>NC_133654.1:26070691-26400102 GCF_009905375.1 Apium graveolens | reverse complement strand
TGATGTGGAAATTGACTTTTGTTTCTTGCTGTACCAAGAAACCAATCTGCCTCCAAGAAATTGACAGCTTCCACTTGTGCTTTTCCTGTCAATTTTGCAACCTGCAAAATCTGCATCTGAGTAACCTATTAGTTTAAAATCTGATTCTCTAGGATACCATAATCCCAGAGCAGCCGTCCCTTTAAGATACTTAAAGATTCTTTTTACAGCTGTTAAGTGAGGTTCTCTTGGATCTGCTTGAAATCTTGCACAAAGACAAGTAGCATACATGATATCAGGTCTACTAGCAGTTAGATAGAGTAGAGAGCCAATCATACCTCTGTAGTCAGTAATATCTACTGATTTACCGGTATCCTTATCCAGTTTTGTTGCAGTGGCCATTAGAATGGATGCACTTGAACAATCTTGCATTCCAAATTTCTTTAGCAAGTTTCTGGTGTACTTGGTTTGACAAATAAAAGTGCCTTCCTCATTCTGCTTGACTTGAAGGCCCAGAAAATAGCTAAGTTCCCCCATCATACTCATCTGATATCTTGACTGCATTAGTTTGGCAAACTTCTTGCAAAGTTTGTCATTTGTAGATCCAAAAATGATATCATCAACATAAATCTGGACCAGAAGTAAGTCCTTTCCATGGTTGAGGTAGAACAGTGTTTTGTCTATTGTCCCTCTGTTGAATCCACTTTCCAGAAGAAACTGAGATAAAGTCTCATACCATGCTCTAGGAGCTTGCTTAAGTCCATAAAGTACTTTGTCAAGTCTGTAGACATAGTCTGGATGTTTGGTATCTACAAAACCTGGAGGTTGTTCAACATATACCTCTTCCTCCAATTCTCCATTGAGAAAAGCACTTTTCACATCCATTTGAAAGACAGTAAACTTTTTGTGAGCAGCATAAGCCAAAAATATCCTTATGGCTTCTAACCTAGCAACTGGTGCAAATGTTTCATCATAATCAATTCCCTCCTGTTGAGAATATCCTTTTGCAACCAGCCTTGCCTTATTCCTTGTAATTATGCCATCACTGTCAGTTTTGTTTCTGAATACCCACTTTGTACCAACAACAGATCTATTCTTTGGTCTTGGTACTAGGGTCCAGACTTTGTTTCTTTCAAATTCATTCAACTCTTCCTGCATTGCTTGCACCCAATCAGCATCTTGAAGAGCTTCTTCCACTTTCTTTGGCTCAGTCTGAGAGAGAAAAGAATTGTAAAGACACTCATTTGAAGTACCTGTTCTAGTTCTAACACCTGCATCAGGATTTCCAATTATCAAATTAGGTGTATGTGATTTTGTCCACTTCCTTGCAGATGGAAGGTTGTCTCTAGAACTGGATGCTCCCCCATGATCCATGCTATCTTCATTTTCATTTTCTGATGCTCCCCCTGAAACTATGCTCTCTGAGTTGGATTCTTCAGTATTTAGATTTTCAGTACTATCAGAACTTGGCTTATCAGAACTTGACGAATCAGAACTTGAAGAGCCAGATGCATGTTCAGATGTTTCTTGAGATGTGGTAGGATCGTGAGTATGCTCCCCCTGCATAGGGGCATCTTCCTTTAATGTAGTCACCACAGTTTCAATAACATCAGAGTTTAATCCATCAGAGTTTGCAGTATCAGGACTTAGACTGTCAGGATTTTCAGTATCAGAATATGAGTCTTCATTTTCAAATCTTAGCTGATCATGGTCAACGAAATCTTTAAGACCAGTGATCTTCTTGTCATCAAAAGAGACATTGATAGATTCCATGACCACTTTTGTTCTCAAATTATAGACTCTGAAGGCTTTTGTGGAAAGTGGATATCCAACAAAGATTCCTTCATCAGCTTTTAGATCAAACTTTGATAGCTGTTCAGGATGAGTCTTGAGAACAAAACACTTGCATCCAAATACATGAAAATATTTCAGATTTGGCTTCTTTTTCTTCACCATCTCATATGGTGTTTTTCCATGCTTGTTAATGAGTGTTGCATTTTGAGTAAAACAAGCAGTCTGCACAGCTTCAGCCCAAAAATAGGTTGGAAGCTTTGCTTCTTCAAGCATTGTACGTGCAGCTTCAATGAGAGTTCTATTCTTCCTTTCAACAACTCCATTTTGCTGTGGAGTTCCAGGAGCAGAAAATTCCTGCTTTATTCCATGGCTTTTACAGAACTCTTCCATTATCAAATTCTTGAACTCAGTGCCATTATCACTCCTTAAAATTTTCACAGAATCTTTGACCATTTTATCCAGCTGTTTGACATGATCAATCAAGATAGATGCAGTTTCACTTTTGTGTGCAAGAAATACACCCATGTGTATCTGGTGAACTCATCCACTATGACCAACGCATACTTCTTCTTTGCAATAGACATGACATTTACTGGACCAAATAGATCAACATGTATAAGATGATAAGGCTCAAGAATTGATGAATCAGTCTTGCTCTTGAATAAAGATTTTCTTTGTTTGGCTTTCTGACATGAATCACAAAGACCATCAGGAGCAAATACTGTGTTTGGCAATCCTCTCACAAGATCTTTCTTGATCAGTTCATTTATATTGTTGAAATTTAAATGAGAGAGTTTCTTATGCCAATTCCAGCTTTCTTCAATTGATGCTCTACTTAACAGACAGATTGCAGAGCCATCAGTACTTGTTGAAAGCTTAGCTTCATAAATGTTACCACGTCTGTATCCTTTCAGAACAACTTTGCCTTTAGATTTACTCACAATTTCACAGTGTTCTTCAAAGAAATCAACATGATAACCTCTGTCACAGATTTGACTTATACTCAGTAGGTTGTGTTTAAGTCCTGAGACCAGAGCTACTTCTTTAATGATGACATTCCCAAGATTGATATTGCCATATCCCAATGTTTTTCCAATGTTGCCATCTCCATAAGAAACACTTGGGCCAGCTTTCTCCACAAAGTCTGATAGCAGGGCTTTATTTCCAGTCATATGTCCTGAACATCCACTGTCCAGAACTAGGATGTTTTTCCTGTTGCCCTGCAATCACAAAGACCACTAATGATTAGTTTTAAGGACCCAGACTTCCTTGGATCCTTTGGCCTTATTAAGTTTGTTAACATTTGCAGCGGATTTAGCATCAGAGTTTATGTTAACATTTTTCTTAACAGAATTTACACTATCAGACTTTGAATCAGAATTTACACTAGAAGGAACAATGGAAACTTTCTTCAAAGAAGGTTTTATTTGATAATAATCATTGTACAAACTATGATATTCCTTACAAGTATAAATGGAATGCCATAAACTACCACAATGAAAACAAGGATTTTGTGGTTTGTATCTAACAGACTGACTCTTAAATCCTGATTTTGAAGGTAAGGAGTTAATATTCTTATTCTTCCTGCAAAAAAAAGCCAGATGGTTAGAACTTCCACAGTTATGACATGTTTTCCTAGGAGCATCAGGAACAGGTTTATAATCATTGCTTTTATTCACACCTTCCTTTCCATTCCTATTTTTCCTAGGTGATTTTACCTTGTTTGCATTCTTGACATCTTTCAGCTTATGCTTAAGCTGCTTCTTTGTCATTAAGCCTATGTTTACTTCAGCTGTCTTTTCCTGTTTTAGTTTGTCAGAAGTTAATTCCTCTTTAACTTCTGATTTCTCATTATCAGACTTTACAGTTACAAACTTAACAGGTTTTAACTTTGGCTTTTGCTTAACAACAGGCTTAATTTCTTCAGTTCCTTTATCATTCTTATTCTCTCCATAACCTAAGCCCTCTTTCCAATTTTCACTACTTAGCAAATTTTGAGTTGTTCTGCCAGAGTTAGTCCAAGTCCTGATTATCTCTCTTTCCTTTTCTAACTCAGTTTTTAGAGATTCATTCATTTTTAGCACTTCATTCCTAACATAAAAAGCATCATCTCTATCCTTCTGAGTTTGATGGAATATAACTAACTCTTTTTCTAAGAAATCATTTCTTTTCTTAAAAGCAAGATTTTCAGAAGTTAATCTTTCACATGTTAAGGTTTGATCTCTATAACTAACAAACATGGTTTTAAGATATCTTCTCAACTCATTAATATCATCAGTATGAAAAGCATAAGTAGTCTGAGGTACCTTTGTTTCAGCAGCTTCAGAACTGCTCTCAGCACTTTCTTTATCAACATTTGCCATCAATGCATAGTTCTCCTCACTTTCAGAGTCTGAAGTGTCTGTCCAGATTTTCTGTTTTGTGACAAGAGCCTTGCCTCTGTCACCCTTTACCTTCTTGCAGTCAGGAGATATGTGGCCTTTCTCACCACAGTTATAGCATTTAACATTGGTGTAATCTCCTCTGTCAGACTTTCCTCCTCTACCTTCAGATCTTCTGAAATTCTTCTTATCAGAACTTATGCTTTTCCTGGAAAACTTCTTTCCCTTCCTGAACTTCCTGTATGCAATCTTGGTGATTCCTTTCACCATAAGAGCACACAGCTTCATCATCTCCTCATCAGCATCAGTCTCAGGCAAGCTTTCAGAATCTGAGTCATCATCACTCTCAAAACTTGATGACTCAGTATCAGACTTTATGAAAAGAGCTTTACCCTTGTCTTTCTTTGAGGAAGCTGCTTTGGGGAATTCTTCTTCAGCCTTAAGAGCAACTGTCCTTGACTTTCCTCCTTTCCTCTTGCTTCTTTGTTCCATCTCCAGCTCATGAGTCTTGAGCATTCCATAGATTTCGTCAAGAGTTGTTTCATCAAGATTGTAGTTGTCTCTTATTGTCGTTGCCTTCAAATCCCAGCATTCAGGAAGAGCTAACAGGAACTTAAGGTTTGAATCTTCAAGATCATACTCTTTATCAACCAATGACAAATCATTCAAAAGTTTGACAAATCTATCATATAAATCATTCAATGACTCATTAGTCTTTGAGTCAAAGTGTTCATACTCTTGAGTGAGTATTGTCTTCCTGTTCTTCTTAATTGTGTCAGTTCCCTGACATCTTGTTTCCAGAGCATCCCATATCTCCTTAGCAGTCTTGCAGTTGATTACCCTGTTTGACATTACATTATCAATGGCACTATGCAGTAAGTGTCGTACCTTAGCATCCTTAGCAATTGATGCTATGTCCTCAGCAGTATAATCACTCTTCTCCTTTGGTACGGTCATTGCTGCTTCACCTGCAACTGCAACAGCGAGTTTGGTTGGTTTGTGAGGACCTTCGTTGATTCTATCCAGGTATTCTGGATCTGTTGCTTCCAGGAACATGGTCATCCTTACCTTCCATATGGGATATTCAGGTGGTCTCAGTATGGGGACTCTGATGGTCTCATACCGACTCTGAATTTGTGTCTTTGGTGGTTCCTCAGTTGTGGTAGGCTTAGTTGGAGTTTCTGTGTCCGACATGATTGTGTTTGGATCTTTAACTGTATGTAAGTTAACAGATAGGCTCTGATACCAATTGTTAGGTCACACACACACTGTAGAGGGGGTGAATACAGTGTATAGTACACTCAAATCGAACTTTAAGAACTTAAGTAACAGAAAACAAACTTTATTGAAACAATAAACTCTGTTACAGTATGGAACTGTTACCTCTCAGTGATGAACAAATATCACGAGAGCTGCTAGGGTTACAATGAATAATCTTTTCTAATAATGATAACACTTATAGTGTAAACCCTATGTCTGTGTTTATATACTACACAGTTACAAGATAATCGCTAATTGATATGGAATATAATTCTGCTTCCTAAAATATATCAATCAGATATGTTTTCTTCCAAGTATTCCATTCTTCACGGAATTCCTTCTTCATGCATATCTCTTCTTATGTTTATCTCGATCTTCTTTCCTTTAATCAGCTACTGTCCTTATCTGATTGTCCTTCAGCACTTAAGTTCTGATATCTATCTTCTGATGATTATCTCCTGATAATATAAGTACTGATATCCTTAAGTCCTGACTTCCAGTATAAGTACTGATCAACAGTTAAGTACTGATTTATCCTGTTCACGTAAGATTTGAAAGCTAAACATAAAACATATTAGCCATGACATTATCAAATATATCTAACACTGGTATTAAGTAATATGCATTAGAAAAGCAAAATAATTTTCTTGATGACTTTTCATATTCTCTGATTACTGGAGAAATACTCTGATAATAGCATAAATTCTGATAAGCAGTCGTGACTCACTTACACTGAGAAGCCACTGTAAAAAGGAATTTCAAAAGATGTATAAAATGAGCATAAAACAGTTGAGGTGGATTCATGCATGAACTCATTCTATAGTAGACTTCAGACTAATGACAGATTTTGAGCACAGTTCTTAGTTATGCCTTATTTCTAAGATGTACTGAAGTGAATCAGATTTTACTCTTTGTCTGACATTTAGCTTAATGTACACACTTACACTCCATATGAATGATGAAAATTACTATGGTGATCAATGTTGTTTTATATGAACAGTTTAAGTGTCAGTTGCATAAATTCTGAGGACAAGTTCTGATGATTAAGTTCTGTTGAAACCATATCAGTATTTGTGTGAAGAATTACAGAAATAAACATTCACTTTTTGAGTAAAGGAGCCATATTCTGATGACTTTTAAATTATGATAATAATCAAGTTCTGATGCTTACGTGGCAGTATTTATTTCCTTGATTTATTTTTGGGTCAATACTTGAACGATTATATTTTATCAGAATATTGGTGTATGTGAGATAAAGATAGTAATAATCATTTGTTTAGTGGGAACAATTTTTTTTTTGAAAAACTGCATGTGTATAGTAATCATTACTAATTTCCCGTACCCATTAACTTTTTTCTTAACTACTGCATGGCTGACAGATGTATAGTCTGTTCCGCTTCTCAATAACTGCTGTCAACTGGAGCGTGTATAAGTAAAAGAGAGAAAAGATTTTAAATCTTTTATCTACTTTTGTATTCTATACTCTTTTTTTTCTTATTTTCTCACATTCTCTGACGGTTTTCTATACAGACATTTTATCAAACACTTTTCAGGCACTCTAAATTCTCACTCATTTTCAATGGCACCCAAGGATATAATCTTTAATAGAGCAAAGTTCATCCCCAAAAACTATGTTGCCATTCTCACTAAGAGTGAAGCTCCTTCAGAACTTCATTTTATTCAGGATTTCTTATCTCATAGTGAAATTGGGTTCGCTTTGACGTAACCATCCTATTTATCTGGAACTCAAGTTCTGACGTTTTGGCGTACAGGACTTTATGATAATGGTGGTAAGCATGGGACTCCAAGCACCGTGTTTACAGCAAAGGAGGTTGAGTATGTTGTAACTCCGACAACAGTTCAAAAAGCTCTATACCTACCTGAAAACTGTTAATTCGGTTCTGCTGTTGAGGAGCCATTGCTACAGTAAATGATGGCTAATCTTGGGTATAAACAGAGTTTGGCTAAGTTGGGTCAACTCAAACGCCCATATATTCGAAAGGAATGGAGCTTCTTCTTCGATTGCATCACGCAGACGTTTACCAACAAGTGCTCAAATTTTGATGCCATTCCTATTCTGACACTACAAATTGGGTATGCACTCCTAAACCAGTCTCATTTTGATTATGCAAAGACCGTGCTATGTTTTATAGGAGATTGAATGAAATAGGACATGAATGTAGTTTACTTTGCTAGGTTCTGTCAGTTAATTTACAGCTACTGTACATCAGATGAACCTCAACCAATAAGTGAACAAATAGAACCTTTTAGGTTAGCTAAGAGGGCTTTTACAGATCTCTTAACTGCTGACAACAAGAAGGGAGTTTTGAGACCCCTTAGGATTTCTTTATCAGTAAAGCAAGCTCTGGTAAATGCTAATTATGATACCTATTCATGGCTATATCCTGATGTCCAACCCACCAACACACAACAGCCATAAGAACCAACCGTTAATCAAACACAGCAACCACAGTCATTAGCACATAATCAAGTGAAGCCTTCTCCTTCTAGAGCAAAGAGGACTAAAAAAGTACCTCAGTCACAGCAGAAAAGAAGGAAAATGATTTTAAGAGATGAGTCTGATGATGAGATACAGGTTCAACCATCAGAACCTGTTGCTGAAGTAGCTGAGAAGGTCTCTTCTCAGAAAGCTCAAGAAACTGGGAGTTCTAGGCCCTTAAAAAGGCTTAGAAAGATAAACTCTGATGATCAATCTCCCAGAGTCTCTCCATCAGCTAAGAAACTTAAAAAGCAAAGAGCATGGAGGGCTGTAGAATCATCATTCTCTGAAGAAGGAATGGAAGCAGCAGCAGAGGAAGGAGGTCAGGATTCTCTAATCTCAAAAGACCCAATTGTGATTGAATCTCTTCCCACTACTGAACCAGACTTTACTGAAGCTCACAAAACTCATATTCAAGAGCCAGAGAATACTCAAGAATACATGCCTACACCTCATGTGTCTCCTATCATTGATCAAGTATATGCTGATACTCCAGGTACAAGTGCTGAAATAGATATTCACAACTTGAATGTGCCTGAGGTTCTGTACTTGAAAGCTCCAACCATCCCTCAACAAACTCCACCAGCAACTCCAATGCTAGATGCTGATGTTGTGCATATGTTGTGTACTTGATGATTACATAAACAAAACACCTAAGTAGATTTTACTTAGTGAAATAATATAGCACTTGACGGATAAGGATTATAGTCCCGACGGATAAATAATTATAGTCCCGACGGATGATGACTTATTATCCATCTAGTGAGTAGCTTATGTAATAATGAGTCTGTAGCACATTTCTGCATACACCTTTGTATAGATTCTGTAGTAGCATATAAGTCATGTTGACTTTAACTAGATATGCAGAATAGGTTGATTAATTGTACATAGATGATGTCTTGTAATTCTGCATAAATGAATTGAAGTCAAGTGCCAAAATAGCTACCGACGGATGATTAACAAAGCCATCGACGGATGATCAAATAGCTATCAACGGATGTCTAATATAACAGTCAACGGATGATCAATGAAGCCATCAACGGATGATCATAAAGTTGATGGATGATCATGTACTCAACGGATAAAGAATTCAAATATCAGTTGACAGTGACAACTGGTCACATGCGTCGAAGTGTATGCAAATGGAATGAGGAAGCCTATTAATTGGGTAATAGAGAACAAAGTAACAAAGCATTAGAACCGATAGTTTTTATAATGATCCTGTCTTTTGACTTTGTAATCTTGGTAATATATAAACCAAGAAGTAGCAAATAGAAACAGAGATCTGAGATACAAAAAATGGGAAACATTTGTAAGCAGAATTATTAGCATTTCTCTGTATTCTCAGTAGTTCATATTTGTAAGCAGCTGTGAGCATTCGTGCACACAGAGTTCTCTCGATATAATATATATCTCTGGTGGAATTGTTTAAATCCACCAGAAAGTTTTTAAAGACTCTTGTTTTTATTTACTTGTGTTTTGATTCACTTAAGTTTTTATTCCGCATTGTGCTAATCAACACACTTATATTTATTCGAGTTCGAACATTTTTATTTTAAGAAAAAGGTTCAAGAATTCCATTCAACCCCCCTTCTGTAATTATTGCTATATTGTTAAGGGACTAACAATTGGTATCAGAGCAAGCTCTTAACTTATAAGGAGTTTAAAGATCAAGACAATTCAGCAAGATGAACAAGAAGGATGTTGGAGTCAAGATTCCTTTTCTAGATAAAGATAATTACCATCATTGGAAGGTAAAGATGCATCTTCATATGCTTTCTCAAGATGAGGCCTATGTGGACTGCATAGAAAGAGGCCCTCATGTTCCAATGAGAGCTGCAACAGGAAACGAGCCATCAGTCCCCAAGCCAAGGCATGAATGATCTGATCCTGACATTGAACAAGTCAGGAAGGATAAAAAGGCCATGAAGATTCTGTTTAATGGAGTTGATGCAGACATGTTTGACAACATTATCAACTACAAAACTGCCAAGGAAGTTTGGGATACTATACAGATAATCTGTGATGGCACTGAGCAAGTTAGAGAAAATAAGATGCAGCTCTTGATTCATCAATATGAGCATTTTCACAATGAGGAAAGTGAGTCACTCACTGACATTTTTAGTAGGTTTCAAAAACTACTAAATGCTCTCAAATTGCATGGAAGGGTCTATCAGACTAAAGACTCTAATATGAAATTCCTTAGATCTCTTCTAAAGGAATATAAACCAATGACAGTCTCATTAAGAAACTCACAAGATTATAAGGAGTTTACTTTGGAGAGACTGTATGGCATCCTAAAAACCTATGAGCTTGAAATAGAGCAGGATGAAAGGATGGAGAGAGGAAAGAAGAAAGGAGGATCCATTGCACTAGTTGCTGAGTTGGAAAAGGAGAAGGAAGTGAATATGGAAGCTGTTGAATCAACTTCAAAGGTCTGTGAGAACAAGGGCAAGGGGCTTGCAGTAGAAAGTGAAGATTCATTAAGCCAAGATGACATGGAGGACATTGATGAGCACCTAGCATTTCTTTCCAGGAGATTTGCCAAAGTCAAGTTCAAAAAGAACTTTGGAGCAGCCAAGCCAAATAGAAACATGGTGGATAAGTCAAAATTCAAATATTTCAAATGTGGCTTGGCAGGGCATTTTGCCAGTGAGTGTAGGAAGTCCGATTCCAGTAAGAAAAAGTTTGAGTCTGTGGATTATAAGCAAAAATATTTTGATCTACTCAAGCAAAAGGAAAGGGCTTTTATTACACAAGAGAATGACTGGGCAGCAGATGGTCTGGATGAAGATGAAGATGTCAGCTATGTCAATCTAGCCCTATTGGCCAAGTCTGATGAAACAGAGACAAGTTCCTCGAGCAATCAGGTAATTACTACAAACCTTGCACATTTTTCTAAAGCTGAGTGTAATGATGCCATTAATGACATGTCTATAGAGTTATATCATTTACGTGTTACACTTAAGTCTCTTACTAAAGAAAATGCTAAAATCAAAGAAAACAATTTGTTTTTAAGTGAGAGGAATAATGTGCTTGAGTCTCAGTTTATTGATTTTGAGAAATTAAGAATTGAGTGTAAAATTGCTAAGGAGGAATTAACTGAGTCCTTGAAAAAGGAAGAAATTTTAAAGAAGCAGCTCGAGCGTGAACAAGAAGTGATTAAAGCATGGAAAACATCCAGGGATGTCCATGATCAAATCACCAAAGTTCAAGGAATCGAGTCTTTCTGTGATGAAGCCTGGAAAAAGAACAAAGAGAAAACGGAACCTAATTTGGTATATGGTCTTCTAACAGATGTACACTCGACGGATGATGAGGACTATCCGTCGGATAACAAAAAGTGTTATCCGTCGAATGATGAAAATCCTCATCCGTCGGCTGTGAGCAAGCCCATTAGCAAAGCCAAACTAGTTAAGCTGAATGAGAAGTATGGGTCTGTTTTAAGAATTTTGTTTCAGGAGAGTCAAGTCAAGTTAAGAAAGGGAAAAAGGCTAATGTTGGTCACATGACTATCAAACAGTTAAGTGACAGACTTGAAAATATTGAGGTAAAAACAGAGACTAAAAGGAAAAACAATAGGAATGGTAAAGTAGGGATTAACAAACACAATAACTACACACCTGATAAATATGCTCCCATAAAAATCTGTGTCAAGTGTAGATGATTTCTCAAAGTTCTCTTGGACATATTTCCTAAAGTCTAAAGATGAGGCTAGTGAAATCATCATCAATCACATAAGGCAAGTCAATAATCATCCTGATTTCAAGGTTAGAAGAATCAGGAGTGACAATGTAACCGAGTTCAAGAATTCAGTCATGAGAGCATTTTGTGAGGAAAATGGGATTCTGCATGAGTTTTCAGCAGCAAGGACTCCACAACAAAATGGAGTAGTAGAAAGGAAGAACAAATCACTAATTGAAGCTGCAAGGACAATGCTTGAAGAATCTAAACTGCCTACATATTTCTGGGCTGAAGCTGTAAATACTGCATGCTCCACTCAGAATATTTCTCTAGTTAATCAAGAAATATGCATGAATCCCTATGAATTGTTCAAGAACAAGAAGTCAACACTAAACTTTCTTCATATCTTTGGCTGCAAATGCTATATTCTGAGAAATCAAACTGATCAAAATGGGAAGTTTGATGCTAAAGCAGATGAAGGAATTTTTGTTGGATATGTTGTTGGTAAAGCATATAGAGTCTACAATCTAAGAACCAATATTGTTGTGGAATCAATATATGTTGTGTTTGATGATAAAAAGATTGAAGGATTGAAAGATGGAGAATACCATGAGAGCCTCAAATTTGACAATGTGGAGATGGTTAGTGATGATAGTGATGATGTAAGTGATCAAGAGAATATATCTAAGGATAATGCAGATAAATCTACCACCAATGAAGCACAAAACTCTACATCTTTCGAGTTGCACAATGCTTCATTGGTGGTAGATTTATCTGCATTAAGGCAATCTGCGTTATCCGTCGGGAGACAACCTACTTCATCTGTCGGTACTCAGAATTCACCATCCGTCGGGTTATCAAAAGGAGCAGGAAGTCAAGACAGATCACCTATAGAAAGTTCTCCTTTATCAAATCAAAGATCCACAAACTCAGGGGGAGTTTCAAATAGTCAAAACTCAATCACACATCAAGACAACAATGAGGTCTCTTCATCTAGAGCTAATCTACCTCAACAAAGGAAATGGACAAAAGATCATCCCTTTGAGCTCATCATTGGTGATGTTTCTGCTAGAGTTCAAATAAGAAGAAGAACTCAGGAAGAATGTCTATACAACAGCTTTCTTTCCAAGGAAGAACCAAAGAAGGTAGAAGAAGCTTTGTTGGATCATGATTGGATATTAGCTATGCAGGAGGAGCTAAACCAATTTGAAAGGAATAATGTGTGGAAGCTGGTACCCAAGCCTAAAGGAAAGAATCCAATAGACACCAAGTGGGTATTCAGAAGTAAGATGGATGAAAATGGCATAGTTGTCAGGAACAAAGCTAGATTGGTTGCTAAAGGCTATTGTCAACAAGAAGGAATAGATTTTGATGAAACATTTGCTCCTGTTGCAAGACTTGAAGCCATCAGAATCTTCTTAGCCTATGCATCCCATGCCAATTTCAAGGTCTATCAAATGGATGTCAAAAGTGCCTTTCTGAATGGAGATTTGGAGGAAGAAGTATATGTCAGTCAACCTCCTAGTTTTGAAGATCCAAATTTTCCAGAACATGTCTATTATCTTTTGAAAGCACTTTATGGACTGAAGCAAGCACCTAGAGCCTGGTATGACACTTTATCAAAGTTCCTTTTGGAAAGTCACTTCACAAGAGGCACTGTAGATAAAACTTTATTTTTCAGGAATGTTAATGGCTCTAGTATACTTGTTCAAATTTATGTAGATGATATTATTTTTGGATCTACAGATGAGAAACTTTGTAAAAAGTTTGCCAAATTGATGCAAAGTAAGTATGAAATGAGTATGATGGGATAACTAACTTACTTTCTTGGTTTACAAGTTAAGCAAGTTAGTGATGGAATATTCATTAGTCAAACTAAATATATTTTTGATCTTTTAAAGAAGTTTGATCTAATGGATTGTACATCTGCTAAAACTCCCATGGCCACAGCAACTAAGCTTGAATTAAACACTACTGAAAAGTCTGTGGATATTTCAAGTTATAGAGGCATGGTTGGCTCACTTCTGTACTTAACAGCTAGTAGGCCAGATATAATGTTTGCTACTTGTTTATGTGCTAGATTTCAGGCTGATCCTAGAGAATCTCACTTAATAGCTATTAAGAGAATTTTCAGATATCTCAAAGGAACACCAAACCTTGGCATTTGGTACCCTAGAGATTCTGGTTTTGGTCTAACTGGTTATTCAGATGCAGATTATGCAGGTTGTAGAATTGATAGAAAGAGTACAACAGGAACCTGTCAATTTGTAGGAAACAAGCTTGTGTCCTGGTTCAGTAAAAAGCAAAATTCAGTTTCTACTTCTACAACTGAAGCTGAATATATTGCTGCTGGCAGTTGCTGTGCACAGATTTTATGGATGAGAAATCAATTGCTGGACTATGATTTCCAAGTTGAGAGGATTCCAATTTTCTGTGATAATACAAGTGCAATTGCCATCACTAAAAATCCAGTGCAACATTCAAGGACAAAGCACATAGATATCAAGTACCATTACATAAGGGAACATGTAATGAATGGTACTGTGGAGCTTCATTTTGTTCCAAATGAGAAGCAACTTGCAGATATCTTTACCAAGCCACTGGATGAATCCACCTTTTCAAGGTTGGTAAGTGAGTTAGGTATGCTTAATTACTCTTAAATCTATCTGAGTTATTTTGCAGTTGATATACAGCCAGAAACTTAATTGATTTTTCAGTCCTGGATGAAATTTTGGCAAGTCAAAATTTACATCTCGACGGATGACCCTTATCCATCGAATTTGGTCATCCGTCGACACACAATTCGCTAATAAAAATCAATTACTTTTCTGGAATATTTTATGTCTCGACGGATAACAGTTTATCCTCATCCGTCAAATTGTCTTAATCTCAGCCGTTAATTCCCTGTACATTATCCATCGAGTATACTTACAGTTTGTAAGCATTACACGACGGATAATGGGTGGAATTTTTACAGTTTATTTTTAAACGGCTATTTTAGGCAATTTCTATTGGTTAATTTATTTTACTTTATTATTTTTATCAGTTATTTTTGAGATAGTATAAAAGCTTATTTCATTGCAATTGTTCTCTTTTATCATTCTCAAATTCAACTGCTTTAATTTCATTCTCTCTCAAGCACTTACTCTCCCTCTCTTCAAGCTTTTATTCTTTAAACAATGGTACCTGTTGTAAAGATTATGTCTCAAACTGGGTACATTTATGAGAAGAACAATTTCACTGCAATAGTTAACAAGGGTATTCAGCAATCGGATGACTATCACAAGATGATGGACTTTGTGAAGAATTGCAAGCTCAATTATGACATGCTGGAATCACCCACAATCTTCTGTGAAGTTGTTGAAGAGATGTGGACCACTGCTACCTACAACTCTACTGACAAGACCATCACTCTAACCATCAAAGGTAAAGAATTCTGTATCAATAGTGATGTGATAAAAGCATGTTTCAAAATTCCTGATAATAATGTAACTTCACCACACAATGACACTGATATCATAAATATGCTTAATTCCATGCACTATGCACTTCCTACTTCTAAACTGAGTGATATTAGGAGAATGGGTCTTAGGAAGGAGTGGAGTTTCTTATGTGATGTAGTTACAAAGGTCTTCTCAGGAAAGATCAGTAATTTTGATTCAGTGAAGATTTCCATGCTCAACATGCTATATATGCTAGTTACAGATAAATTTTATAATTTCAGTGACCTTGTCTTGTTTGAGTTAGGCCTTAAACTAGGTGAGTTAGCTAAAAGAGGTAAGAATGTGTATTATGCTAGATTTCTTATGTTATTGGCTAACCACCTCTATGCAGTGATTGTGCTTGAGAACCCTAACAACAAACTGGATTGTTGGGTTCAAGAGAGAAAGCTAATTACAGATTTGAACAGGGCCAATCATCACAAGGATGTGCCAATGTTCTACTTTCCTGTAATGCAGGCACCTCAGGTAAGTGAGGTAAGTTCATCCATCCCAACAACTATTCCAACCTCCACAATTTCTTTGAGTTCAGGAGAAGCTATGGAAACTGTGCCAATGACCAAACAGTTGCCTACCAAAGCTCCCAAACCTACTACTATTTTCAAATCCAAATCAAAGAAAACCCCTTCTGGTATCTCTCAAAAGATGCCAGTTGAAAAATCCACCAAAGCCAAAGAGGGGAGTGTGAAAGAGGGTAAGTTAGGTGAGGGAAGGGGTGAACATCAAAGAAACCCCAAGAATAGGGTTGGAGAGTTGAGTGAATCCCAGCCTAGCCACACTGTAGTTTCCCAACAAACTGCAGTGCTTAAAAAGGATAAAAGCTCACTTCTAGCTGCATCCTCCCAAAAGGATGTAGTTATTGAACAAAGCTCTCAACCAAGAGCACAGGCCAAGAGGGTTAGGGACACAAGCTCACCCCAAACCTATATAAGAAAGAAGAAATCTAAAACCTCTGGGGATGCACAGGATACACACACAGTGCAAACTGGTGCTAAAGACACAGTCACTACACCTTCTCAAGTTCAGTTTGATGTGGCTCCAATAAATGTGGAGTCACAGCCAAAATCTCTAGTTATAGAAGCACCTCAAACACCATACTCACCAACAAATTCTCTGGATGTGGATATGATAAACACATCAATTCCTGATTCCCCTTCTTTAACTCTGTTGGGGAAGCCAAAATTCAGTGCAAGTGAGCATCATCTTTTAGATGATTTGTTGGCTCACTTGCCAATTCTTTCAGAAACTGTTGTGTCATCTGTGCCTAAAATTTCTTCAATCAGCACAGAGTCAACAATAGTTTCTCTTCCCATCTCATTCATTTCTACTCTCTCAACGGATATTGCTCATCTGTCGAGTAGTGATTGTATCCGGACGGATAAGCCTAACAGCAGTTATCCGTCGGATAGCAAAACCACTCACTCGATGGATATCACTCATCCGTCGAGTATCTCTGCACAACTTCAAACTTCAGTTATTTCAAGTGCAGAAGATTTAGTGGTTGTACAGTCACTCTTAGGATTGAGAGAGCAGAGTGTCTTGAGTGAGAGGCTGGGTTGCTCCCAGGCAAAAGGAGAGGAAATGAGTGAAAATCTGCAATCCATTTCTTCAGGATTGGCAAAAGGGAGTGAGAGGAGTCCCACCTTAGTAGGTGAAGGTTAGGGTGTGAGGGTGGGGAGCCAGGGTGAGACCCTGATGCACAAAAGAGAGAACATGAGAAAAAAGAAGGTACAGAGGATATAAGGGTGGATCCAGCCATTGCTCACGAGTCAATGATTGTGGATGATGCTGAAAAGGAAAGACAATTTCAGCAACATTACAAAGTTGTAATTGATAACATTTTCTTGGATGCTGACACTTTTACTCATCCTGTGTCAGCCTATCAACTGTTGGCTGCTCAGGGCAATGAGGAGGTAGAGAAGACTTTAAATCTAGTACATACTTCTGAATCTCTACAAAGGGATAAAGTTGCTGTCAATTTAATGCCTTCTACAGCTGGTGAGCCATCTGAAGAATTTGGAGTAAATTCTAATGATGATGACTCTATTTCATTTGATGGAAGCATGAACTTAGGGGGAGATGAAGGCCCTAGTTCCATTCCAGATCTACCTGAATGGGCATTGACAAGGGATTCTACACCAGGACAATTCAATGTATCCTTAGTCAAACAAATCATGTCTATCCAATAGGCCATTCAGAACAGCTCAAATGCTGGTACCAAGGCTATTCTTCAAGCCCACCTAGATTCTCTATATCTCATGAAGCTACAGCAATTAAGACATAATCTGAGTGTGGATGAACTCAAAAAGGATATAGCTGACTTGAAGACCTATAATTCTGAGAAGCTGGATTCAATAATGCCCTATGGTACCATGCAGGATCTACTCCTGAGACTGAGAAGAGAATCAGATGCTGAAAAGAAGCTGGCCAAATTAGAAAACATAGTTCAAGTAATTGAAAACTCTGTGGCCACTATTCTTCAAAATCAACAGTCTCAGACCAGTCTTCTAATACAACTGGCTAAAGCACAAGGCTTGACTCCTCAACTTGATGATAACAAAAAGGGGGAGATAGGACCAAGTGAGGGGGAGAAACTTCATATACAAATTAGTAAAGTAATTGTGCCTTTAATTACTGTCTCAAAGCCACCAGTTGCAGATGGTATAGATCTGATTCAAGCAGCAGCAGCTAACTTGAAAGTTGCTGAGAAAGAACAGTTGAGTTTGGTCAACTGGAAGAAGATTGATGAGGATATACAGAAAAAGTTTGAACTTGTCAAGGAGCCAGTTAAGTCAGCCATCCATCACTCTCAAGTCAAGCAAATTAGTGTGAATGAGATGAGTATGAACTATCTGGAAAGAGGACAATCTTCCTGCATCAAGTCTCCAAAGGCTGAAATGATTCTTAAACCAAGGGCAAACTACTCAAAATCATCCTTGAAGAACCCCTTGGATACTGTGTATGAGACACCCAAGCCTGATGAGAAGAAGCTTCTGTCAAGATCAATTGTCTTCTATAAATATCCAGCTGAATTAGTTTCTAAAAGGAGGATTGCTAAGATTTTCAGAAATGGGAAAGAAATTTGTGTGGTGGCTGGACACTCTCAATTTGCTCAAGCAAAGAGGGAAGAAAAAGCTAGATTGAAGCAGGAGAAGAAGCAGGCTGCTCTAGATGCTAAAAAGGCTAAACAAAAGAGAGAGCAGATTGTTATCTTGGCCAAGCTACATGCTGTAAATTCATCACAACAAGTTCCCTCTCAACCATCTGAAGCAACTGAATCAAGGAAGCAAGTTGAAGAACAGGAGAAATCTCCAAGAAAGAAGCAATTGGCTAAAAGAACTAAAAGGAAACTGGATATTATTGTCAAGGAATTGGAAGATCAATTTTCTAAGGAATCCACACCAGCTACAACTCTAGCATCAAAGCCCTCTGTGGTATTTGAAGACATAAAGGTGGTGGATCCCTACAGGAATATTCATGGTGAACCCATTGTGCCCAAGGATGAGCCAATAAAATGGGAGAACATACCAATTCGAGACTTCAATCTACCAATCCTTAGCAAGCCAAAAAGGACAAAGTCAAGAGCAGTCAAGAAAGTGAAGCTGTCACCTCTAAAATCCAAGTCTGTAGTTAAAGCTCAGCCCAAAGTCAATTAGGGAGACTACTTGTAATTGTGTGACATCAAAGAATTTTCTGATCTAAACCTCTATCTGGATGAACTAGATGAAGTGAGAAGTATTGATGCATACAGGAACCTACTTGAAAGGTTAGTGTTCAAGTATAAAGGAGGAAAGGAGATTCAGTGGCCACTTCACGGGATTCTTCAAGAGAGCCAAGCTGTACTGATTAAAGTTTATTCATCCTTCAAGAAGAACTTTGGGTTCAATATCACTGCAAGAAGACTAGTATTGAAGAAGATTGAAGAACTAAGGAGTATTAGAGCTAAAGATGCACTTCTAAAGACTCTTATCATCCCATACACAGGGAGAAGAGTGCATCTAAGGCCCTACTGGCTGATGGAGTTCATAGATGACAAAGGGGTGAGAAGATTCTTTAGATTAGAAGACCAATTGAGCATCTCCAGCAATGAGACTCTCTTGGAAATGCAAGAAAAGCTAAATCTCTCAGAATCTGATGAACTGGAATTCCACAGGCAGCTCCAAAATCAGATTGATGAAAACAATAGAAAGCTTGGAAGAAGATCCAGACCTTTAAGAAACTAGAAAAATCTGCTCAGGCTAGAGGAGCATCTTGAAAATGACTGTGAGCTAAACTTTGTACATTTTAATTAATTGAAGCACTTTTCAATATTATCTACCTTTCTTTAAAGCTGTATGTTTAGGGTGTTTTGTTATCATCAAGTATCTCTTAATTTATGGCTACAATTCCAGTAGACATAAATTGGGGGAGATTGTTGTGCATATGTTGTGTACTTGATGATTACACAAACAAAAAAACCTAAGTAGATTTTACTTAGTGAAATAATGTAGCACTCGATGGATAAGGATTATAGTCCCGACGGATAAATCATTATAGTCCCGACGGATGATGACTTATTATCCATCTAGTGAGTAGCTTATGTAATAATGAGTCTGTAGCACATTTCTGCATACACCTTTGTATAGATTCTGTAGTAGCATATAAGTCATGTTGACTTTAACTAGATATGCAGAATAGGTTGATTAATTGTACATAGATGATGTCTTGTAATTCTGCATAAATGAATTGAAGTCAAGTGCCAAAATAGCTACCGACAGATGATTAACAAAGCCATCGACGGATGATCAAATAGCTATCAACGGATGTCTAATATAGCAGTCGGCGGATGATCAATGAAGCCATCAACGGATGATCATAAAGTCGACGGATGATCATGTACTCAACGAATAAAGAATTCAAATATCAGTTGACAGTGACAACTGGTCACATGCGTCGAAGTGTATGCAAATGGAATGAAGAAGCCTATTAATTGGGTAATAGAGAACAAAGTAACAAAGTATTAGACCTGATAGATTTTATAATGATCCTGTCTTTTGACTTTATAATCTTGGTAACATATAAACCAAGAAGTAGCAAATAGAAACAGAGACCTGAGATACAAAAAGTGGGAAACATTTGTAAGCAGAATTATTAGCATTTCTCTGTATTCTCAGTAGTTCATATTTGTAAGCAGCTGTGAGCATTCTTGCACATAGAGTTCTCTCGATATAATATATATCTCTGGTGGAATTGTTTAAATCCACCAGAAAGTTTTTAAAGACTCTTATTTTTAATTACTTGTGTTTTGATTCACTTAAGTTTTTATTCCGCATTGTGCTAATCAACACACTTATATTTATATTCGAGTTCGAACATTTTTATTTTAAGAAAAAGGTTCAAGAATTCCATTCAACCCCCCTTCTGTAATTCTTGCTATATTGTTAAGGGACTAACAGGTGATGTTCATGCAGATGAATCTTCTATTACTTCACATACAGTTATTCTATCATAAGATGCTGATAATGAAAATTCTGCAAGTTCTATTGAAGTAAATGCTGATAACACCGGTGAAGCTGCTACAAATGTAAATGCTGATGCAGCTGGTCCTTCAGGACATGCACCTCTACAAACAGTTAATAAAGCTGATTTGATTAAAAAGTTTGTGAGAGAGGATGCACCAGTACCTTGAAGTGAAACTAACAGAGGAAGGGAATGGATCAAGGAGTGGAACAAAGTTGATTTTGTTCCTACTATAAATATTCTTGCTGAGCACCTGGCTAAAGCTGATGAGATGCTGATGAATGATGACTTTAAAGCACAGCTCAGAGTTACTGTATTGAGTACCAGGAACCTTTAAGGTCAGCACTCAATAACTCAAGCCAAGGTTAACAAAATTCAAGAAACACTGATTCAGCAAGACATGAATGTCAAATTGGAAAAGACAAGGTTTTTTAAGCCAACCTTTGATCGCATTGGGTATATAGAAAAGACTCAAGAACAACAGAAAGCTCAAATATCTGATATTTTAAAGAATCAAGCTACTCCCCAAATCCAACTCAATGAAATCCAAAACTCTGTGGAATTGCTTGTCTCCCTGCTTCTACCAGATGATGCCAAAAAGGGGGAGAAAGTGATTAAGTCCAAATGCAAAACTGATCAACCACTGAAGGGTAAGGATGATGATAATGAAGACCAGGGAAGGGTTCTACCAGAGGTCTAAGTCAAGGCAAGGGTTCTTTATCAAGCAAAGCCAGAACTACAAGTCAAAGAACAAGTTCTGATACTGGTAAAAGGATGAGTTCTGATGAACAAACTTTGAAACTTGATGAAGAGATCTCCAAAAGGCTGTTCCTAAAGGACAATCCAGGCGTAGATATTGAAAGTCTGAAGGAAGAAGAGATTAGACTGAAAGCTGAAAATGACAAATCTAAGTCAAAGTCTAAAGCTCAAGACACAGCAAAGAAACCATCTAAGCCTAAGGGCATTGTGATCAAAGAGAGGACAAATTTTGAGGCATCTAAGGCCAAGTCCAAATCACAGGTGGAAGTTGATCATAGATTCAAGGGTAAGGTAAAAGTTGATGAACCTGTAAAGATATATATGCCAACTATGGATCTGGAAGCAAAATCTGATGAAGATGCAACTCTGATTTTGAAGAAGAAAAAAAATATCCAAGCAACCTCTGACATAGCTAAAGTTGTCTTGACATCAGAAGAAAAGGAAACCTCTGACATTGCTCATGTTAAACCTTCAAAAATTCTATTACCTGGGTTTACTAAAGCTCAACAATCTGCTCAACCTATGAAGACTTCAACAAATGTTTTTAAGGGTAGATTGCTCCAAGGGAAGGAAGCTAGAGATAAAACAGGACTGGGTAATGCTGATGGGAAGAGAGTAAATAACTCTACCTTAGATCCTACATCTCTTTCTGAACCAGGAGTAGGGACAACTCTAGAAAGACTAAATCAATTGGAGTCTGTACAGATGGTTTGCAATTCCAAGCTGAAAGAAGATATAATGCTTTATTTTATGACAGATGGGAGAGTATTCCAGATAAGAAAGAATGCAATTCGGTTGAAGTATTATGAAGAACTGCAACATGTTTTGTTTTTACATCAAGTGAAGAACAGGTCAACAGATGGTGCTGCCAGTTACTTAAATTCTGATATTCAAAGACAGAAGAAACTTTACTCTGTAAAGTCTGACAGACCATACTATCCAAAGTACAGAGCTCACAATGGTGAATTAGTTGAGATGAAGCCTAATACCACCAAGATCACTACATTTCTGGGTATTAAGGGTGTTGAATTTAATCTGGAGTCTGACAAAGCTTATCTAATCAGAGTGTATCAGGATATAAGGAAAGCAAAGATTAATGATCTCAGGGCTGCTATCTTTCAGACAGGGGAAGATATAGTTGAACTTAAAGATGCTAAAAAGAGGATGATAAATGAGCTTGAATATGCTGAGAGAACTCTTTTGAAGAACTATCTCTGAACAACTCCTGACATTCAAGAGATCACAAACTGAAGCCAAGTCAAGGACTATAACTGTTAAGTTTTGAAGAATATACAGGCTAAAGATGATATCAGACTTTAAGGATGGTAAAAGCTACAAGGACTGTGAGTTGTAGTTATCTAGTCAAATTCTCATATGCATTTGTACTTAATATTTTTGACATCATCAAATATCTATTGAACTTGTATATTATGCTAATTTACAAGTTGGGGGAGATTGTTAGATATATTTGTGATGTCATGTCTAATAATGATTTGTGTTTAGTTTTCAGATCTTGACTAACAGGATAAATCAGGACTTAACTTGAAATTAGTACTTATACTGAAGTCAGAACTTAAGATATCAGAACTTAAGTTATCAGAACTTAAGTTATCAGAAGATATTCATCAGGAGATAATATCAGGACTTAAGAAGACTTTCAAATAAGGAAGACGGCTGATTGAAGGAAAAGAAGATTGAGATTAACATAAGAAGAGATATGCATGGAGAAGAATTCTATGAAGAATAGAAGACTTGGAGGAAAAGATAACTAATTGATATATTTTAGGATGCAGACTTATATTCGATATCAATTAGAAGATTATCTTGTAACTGTATGGTATATAAACACAGCATAGGGTTTACACTAGATGTGTTATCATTATCGAGAATATTATTCATTGTAACCCTAGCAGCTCTCGTGATATTTGTTCATCACTGAGAGAGAACGGTTCCATTGTAATACTATTTTATTAATAAGATTATTCTGTATTTCATACTTGTGTTCTTAATTTGATTTGATTGTAGTATACACTGTATTCGACCCCCTTCTACAGTGTGTGTGACCTAACATGGTTAAAAGGATTATATTACATTGTACATTATTCACGAAAGGTTTAATTGATCACCGATTTAATTATTATTACTTGGGTAGCAATGATGTATTACTAGATGCCGCTGATTGTTTATGATTTTAAATTAGATTTAAAATTGTTGCCAACGTAACAATAACCTAAAGGGTCACACAAAGAATGATTGGAGGATTATTTAATTTAAATTCGAATTTAAATATATATAATTAATTTGAATAATTTGTTATTAATTAAGTAATACTTAATTAATTAAATAAATAAGAATTTTGAATTTACTATTAAATCCGAAATTGAGTTATTGGGTGATTAAATAAGACTTAATTAATAATAACTAAGATTTTCGGATTTATTAAAACTCTAAATTAGTTTAGGATTAAAAGTCTTTTTCTCTTACCTATATAATATCTTTTAAGCCTCAACTAGGGTTTGACGTTTTTATAAGTTAAAAACACAAACCCTAGCAGCTTGAGAGAGAAAAAGAGAGAGAGAGAAAAGGCGGCTTCTGATTTACAAGTGCTAATGTGCGCTTATCCTCCGTTCGATCATTCGTGTGGATACCTTCAAGGCGTAGATCATTTCGCGATGGGATACATGGTGAATGTTGAAAGCTTGGACCTCCTCGTAAAGTTTTTTAAGATAAACATCTTAACCACGAATTAAATATTGTCTTTTCGCATGGATCATGCGATGGGTTTCGATTTTCTGGTTTTTACAGTTTTAAACTTTGTTTCCGCTGCGTTTTATGCCTTGAAACCCAATAGTAATAATAATTAACTTGATGACCGATTAAACCTTTCTTCAATAATGTACAATGTAATATAATCCCTTTAACCATATATTATAGATTAAACTAGAGGCATATAGTGTGTCATCCTTACCAATGTTTAATCTAGGTTTCCTTGATCAATGAGTAGACTATCGTATCAAATTAACATTTGAGCGTGGCCACACATTTCATAATCTAGCTCACACAAGAGGCCAATAATATCACTCCTAAAATTAGGAGGGTTAAATCCTTTCTAGATCATTCAGATTTCTCATACGATTCATAATATACCCGAAATACACTTTTATCATTACCCGGTCAAAGGTAACTTTTAATATAATCAAAGTGCATTAATTCTCGTATAGAAATATAATGATTTCAAGTCTAAGAATCATTACATCATTATCACTGTGAGAATTACCTATGACATAACAGACATGTAGAATCTTACACTGGGTCTGTCCAACACCATGTACATTTACATCTGCTTGTGTTTTTTACTTTAGTATCACTATACATTTGATCAATGAGTTGTGATCATCAGTCAACAAACACGCTAGTCTTAATGTATTGTTATTGTCCCTTAATAATAATACTCGACTAGGGACCTTTAGGAATATTGATGCTATTCTCATAATCTTATTTCTAAGTCACGTACTTCTAGATATAGACTGCATATCATATTTCAAGGACATTTATTTATCTAACATTTATATCACAGTAAATTAAGATATAATAATTTGTAAAGAGAATAATCCATAGGACATAAACAGTAATAATTCAAATGTCATAAACTAAAAATATTATAGTGTTGTCTCTAGAGAATAAACACTAACAATCTCCCACTTGCACTAGAGCCAATCACCCATGTATCTAATACTCAGGGAACTAGTATGACCATCATGCTTCTGCTGTGACAAAGCCTTAGTCAGTGGGTCTGCAACATTATCATTAGTATGCAATTTACATATATATATATATATATATATATATCTCCTTGATCATTAATCTCATTAATAAGATGATATCGCCTAAGCACATTCCCAAACAGTTTCCTTGAATATTTCAAAAACATCAATATATTCGGCTTCCAATATAGAATCATCAATGTTCTTACTGTAAACTATTTCAGCTAACATCGCTTATATTTAGACTAAACATAAACTAGACATAGACACACAATCATCCTTGGCTGTCAGCATCAGTGTAACCCTTTACAACCAGTTCCCTATCTTCTCCATACACCAAAAATAAATCTTTAGTCCTCTTTAAGTACTTAAGAATATTCTTGACAACTATCTAGTGACCCTCGCCTGGATTAAACTGGTATCTGCTCGTTATGCTTAAAGCATACAAAACTTCAGGATAAGTACATATCATTGCTTACATTATAGATCCAATTGTTGAAGCATGTGGAACTTTCTCAAACGACCTTTATGATCTAATGGTTTATTTGGGCAATTATCCTTTGATATCACTATCCCATCAGCATCAAAACATATTCTTTATTTGTCTTATACATACTAAAATGATGCAATACTTTATCAATATATGTACTCTGACTAGGTCGATTAATCTCATCAATCTATCTCTATAAATCTTGATCTCTAATATATAGGTAGCATCTCCTAATTCTTTCATCGAGAAACTATTTCTCAACCAAGTCTTAACAGCCTGTAGAGAAGGTATATCATTCCTTATTTGTTATATGTCATCTACATAAAATACTAGGAATGTCACATGGCTCTCACTAACCTTCTTGTTGAAAGGAATATGTCCTAAGTCCAATCATGTATTAGGATTTAGGAATAACTTCCTGTGTAATATGTTTTGATTTCATTGATATTAATAAAAGACTTATTTTGTTTTTATTACGGGCTCTATCTATTTAAGTGTTTAAATAAGATATACCATAGTTTAGAGTAAAGGTTTTTATGGATTATGATGAGATCATAATAGTGAGACCTAAAAGATGATAACTCTAAACTTAAATAGTTCCTGGTCATAGGATTACTAACTGGTAATTAATAATCCGCAAAGATCGGTACACACTATGCTTGCTTCATTATGAAGGATGTCTATTCTCATAGACATTTGTGTGGTGACACTATAGCTAGTATGTAGGTGCTTATTATAGAATAAGTTCACTGAACATGACTCGCACAGCTGAACAACTGATGGAGTTCACTCACGTGTTAGCAGTTGTTCACATAGTGATATTTGTACAAGTATTCTTAGAATTGAGGTCATCATAGTCATCTTGTGTACACTGAACTATGCTTTGGTTTAGTTCTTAGTCTCCAGGGACAATTATTAGGGCTCTACTGGGTATAGAATTTGTACACGAAGATAGTGTATGATCAATAAAGGATCTACCCCTTCCAGTGAAGGAAGCGAATGTTCAAGGCTGATCCACTTATGCTAGTTCAGGAATCTCTGGCCAGAGTGAATGAAATTAGAAAGGAGTTTCTAATTTGCATAGAACTACGCATAGTAAATGGTAAGCAAGTGATTAAATTAGATAGGCTTGACACGAGATCCATGCCTTGTATTTAATCGGGACATTGTAGGGTAGAAGGAGTTTATTGTACGGTAACTATTCACTGAATAGGTTCTTGGTATTCTAAGCAGTGAATTCATATTATCCGGATAGTCGCGATATGCTGAGAAGTATCCCTCACGATGTAGAATAAATGTGATTAATTAATTAATCATATTTAATAAATTAGAGAATTTATATAAATAATGATAAAATAGTTTTATTATTATTTATTTCTACTACAGGCTTAATATTGAACCTACAGGGTCACACCATAAAAAGAGAATGATTTAATGGTGGAGGAATTAATTAATAATGGTTAATAATTATTTATTTGTAAAATAAATAATTAATTGGCAAATTTAATAATTGATTAAATGAGATTTAATTGATTATAAATTAATTAAAAAAAGTTCTTAATATTATTAATTAAGGATTTAATTTTTGGAAATTAAATCAAGAGAGAGAATTATTTCTAAACTGTTTAGAAAAAGGATTAATAATTAAAAGGTGTTTTAATTATTAATGAGAATAATAAATGGGATAATAATAATAATATTTATGGGAAAATTTCAGCTGAAAATTTTGCCTATAAATATACTATTATAGACCCTAATTTTATTCGAACCCAAAAACCCAAAAGTTTTAGAAAACCAAATTCTCTCCACCTCCTTCTCCTCCTTAACGTCGTTTTCTTGGTGGATACCGGTGGAGTGCTTCACGTTTGAGGAGCAGCTGCTAAGGATCTCCGATCGTTACTCTTGGATCGCATATTAAAGGTTAGTAATCGATCCCTACGGTTTTACCACGATTTATATGCTTTTATTTGGATTTTATATGTGTAAAAGTGTTTTGCCATGTCCCCGCTGCGATTAAAATCCAACATTGGTATCAGAGCATAGGTTGTATGCATATAGATCTGTGGTAAAAATTTCAGAATTTTATGTGCTTGTATGAATTAATTATGATTTTTACAAGTTATATCATGGTTTAATTTTGTCTGATGAGAAATCGTTTCTCTGAATAATTTTGAATGTTGATCTGGGTTCTACAAGTGTTGTAGATCGTCTGGGTATTTTTTTCATAATTTTATGATGTATAGATTTTTTATTATGAATTTTTGAAGTTCTTGTAATTAAAATTCATAATTAAATAAGTAAATATATGTATATATAGTATATATATATTTGTATTGCTTGTCTGCATAATCTGTGATGTTGCACGGAGAAAGACTCAGAAGCAGGTACGGCTGCACGACGTTTGAGGAGGAAAACAACGGCGGCTGCTGCAAAAGAAAAAAAAAGGGTGTCGCGCATTCCGGGAATGCGTTACACCCTGTGGCGCATTCACGGAATGCGTTACACCTTTTAATTGGTTAAAAGGGCTGTAACGCATCACCGGAATGCGTTACAGGGCTTGTAACGCGTTCTTGTAATGCGTTACAGCCCGACTGTTTACATTAAAATTGATTTTCTGGGAGTTTCGTAACTCCGTTTTGGGCGTGCAATATATCGTTGGATTCGTTTTTCCGAGACGGATCTAATCGTGTGATCAAATTTTAGTTTATATAAAAGTTTTGAACTGTTTATATTTCCGAAAGTGTTTTAAAGCTGTTTTTGACTGTTTTAATTGCTTTTAAATGCTTCATGTGATACATAGAGATGTATAATGCTTAGGCCAATATGCTAGATGATGTAACATGCCTACCTTGATGTTTATTCATGCTTATATATGTGATATATTCTTAGTTTATCATGCGATGATAGATTTAGGTGAACTTAAATGAACATAAGGCGTTTGTTAGACAACCTAGTATAGTGAAATTGTTTCATAACCTTAATAATAATATTATGAATACAATCATGAGATTCTTGTATTTATGAAACACTAAATTGAATATGAATTTTCGATATGAGAGAAAGGATGATTCTGTCAACAACAGATTTCTATCTGTAAGAAAGGATTATTAAGTGACGCCTTTTGACAATGCTCCACCCGATCTTGGAATCATCTGATTATTGATTATTGATTTGAAATATTTAATTTAAAAGGAAGAATCTCTTTATAATATGATTATGATTGTAACATAATATAATCCCTCTAAAATTAAATAATATCAAGTAGTAATTGGCCAATGATACAACGGGCTTGTGTCGGTCATAGCCTTCCAACATGATAGAAAGTAGTTCTTTTTTTTGAATCATTGTCGGTTCGTGCTACAGCCGAGGGCTTTGATTTCGAAATAAGAAATACTTGTCTATCACATAGAGATGTGTACATTGAATAAGAATCTAAAGGTCGGTACGTGCCACAGCCGTGGGCCTTCGGGGACTGATTCAACTGTACGGAATGTTGGGTTAGACTTGACTTAGAATATTGAGTTTGTCATGCCACAGCCGTGACTCAATTATTCAAGAGGCTAAAGTTTGATTAGGGAATAACATAAGATGTAATTGACAAGAGTTGTCTGCCTATTGAACATTACATGGCGGTTCGTGCCACAGTCGGGGTTGTGTAATGGAATATAGGATCCCTATTCCCACTAGCATTATGAATGCTTAATTTTTCACGTAGGGGGGTTGAATAAATTAGATAAACTAGTGGGAGCCACTTATAAATAAAGACCCGATTCATATAGTGTTTTAAAATGAAATCGAATATTTGCTAAGTGTTGTTATATGTTTATCATTTACAGATTTACTTTGTACGTTATGTCTTCTGCACTATCACTCAGGAGCATACTAGATGCTCACAAGTTGACTGGTCCTAATTATGCTGACTGGCTTCGAAACTTGAGAATTGTTCTCAGAATTGAGAAGCTGGAATACGTGATTGACTCACCTAAGCCTACTGAACCTGCTAGTGATGCACATAATGATGAACATGTTGTGTATCGTAAGTGGATAGATGATGCAATGTTGCTCAATGCATCATGCTAGCTTCCATGAACATTGAGCTACAGAAGCAACATGAGCATATGGATGCTCACACTATCCTAATGCATCTACAAGAGTTATATGATGTGGAGGGGAGGATAGCTCGATATGAGATATCGAAGGAGTTGTTCGGTTGTAGGATGTCTGAGGGATCATCTGTGAATGACCATGTACTTAAGATGATCAATTTGATTGAACGTCTTGGACAACTTGGTTTTGCCATGGATGGGGAGGTGAGCCAAGACCTGGTCTTGCAATCGCTTCCGAGTTCGTTCTCGCAGTTTGTTGTGAACTTTCACATGAATAAGTTGGATGTCAGCCTGCATGAACTCCACAACATGTTGAAGACTGCAGAATCAAATTTTCCCCCTATGAAGAGTTCTGTTCTTCTAATTGGTGAAGGTTCCAATCCTAAGAAAAGGAAGAGGAACCCTTCCAAGAAGAAGAAAGTAGGTGAGAAAACGCCGGTTCCACCAAAAGCTGAAGACCCCAAGAGCAAAGTTGTTTGCTTTCACTGTAACAAGGTGGGGCACTGAAAGAGGAACTGCAAGGTTTACCTTGCAGAATTGAAGAAGAAGAAGGGTAGAGAGACTACCGCTTCTGATTCAGGTATGTTCATGATAGAAGTGAATATGTCATTAAATCAAATTTCTACTTGGGTATTAGATACCGCCTGTGGTTCTCAAATCTGCAATTTGTTGCAGGGACCAAGGAGAAGTAAGACTCTTGAGGAAGAGGAGGTGATTCTACTGATGGGAAATGGAGCAATAGTTGCTGCTGAAAATGTAGAATCATTTCATTTACATATGCCTACGGGAAAGACTATTGTTTTAAATAATTGTTATTTTGTTCCCTCGATTGTGAGGAATATTATTCCCATGTTTGACTTGGCTGGATTTTCATTTATTATTGAGAATAATGAATGTTCTATTCTTAGAGAAAATATTTTTTATGGACGTGGTACTTTAAATAATGGTCTGTATAAATGTGACATAATTTACTTCAGATTGAACAAACTAATAAAAGAAAAGGGATGATGAAAATCTAACTTCATAGTGGCACTGCAGTCTCCATTTAGTAGACATGGAGAGAGGACTACAAATTTGCTAGGAATGGTACACACAGATGTATGTGGACCAATGTCTAAGCAAGTCATGGGTGAATTTTAATACTTCATTACTTTCATAGATGATAGATCTAGATTTGGATATGTGTTTGATGAAACACAAGTCTGAAGCCTTTGAAAAGTTCAAAGAGTATAAGTATGAAGTGGAGAAACAAACCAAACATAGTATTATAATTCTTCGATTAGATCGAGGTGGTGAATACTTTAATGGATTGTTTCTAGATTATCTCAAAGTAAATGTTATAGTCTCCCAGTGGACTCCTCCAGATTGGTATCTGAAAGGAGAAATCGAACTTTGTTAGACATAGTTCGGTCCATGATGAGCTATGCAAATCTTCCAGTATTCCTATGGGGTTATGCATTGGAAACCTCAGCATATTTACTGAATAAGGTGCCTTCCAAATCTATTCCTCAAACTCCGTATGAGATATGGAAAGAAAGGAAACCGAGTCTTAAACACGTTAAGATTTGGGGATGTCCAGCTTATGTCAAGTAAGTTGACCCAGATAAGCTGGAATATCGATCCGTAAAATGTAGTTTTGTGGGATATCCTAAAGAGACTTTAGGGTATTACTTTTACACTGATCATCGGGTGTTTGTCTCCAGACATGCTACCTTCTTGGAAAAGGAGTTTATCCTTGAAGGAAACAGTGGGAGCGAAATTGAACTTGATGAAGTTCAAGAAGCACAAACTACTACGGATCAAGTGGAAACACCTGTTCTGACTGAACAACCTTTTGTGGAACAGCCCATTCATAGAACAGGGAGAGTGTCTCGCCAACCTGAGAGGTAATATGGCCTTGTCATTAAGAATGACAATGAGTTGTCGATCATTGATGATGACGACCCTGTGACCTATAATGAGGCTATGAGTAGTGTTGACTCAGAGAAATGGCATAGTGCCATGAAATCCAGAATGGAATCTATGTATACGGTATACAAAAGATAGATTATAGTAGATGGTCAGGTTGAGACCTATAAGGCCAGGCTTGTGGAAAAAGGATTCAAACAAAGCCAATGGATTGACTTTGATGAAACCTTTTACCTGTAGCCCTGTTAAAATCAGTTCGGATTTTGCTTGCGATTGCTGCTTACTACGACTATGAGATCTGGCATATAGCCAGATGGTTTTCTTTCCAAGGGAAATGAAAACCTATTGTGTAAGATACTGCAAACCATATGTGGTTTAAAGCAAGCTTCTCGTAGATGGAACATCCGTTTTGATGAGACAATCAAAGAGTTTGATTTTATCAAAAAAAAATGTAGATGAACCATGCGTCTACAAAAGGGTTAGTGGGAGCGCGATAACATTTCTTGTGTTGTATTGAATTAGAGTTGACACACATAACATAGCAGCCCCACTCACAAAGCTACTTTATGAAAGTCACTTTGATCGTCATAAAGACAAGATGGGTATTAGATACCAGAGTGATTGGCTTTAGTACAAGTGGGAGATTGAAAGGAATATGTCCTAAGTCCAATCATGTATTAGGATTTAGGAATAACTTCCTGTGTAATCTGTTTTGATTTCATTGATATTAATAAAAGACTTGTTTTGTTTTTATTACGGGCTCTATCTATTTAAGTGTTTAAATAAGATATACCATAGTTTAGAGTAAAGCTTTTTATGGATTATGATGAGATCATAATAGTGAGACCTAAAAGATGATAACTCTAAACTTAAATAGTTCCTGGTCATAGGATTACTAACTGGTAATTAAAAATCCGCAAAGATCGGTACATACTATGCTTGCTTCATTATGAAGGATGTCTGTTCTCATAGACATTTGTGTGGTGACACTATAGCTAGTATGTAGGTGCTTATTATAGAATAAGTTCACTGAACATGACTCGCACAACTGAACAACTGATGGAGTTCACTCTCGTGTCAGCAGTTGTTCACATAGTGATAGTTGTACAAGTATTCTTAGACTTGAGGTCATCATAGTCATCTTGTGTACACTGAACTATACTTTGGTTTAGTTCTTAGTCTCCAGGGACAATTATTAGGGCTCTACTGGGTATAGGAATTTGTACACGAAGATAGTGTATGATCAATAAAGGATCTACCCCTTCCAGTGAAGGAAGCGAATGTTCAAGACTGATCCACTTATGCTAGTTCAGGAATCTCTGGCCAGAGTGAATGAAATTAGAAAGGAGTTTCTAATTTGCATAGAACTACGCATAGTAAATGGTAAGCAAGTGATTAAATTAGATAGGTTTGACACGAGATCCATGCCTTGTATTTAATCGGGACATTGTAGGGTAGAAGGAGTTTATTGTACGGTAATCATTCACTGAATAGGTTCTTGGTATTCTAAGCAGTGAATTCATATTATCCGGATAGTCGCGATATGCTGAGAAGTATCCCTCACGATGTAGAATAAATGTGATTAATTAATTAATCATATTTAATAAATTAGAGAATTTATATAAATAATGATAAAATAGTTTTATTATTATTTATTTCTACTACCGGCTTAATATTGAACCTACAGGGTCACACCATAAAAAGAGAATGATTTAATGGTGAAGGAATTAATTAATAATGGTTAATAATTATTTATTTATAAAATAAATAATTAATTGGCAAATTTAATAATTTATTAAATGAGATTTAATTGATTATAAATTAATTAAGAAAAGTTCTTAATATTATTAATTAAGGATTTAATTTTTGGAAATTAAATCAATAGAGAGAATTATTTCTAAAGTGTTTAGAAAAAGGATTAATAATTAAAAGGTGTTTTAATTATTAATGAGAATAATAAATGGGATAATAATAATAATATTTTTGGGAAAATTTCAGCTGAAAATTTTGCCTATAAATATACTATTATAGACCCTAATTTTATTCGAACCCAAAAACCCAAAAGTTTTAGAAAACCAAATTCTCTCCACCTCCTCCTCCTCCTTAACATCATTTTCTTGGTGGATACCGGTGGAGTGCTTCACGTTTGAGGAGCAGCTGCTAAGGATCTCCGATCGTTGCTCTTGGATCGCATATTAAAGGTTAGTAATCGATCCCTACGTTTTTACCATGATTTATATGCTTTTATTTGGATTTTATATGTATAAAAGTGTTTTGTCATGTCCCCACTGCGATTAAAATCCAACATTGGTATCAGAGCATAGGTTGTATGCATATAGATCTGTGGTAAAAATTTCAAAATTTTATGTGCTTGTATGAATTAATTATGATTTTTACAAGTTATATCATGGTTTAATTTTGTCTGATGAGAAATCGTTTCTCTGAATAATTTTGAATGTTGATCTGGGTTCTACAAGTGTTGTAGATCGTCTGGGTATTTTTTTCATAATTTTATGATGTATAGATTTTTTATTATGAATTTTTGAAGTTCTTGTAATTAAAATTCGTAATTAAATAAGTAAATATATGTATATATAGTATATATATATGTTTGTATTGCTTGTCTGCATAATCTGTGATGTTGCACGGAGAAAGACTCAGAAGCAGGGACGGCTGCACGACGTTCGAGGAGGAAAGCAACGGCGGCTGCTGCAAAAGAAAAAAAAAGGGTGTCGCGCATTCCGAGAATGCGTTACACCCTGTGGCGCATTCACGGAATGCGTTACACCTTTTAATTGGTTAAAAGGGCTGTAACGCATCACCGGAATGCGTTACAGGGCTTGTAACGCGTCCTGTAATGCGTTACAGCCCGACTGTTTACATTAAAATTGATTTTCTGGGAGTTTCGTAACTCCGTTTTGGGCGTGTAATATATCGTTGGATTCGTTTTTCCGAGACGGATCTAATGGTGTGATCAAATTTTAGTTTATATAAAAGTTTTGAACTGTTTATATTTCCGAAAGTATTTTAAAGCTGTTTTTGACTGTTTTAATTGCTTTTAAATGCTTCATGTGATACATAGAGATGTATAATGCTTAGACCAATATGCTAGATGATGTAACATGCCTACCTTGATGTTTATTCATGTTTATATATGTGATATATGCTTAGTTTATCATGCGATGATAGATTTAGGTGAACTTAAATGAACATAAGGCGTTTGTTAGACAACCTAGTATAGTGAAATTGTTTCATAACCTTAATAATAATATTATGAATACAATCATGAGATTCTTGTGTTTATGAAACACTAAATTGAATATGAATTTTCGATATGAGAGAAAGGATGATTCTGTCAACAACAGATTTCTATCTGTAAGAAAGGATTATTAAGTGACGCCTTTTGACAATGCTCCACCCGATCTTGGAATCATCTGATTATTGATTATTGATTTGAAATATTTAATTTAAAAGGAAGAATCTCTTTATAATATGATTATGATTGTAACGTAATATAATCCCTCTAAAATTAAATAATATCAAGTAGTAATTGGCCAATGATACAACGGGCTTGTGTCAGTCATAGCCTTCCAACATGATAGAAAGTAGTTCTTATTTTTGAATCATTGTCGGTTCGTGCTACAGCCGAGGGCTTTGATTTCGAAATAAGAAATACTTGTCCATTACATAGAGATGTGTACATTGAATAAGAATCTAAAGGTCGGTACGTGCCACAGCCGTGGGCCTTTGGGGACTGATTCAACTGTACGGAATGTTGGGTTAGACTTGACTTAGAATATTGAGTTTATCGTGCCACAGCCGTGACTCAATTATTCAAGAGGCTAAAGTTTGATTACGGAATAACAGAAGATGTAATTGACAAGAGTTGTCTGCCTATTGAACATTACATGGCGGTTCGTGCCACAGCCGGGGTTGTGTAATGGAATGTAGGATCCCTATTCCCACTAGCATTATGAATGCTTAATTTTTCACGTAGGGGGGTTGAATAAAGTAGATAAACTAGTGGGAACCACTTATGAATAAAGACCCGATTCATATAGTGTTTTAAAATGAAATCGAATATTTGCTAAGTGTTGTTATGTGTTTATCATTTACAGATTTACTTTGTACGTTATGTCTTCTGCACTATCACTCAGGAGCATACTAGATGCTCACAAGTTGACTGGTCCTAATTATGCTGACTGGCTTCGAAACTTGAGAATTGTTCTCAGGATTGAGAAGCTGGAATACGTGATTGACTCACCTAAGCCTACTGAACCTGCTAGTGATGCACATAATGATGAACATGTTGTGTATCGTAAGTGGATAGATGATGCAATGTTGCTCAATGCATCATGCTAGCTTCCATGAACATTGAGCTACAGAAGCAACATGAGCATATGGATGCTCACACTATCCTAATGCATCTACAAGAGTTGTATGATGTGGAGGGGAGGACAGCTCGATATGAGATATCGAAGGAGTTGTTCGGTTGTAGGATGTCTGAGGGATCATCTGTGAATGACCATGTACTTAAGATGATCAATTTGATTGAACGTCTTGGACAACTTGGTTTTGCCATGGATGGGGAGCTGAGCCAAGACCTGGTCTTGCAATCGCTTCCGAGTTCGTTCTCGCAGTTTGTTGTGAACTTTCACATGAATAAGTTGGATGTCAGCCTGCCTGAACTCCACAACATGTTGAAGACTGCGGAATCGAATTTTCCTACTATGAAGAGTTCTGTTCTTCTAATTGGTGAAGGTTTTAATCCTAAGAAAAGGAAGAGGAACCCTTCCAAGAAGAAGAAAGTAGGTGAGAAAACGCCGGTTCCACCAAAAGCTGAAGACCCCAAGAGCAAAGTTGTTTGCTTTCATTGTAACATGGTGGGGCACTGGAAGAGGAACTACAAGGTTTACCTTACAGAATTGAAGAAGAAGAAGGGTAGTGAGACTACCGCTTCTGATTCAGGTATGTTCATGATAGAAGTGAATATGTCATTAAATCAAATTTCTACTTGGGTATTAGATACCGCCTGTGGTTCTCAAATCTGCAATTTGTTGCAGGGACCAAGGAGAAGTAGGACTCTTGAGGAAGAGGAGGTGATTCTACTGATGGGAAATGAAGCAAGAGTTGCTGCTGAAGATGTAGAATCATTTCATTTACATATGCCTACGGGAAATACTATTGTTTTAAATAATTGTTATTTTGTTCCCTCGATTGTGAGGAATATTATTCCCATGTTAGACTTGGCTGGATTTTCATTTATTATTGAGAATAATGAATGTTCTATTCTTAGAGATAATATTCTTTATGGACGTGGTACTTTAAATAATGGTCTGTATAAATGTGACATAATTTACTTCAGATTGAACAAACTAATAAAAGAAAAGGGATGATAAAAATCTCACTTCATAGTGGCACTGCAGTCTCCATTTAGTAGACATGGAGAGAGGACTGCAAATTTGCTAGGAATGGTACACACAGATGTATGTGGACCAATGTCTAAGCAAGCCATGGGTGGATTTTCATACTTCATTACTTTCATAGATGATAGATCTAGATTCGGATATGTGTTTGATGAAACACAAGTCTGAAGCCTTTGAAAAGTTCAAAGAGTATAAGTATGAAGTGGAGAAACAAACCAAACATAGTATTATAATTCTTCGATTAGATCGAGGTGGTGAATACTTTAATGGAGTGTTTCTAGATTATCTCAAAGTAAATGGTATAGTCTCCCAGTGGACTCCTCCAGATTGGTATCTGAAAGGAGAAATCGAACTTTGTTAGACATAGTTCGGTCCATGATGAGCTATGCAAATCTTCCAGTATTCCTATGGGGTTATGTATTGGAAACCTCAGCATATTTACTGAATAAGGTGCCTTCCAAATCTATTCCTCAAACTCCGTATGAGATATGGAAAGAAAGGAAACCGAGTCTTAAACACGTTAAGATTTGGGGATGTCCAGCTTATGTCAAGTAATTTGACCCAGATAAGCTGGAATATCGATCCATAAAATGTAGTTTTGTGGGATATCCTAAAGAGACTTGTGGGTATTACTTTTACACCGATCATCGGGTGTTTGTTTCCAGACATGCTACCTTCTTGGAAAAGGAGTTTATCCTTGAAGGAAACAGTGGGAGCAAAATTGAACTTGATGAAGTTCAAGAAGCACAAACTACTACGGATCAAGTGGAAACACCTGTTCTGACTGAACAACCTTTTGTGGAACAACCCATTCATAGAACAGGGAGAGTGTCTCGCCAACCTGAAAGGTAATATGGCCTTGTCATTAAGAATGACAATGAGTTGTCGATCATTGATGATGACGACCCTGTGACCTATAATGAGGCTATGAGTAGTGCTGACTCAGAGTAATGGCATAGTGCCATGAAATCCAGAATGGAATCTATATATACGGTATACAAAAGATAGATTATAGCAGATGGCCAGGTGGAGACCTATAACACCAGGCTTGTGGCAAAAGGATTCAAACAAAGGCAATGGATTGACTTTGATGAAACCTTTTACCTGTAGCCCTGTTAAAATCAGTTCGGATTTTGCTTGCGATTGCTGCTTACTACGACTATGAGATCTGGCATATAGCCAGATGGTTTTCTTTCCAAGGGAAATGAAAACTTAGTGTGTAAGATACTGCGAACCATATGTGGTTTAAAGCAAGCTTCTCGTAGATGGAACATCCGTTTTGATGAGACAATCAAAGAGTTTGATTTTATCAAAAAAAACGTAGATGAACCATGCGTCTACAAAAGGGTCAGTGGGAGCGCGATAACATTTCTTGTATTGTATTGAATTAGAGTTAACACACATAACATAGCAGACCCACTCACAAAGCTACTTTATGAAAGTCACTTTGATCGTCATAAAGACAAGATGGGTATTAGATACCAGAGTGATTGGCTTTAGTACAAGTGGGAGATTGAAAGGAATATGTCCTAAGTCTAATCATGTATTAGGATTTAGGAATAACTTCCTGTGTAATCTGTTTTGATTTCATTGATATTAATAAAAGACTTGTTTTGTTTTTATTACAGGCTCTATCTATTTAAGTGTTTAAATAAGATATACCATAGTTTAGAGTAAAGCTTTTTATGGATTATGATGAGATCATAATAGTGATACCTAAAAGATGATAACTCTAAACTTAAATAGTTCCTGGTCATAGGATTACTAACTGGTAATTAATAATCCGCAAAGATCGGTACATACTATGCTTGCTTCATTATGAAGCATGTCTGTTCTCATAGACATTTGTGTGGTGACACTATAGCTAGTATGTAGGTGCTTATTATAGAATAAGTTCGCTGAACATGACTCGCACATCTAAACAACTGATGGAGTTCACTCACGTGTCAGCAGTTGTTCACATAGTGATAGTTGTACAAGTGTCCTTAGACTTGAGGTCATCATAGTCATCTTGTGTACACTGAACTATGCTTTGGTTTAGTTCTTAGTCTCCAGGGACAATTATTAGGGCTCTACTGGGTATAGGAATTTGTACACGAAGATAGTGTATGATCAATAAAGGATCTACCCCTTCTAGTGAAGGAAGCGAATGTTCAAGGCTGATCCACTTATGCTAGTTCAGGAATCTCTGGCCAGAGTGAATGAAATTAGAAAGGAGTTTCTAATTTGCATAGAACTACGCATAGTAAATGATAAGCAAGTGATTAAATTAGATAGGCTTGACACGAGATCCATGCCTTGTATTTAATCGGGACATTGTAGGGTAGAAGGAGTTTATTGTACGGTAACTATTCACTGAATAGGTTTTTGGTATTCTAAGCAGTGAATTCATATTATCCGGATAGTCGCGCTATGCTGAGAGGTATCCCTCACGATGTAGAATAAATGTGATTAATTAATTAATCATATTTAATAAATTAGAGAATTTATATAAATAATGATAAAATAGTTTTATTATTATTTATTTCTACTACCGGCTTAATATTGAACCTACAGGGTCACACCATAAAAAGAGAATGATTTAATGGTGGAGGAATTAATTAATAATGGTTAATAATTATTTATTTGTGAAATAAATAATTAATTGGCAAATTTAATAATTGATTAAATGAGATTTAATTGATTATAAATTAATTAAGAAAAGTTCTTAATATTATTAATTAAGGATTTAATTTTTGGAAATTAAATCAAGAGAGAGAATTATTTCTAAAGTGTTTAGAAAAAGGATTAATAATTAAAAGGTGTTTTAATTATTAATGAGAATAATAAATGGGATAATAATAATAATATTTATGAGAAAATTTCAGCTGAAAATTTTGCTTATAAATATACTATTATAGACCCTAATTTTATTCGAACCCAAAAACCCAAAAGTTTTAGAAAACCAAATTCTCTCCACCTCCTCCTCCTCCTCCTCCTTAACGTCGTTTTCTTGGTGGATACCGATGGAGTGCTTCACGTTTGAGGAACAGCTGCTAAGGATCTCCGATCGTTGCTCTTGGATCGCATATTAAAGGTTAGTAATCGATCCCTACGTTTTTACCACGATTTATATGCTTTTATTTGGATTTTAATGTGTAAAAGTGTTTTGCCATGTCCCCGCTGCGATTAAAATCCAACACTTGTAAATACATGGTTCATCTTCGTTTTGAATATAGCCAAACTCTTTGACTGTTTCATCAAAATGAATGTTCCATCTGCTTGTGGCTTGCTTCAATCTATAAAAAGATAGAAGCAATTTATAGACCATCTTAGAAAACTTTGGATCAACAAAATTCTCAGGTTGTATCATGTATACATCCTCTTCAAGGCTCCCATATAAGAAAGCGGTTTTGACATCCGTTTGCCGAATCTAAAAGTCAAAATAAGCAGCTATTGCTAGCAAAATCCAGATGGACTTGACCATAGCAACTGTTGAAAAAGCCTTATCATAGTCTATACCATGAATTTATTTTAAATTTTTTTCCATTAGTCGTGCCTTAAAGGTATGTACTTTACCATCCATGTCGGTTTTCTTCTTGAAAACCCACTTGCACCCAATAGGTTTTATCCCTTCGGGTGTATCAATTAAAGTTAATACTTTATTTTGATACATGATTTCCATCTCGAATTTAATGGCCTCCAGCCATCTCTCGGATTCTGGACTGTTCATAGCATCTTGGTTGGTGAGAGGCTCATCATTATCTATAAGCGTTACATCACCATCTCGAGTCAAGAGAAATTCATAAATTCTCTCGGGCTCATGGTAATTCCTACTAGATCTAAAAACAACCTATATTTCCTAAACATGATTACTTCCAACATTTTGATGTACATCCTGATCTTGTTCCAACTCTGGTTCAATGTTATCATGTGGCTCTCGATCTTCATAGAGATATATTATCCTCACACTAGTTTTCTTAGAAAGTAGTTCTCTCTCAAGAAATACAGCGATCCGAGCAACAAACACTTTATTATCGGAAGGATTATAAAAACTATACCCTTTAGTGTCACTTGAGTATCCCACAAAATAGCATCTATCTAATTTTGGTCAAAGCTTGTTAGAGGCTAAATATTTCACAAACGCTTCACGTCTCCAAATTTTCATAAATGACATGCTATGACATTTCTCAGTCCATATCTCATATGGAGTATTTGAACTATTTTTTTCGGAACTCAGTTAAGTGTATATGCAGCTGTTTCTAGAGCATAACCCCAGAAATTAATGGGAAGATCCTCTTGACTCATCATCAATTGCACGATGTCCAAAAAAGTACGATTTCTATTCTCAGAATCTCTATTCCATTGAGGGGTTCCAGAAGGAGTAAGTTATGATACAATATCACACTCATTCAAAAAACTCTTGAATTTGAGGTTTAATTATTCTCCTCCATGATCTGATCATAAAACTTCTATACTTTCCCCTGTCTGCTTTTCTACTTCAGCCTTACTAAAGTCATCGGTAAATGTTATGAAGTAGTATAAGCCACCCCTTACCGTCGTATGTATTCGACCACATACATCACAATTTATGTCCTAATCGTTCGGTTTCCCTTTTACCTTATCAGGTAAAAGAAGCTTTAGTCATTTTGCCAATGAGACAAGGTGATCTTTCGTATGATTCAAAATCAAACTTATCCAAGTATCCATCTTTATGTAACTCAGAAATGCGAACTTATAATATGGCTTAACGATAATTCTAAAGGTAATGTTTGATTTAAGTCATCTTAGAACATATAAATTGTTAACTAATTGTGCAACATTATAAGCCTTATCATTGTAATAGAATAAACAATTGTTATTTATTTAAATAAAATGAAAAATCTTTCTTGTCTTGACAAGAAATTGATATAATGTCTCCGCTAAAGGCGGGCACATATTAACAATTTACCAAGTTCTCAACTTCGCCTTATGGGAAAAATTAGGTATCGAGTTACTCCAACTAGAGCAACAACTTTTGCTCCAATTCTAACCCGATACATGAAGATGGACCATTAATGGTCTTCTTCTTAATATCTTCCAAATAAGCTCGACAGTTTAACTTCCAATCATCCGGTTATTACTATAAAAGTGACAATTTTCTTCTTTAGCAACACCACTAATAGGCTTCAAAAGCCCCTTTAGGATTGGAATCTGTTATGACCGGTATTTCTAAACCTTATCTATATATAATTGTGTGTTTATAATTGAGATTTAAATTGTGTGGAATTATAGATGTGGGTGATCTATATGTTGAGTGCCTATAAATTAAGTGTTTAATGTATTAGTTTATATAAAATTTTTGAAAGGAAAATCTTATTATTTAGTATTTTTAAATGATAATCAAAAGTATTTCATTATGATATGAAAAATCGATTTTTAAAATCTTTTAACAACAAATTTTCAAATCTTATATCATTAAATTTCTAAAATCATAAGCTATTTTATAATATTTATTTTATGATTTATGAAAGTGTTATGGATAAAAAACTAAGTTATTATTTGCTGTATCTATTGCTAAGGTTCGGGAGCTCAAGGCCTTTAATGGCTGCTCTCGTGTTTCTTAGCTTAACTCTGCCTTTACGAGATGCCTACGTATCTCTGTGAATTAGAGAATCAAGCCAAAAAATGTAGTTCTAGTTTGTGGGGTGAGACCCCTTATATAGATGCTGGTGGTCCTTGAATTGGACTTGATATAGGAGACCTGGTGGGCAAGTCTCATAATTAGAATGGACTTTAGAGTCCTATATAGTAGGAAACTGATTCCTTATCCTTTTAGGTCCCTCTGAGGCTAATCTGCAAGGATTTATATCCTTATCGGGACTCTTCTCAATAGCTGATTTTTCCCTTAGTAATTAATTACGAAATTAATTAATATTCAGGGTTTTTGGGCCTTCTTTGTTCCATCGGGCCTGATCTGGTCCATCAGGCATGATCAATGTGTTGACCTTTTTGGTCTGAATGTCATACATCTTCTTATTGGGCCTTGCAGCCCAAACCATTTATAATTACTGTAATATTTAATTATGTAATCAGGATTTATTTATCCCTATCATTTGCCCCCCAACTTTTGGGAAACCGTATAAGATTTCGCGAAAGTTAAGTTCATTTATTCCCTCACAGGGTATCGTTTTGCGTAAAGTGTGGAGCGACCTACACGTTTACAACGACTTGCCTTGTACGCGGCTCCAGGATTTGTTAAAAAACTTCTCTCCCTATTTTCTTACCTTCTCCCTATTTTTAGGAATTTTCTGGTATTTTTCAGGAATTTTCCCTTTTTCTGGGATTTTCCCAAATTTTCTGCAATTTTCCACAAATATTTTCAAATTTCCAGCCCTTTTTCGACCAGGATCCTAGTCGAAATTTCGACCTGGATCCTAGTCGAAATTTGGGCCAGCTTTGTAATCCTGGTCGAAGGACTTCGACTAGGATCCACGACCTGGAATCCGACCAGGATCCTAGTCAACCTTTCGACCTGGATCTAGGTCGAAATTTTGTTCTTGATTTGATTCCTGGTCGAAAGGTTTTGACTAGGATTCACGACCTGGATTTCGACCAGGATCCTAGTCGAACCTTTGACGTGGATCTGGTTCGAAGATTCTATGCATATTTGCTTCCTGGTCGAAAAGTTTCGACTAGGATTCACTACCTGGAATTCGACCAGGATTCTAGTCGACTCTTCGATCTGATTTAAGTCTAGGTTTCTGAACCCCATACTTAAAAATGTTATGCTTGACTCGACCTCAATCCTGGTCTTGGTTTCGACCTCAATCCTGGTCTTGATTTCGACCTCAATCCAGTTCAGTTATAACCGTAATTTTCGGGTGTCTGTTCGAAGGATTTCGAGCAGAATTCACGACTTGAAATTCGATCTGGATCCTGGCCTTTTATACCCATTATTTTTGGGTGTCTGTTCGAAGGATTTCGAGCAGAATTCACGACTTGAAATTTGACCTGAATCCTGGCCTTTTCGGGCTTTCATCTAATCTATTTTTGATTGGGCCTCTGTTTGGGCCTAGCCTTCTTTTTTGGGCCTTACATCTTTTAGGGCTTTAATTATGGCATTGTATTTTTCCAAATCCTAATTGGATTTGGGCCTTTTATTTCTTAATGGGCCTCTCCCAAATCCTAATTGGATTTGGGCCTTTTAACTCTTATTGGGCCTCTCCCAAATCCTAATTGGATTTGGGCCTTTTAACTCTTATTGGGCCTCTCCCAAATCCTAATTGGATTTGGGCCTTTTAACTCTTATTGGGCCTCTTATTAATCAGGGCTAATATACCAAAATACCCTGTTTGGAATTCTCTAGAATTCCTTGGAATATTCTGGAACGCTCCTTTTTCTGGGCTTTTTTCTTTGGGCCTCTATCCTTACTGGGCTTTTGTCCCTTCAACTTCACTTTTCCTCCTATATAAAGGAGTGAAGAGAGAATACCGCTCTTCACTTTCTCATTTCCAAATTCTTCTTCTTTCTTCTTCTGTTAATAATCTTAGAGCAATAACAGTAAGTCGGAGTATCAAAGCCTTTTTTAGGAGCATTTCTTCAGGTAAATTTTCTCCCTTTACTCCTTGTGCCTGTTTTTACATAGCGTGCGCTTTTTTTTTTTAAAATTATTTCTTTATGTGCCCTTTTTTTAGATGGCTGATAAGAAAATGACTCGTTTGGTCAAGATGAACGTGGCCAGAAAGTCCAACAAATTCCCTATTCGATCAAGGTACACTTCCTTGATCGATATGATCAACACCCGAAGCGACGAGTACCCGTCCGATGCGCATCTGGACGCGCACGACCATATCAGTGCCTTGCGGGATCCAAAGGAACTGGAAAAGTTGAGTAGCTGTTTCAGAATCAAAGATCCTTTCAAACTGGTTCTTGCAGGTCCGGCCGACAGGGCCTGTCAGTGGAGGAAGGACGCATTATGCGTCTACAGGGATCCTCTACGGGCAGGTATCAGACTTCCCTTCCACCCCTTTATCCCCGTACTGGTAGCTGATGTGGGCATCAACCCTTGCCAACTCCCCCTAATTCTTGGAGGCTCATTCTGTGCTATCTGTCACAATGCGCCAAACATAATGTCCCCACTTCTGTTGCTGTTTTCAGAAAGATTTTTCAGTTCAAGAACAACCCTGATAAGAATCCAGGTTGGGTTTCTTTAAACCAGCGCCCAACTATTCCCCACATAGTGAACGGGAAGTCCATTCCCGACAACAATTTGGGGTGGAAAAAAGATTTTTTGTTCATCATTTGGGAGGGTGGCGATTGGGGCACCCTATTCCGCGCATCTTTTGGGCTAGCTGTGGATGGGAGCCCAAATGATATTACTTTCTCTGAGGAGGAGACCAGAGCTTTCAATCTCCTCACGCAAGATAATGGGACTTCCCATTCGTGGGACTTTATCAGGGAGACCGTTCTTGTAGAACGCGGCCTTTCTCCCGTCCCTAAGAAGAGTACGTTTCCTTCCTTATCTAGCTCTTTTTATTCCCTTCATTTTCTATTTTGCTGATTCCTCAACTTACTTATCTCATTTGTTGCAGTGGCGGAGAAAATTGAGGAGGCTACAAAGCCTAAAGACCTGGAGACAACCAGGATGAAGCGTGCTGGAAAGGTCTTTAAAGACCTGCGCCTTGGGGATCGCTTCCCGGAGTTCCTGCTCCAAGCAATGGAACCAGGCGAAAAAGGCCCCAACCAAGTTTTGCGCACCAAGCAGAAGCCAGGGTCTTACTTTCAACCTGCTTGGGGAATCCGGGGCAAGGATTCAATTGTTGGCAGCACGACGCTTGCAAAGGAATGGTCTAAACATTCCATCTCCCCGGTGGACTATCAAGACTTTGTCCTTCAACAGGACTTAGAGGGGAACGAGCTTTTTGGAGCTCAGGCTTTGGCGACGGTACGTCTTTTTCCTTTGCCCTTCATAGTTGCCTTTTTGATTTTCTCGTCTCATACTCTTGATGTGTTTCTTGTAGGCGAACGCCCATTTTCAGGGGGCGATTCACCAAGCCAAGGCTTGGAAGGTTGGCCTGGAGGACGCGAACAAGAAGTTGGAGGAGGCCAACCAAAGAATAGAGGCCCTTGAAGCCCAACTTGCCTCTTCCACTTCTGACCTGGTAACGGCCCGGGCTGAAAACTTTATCATGAAAGCTCAAAAGGATAAAGCCTTTGACGGCTGGATGGACACTCAGGAGTTTAAGGACTTAATGGTGGAACACGATGCCCTCCTACACCCAGTTAGCTATAAGGAAGGCTGGGATGCTGCTGTGGAGGCCATTCAGGATGAATTTCCAGATGTCTTTGAACAGTCCTCCTTCCCTTGCCCTGTGCGAGTTCCAGCACTTGGGGGTGTTACAGACAAGCTCGCTGACCTGATCAAGGACGGCCCGTCGGGGAGCCAAGGCCAAAAGAGGAGGGAGCTTGAGTCCAGCTCTGGAGAGGAGGAAGCTTCTTCTGAAGAGGAGTCTGAGCCCGTTGCAAAGAAGGTCAGGGTGGAAGAGTCTCTGAGGGCAGCGCCTCAGAAACCAGCGTCTCCTGCAGCATCCAAAGCGTCCGAAGGCAGTTCTGATGGAACCTCTACGGGGACTTCCGAGGGGACGACTGAGACGTCCGAGGGGACGACTGAGACATCCGAGGAGACTTCGGATAGTGGTTCCGACGAATCCCAGCCTTCCAAGGCCTAAGTTTTTTTATGTATTTCTTCTTTATTAGACAATGTTTGAACTTTGTAATTGACTTTTCACATTTTGTCCAAGTATTGACGTATTTCTCTCTTGATTTTTCAAACTCAAGTTTATAGCTTGGTTTTATCTTTCATAAAGCAATCAAATCTAATAGGCCAAGATTAAATCAAAGATTTTATATTATAACTTGGTATTCTGGATACCTTACATAAGATGGGCTCAACCATGATAAACATATTTTCTATATAGAAAAACCCTAAACAAGCAAAGCTTCAAGGTGCTTTTAAACCTACTTGTCATACTGACAAGTGAGAATCGTACTTTAACTATCTCACACATAGTAGACCTTCAGGTTTTGTGCGTGCCAAGTTCTCGGGACTTCAAAACCATCCATAGTCTCCAGCTTGTAGGTTCTTCTACGCTGAACGCTCTTTTCTTTGTACGGCCCTTCCCAATTTGGGGCAAGCTTTCCTTTCTGCCCTACACCAGAAGCTTCCACTTTCCTCAAAACTAAATCACCTTGTTTGAAGAATCTTTCTTTAACCCTTAGGTTGTAGTAGAACGAAGCTTTTTTCTAATATTCCACTATTTTCGCATGTGCCTCATCTCGTACTTCATCAATTAGATCCAGGGCCAACCTTTGCCCTTCTTAATTTTCCTCAGCATTGAAAGTTTGAATCCTGGGGGAGGAATGTGATATCTCTACAGGAACAACTGCTTCTACACTATATGCTAACATGAAGGGAGTTGCTCCAGTCGTGACTCTACAGGTAGTCCTATAGGCCCATAGTATGGGGAGTATTTCATCCACCCAGTTATTCCTTGACTTCTCGATCCTCTTCTTTAGTCCATCCAGGATTATTTGGTTTGCCACTTCCGCTTGCCCATTGGCTTGCGGGTGGGCCACATATGTGAATCGTAACTCGATTTCATTTTCCTCACAATACTTTTTGAATTCCTCGTTGTTGAACTGTGTTCCATTGTCAGTGACTAGAATGCGGGGAATTCTATATCGGCACATAATACTTTCCCACAGGAATTGTGCAACCTGCTTAGTTGTGATCTTGGCCAAGGGCTTGGCTTCAATTCACTTGGTGAAATAATCAATGGCAATAATCAGAAACTTCCTTTATGCCGTGGCCATGGGGAAAGGCCCTAGTATATCCATTCCCCACATAGCAAAGGGGATGGGCGAGTTGATAGAGGTCAGCATCTCGGGGGGTTGTCTAACAACTGGTGCGTGCTTCTGACAACGATCACATTTTTTCACATATTCTTTGGCATCAACCATCATTTCTGGCCAATAGAAGCCTAAACGGGTTATCTTATGAGCCAAGGTCCTGCCCCCCAAGTGTTGCCCGCATATGCCTTCATGTACTTCTTCAAGAGCCAAGCGAGCCTCATCAGGCTTGAGACATCTTAAGTAGGGAACCACGAAAGATCTCTTATATAGAATTCCATATATTAAAGAGTATCTTAGTGCTCGAACAACCAATTTTCGTGCTTCAGTAGCATTGTTAGGTAACCAGCCGGTTTGAATGTGAGCCTTAATGGGATCAATCCATGACATCCCCAGGTCTATAGGAGCCACATGCTTAATAACAATGCTCCGTGTTTTCAGAACGCGATAGTATACACTTCCAGAACTTTCTTCCATCTCAGACGAAGCAAACTTTGACAATGCATCTACCTTAGCATTTTCCTCCCTTGGAATATGCTCAACATGGCATTCATCAAATTGGGTCATCACAGCCCTTACTAGGCGGACATATTTAGCAATCGTCTCATCCCTTGCCTCAAACTCTCCCTTCACCTGGGATACGACCAACTTCGAGTCTCCACGGACTTTTAAGTTCTTGACTCTAAGTGTCCCTGCTAAGCCAAGACCAGCTATCGGAGCTTCATATTCTACCTCATTTTTTGTGGTTGGGAAGTCTAACTTCATGGCATACTCAATTAAGAACCATTAGGGCTTTGTAAAACCAAACCTGCTCCACTTGAATTCATTTTTGATGCTCCATCAAAATAGACAACCCAGTATTCTTTTTCCTTATTAACCTTCTCTTTATCCCCCTTATCAACTTCCTTGTCTTGAGATATGCTATCTTCCTGCCCCCCGACTTCTTGGTTGGGTATGGTACATTCCACCACGAAGTCAGCTAGTGCCTGGGCTTTTATTGCCGTTCGTGGCTTATACTTGAGATCGAACTCTCCCAGCTCTATTGCCCACTTGATCAATCTCCCACTTGCCTTGGGACTGTGAATGATATTTCTCAGGGGCTGATTCCTTAGCACCTCAATCTGATGAGCTTGAAAGTAAGGACGCAGCTTTCTCGAAGCCATTACCAAGGCTAGAGCAAATTTCTCAATAGTTGAATAATTTAACTCAGCACCATACAGAATTTTGCTGACATAGTATACGGGTTTCTGGACTTTCAATTCCTCCTTAACCAATACAGCGCTCAAGACACTCTCTGAAACAACCAAGTACAAGAATAAAACTTCATTCAAAACTGGCTTGGCCAACAACGGGGCCTGCGCCATATATTTCTTCAATTCTTCGAAAGCCTTCTGGTTTTCCTCACTCCATACAAAGTCCTTAATGTTTTTTAGTGACTGAAAGAATGATAGGCACTTGTCTCCTGACTTAGAGACGAACCGTCCCAAAGCAGCAACCCTTCCTGTGAGCTTCTGAACATCCTTGATAGTTTTTGGCGGTTCCATGTCCAGGATTGCCTTTATTTTATCGGGGTTAGCCTCGATCCCTCTCTTGGAGACCATTAATCCCAAAAATCTTCCAGACCCTACTCCGAAAGCACATTTTGTAGGATTTAACATCATCTTGTGGTACCTCAGGACCTCAAAAGCTTCCCTCAAATGGGCTATATGATCAGTCTTTACTAGACTCTTGACTAACATGCCATCAACATATACTTCCATAGTCTTGCCAATAAGATCCTTAAAAATTTTATTTACCAACCTTTGATAGGTGGATCCTGCATTCTTGAGACCAAATGCCATAACAAGATAACAATAAACACCAAAGTCAGTTATGAATGATACCTTTGGGATGTCATCTTTGTGCATCTTGATCTGATTGTATCCACTAAATCCATCCATAAAGCTCAGCATTTCATGCCCAACAGTGGCATCTATCAAGGTATCGATCCTTGGTAACGGAAAACAGTCCTTATGACAGGCATCATTTAGATCAGTGAAGTCCACTCACATCCTCCATTTTCCATTAGCCTTTTTCATCATTATAGGGTTTGCTAACCACTCTGGAAATTGAATCTCCTCAATGAAACCAGCCTCCAAGAGGTTCTCCACTTCCTGTTTTATAGCTTCTTGCCTTTCTGGAGCAAAACTTCTTTTCTTTTGTTTTACCGTCTTCTGATTTGGGTCCACATTTAGCTTGTGAGTAATCAATTCCGGGTCTATGCCCGACATATCAGCCGCTGACCATACAAAAATATCACTATTTTCTTGCAAAAATTTCACCAACTTCCCTCTAAAAGGTTCCTCGAGCGTTGCTCCAATAAAAGTCTCCTTCCCAGGGTCTTCGGGGGCCAAAGGAATTGAAACCAAGTCTTCTGGTGGCTTTCCCCTTTTCTCTTCATTTTCTCGGATATCCAGATCTTCAATAGGAAGAACCTGCCCCCCCAACTCCGTCTGCCCTCAAAGAGGCCACATAACAACTTCTTGCAATTTTTTGATCTCCTCTTTCTTCTCCAATCCCATCTCGAGTCGGAAATTTCATAACTGAATGATAAGAAGAAGGGACTGCCTTAAAGGCGTGTATCCCTGTTCTTCCCATGATAGCGTAGTAGGTCGAACTAGCCTTCACCACCACAAAGTCCAACATCTGAGTTGCTTGCCTTGGTTCCTGTCCTATGGTTGTTGGCAACTTGATTATTCCTTCTACGGGGCATTCCACTCCTGCGAATCCATATATCGGCATGTCGGTTGGGGTCAATTGAGAGTCATTATATCCCATCCTTAAAAAGGTGTCATGGAGCAAAATATCCACTGAAGCACCATTATTCACAAGGACCCTTCTTACCGGGCTGTTCCCTATTATCGGGGTTATGACCAACGGGTCGTCATGGGGAAATTTCAAACCCTACAGGTCAGAATCATCAAAAGACATTGTTACTCCTGTCCTGGCCCTTTTCGGGGCTTCCCCAACAATATGCATAACTTCTCGAGCATACGCTTTTCTGGAGTTCTTGGATAACCCAGCAGCAATTGGTCCTCCAAAAATTGTGTTGATCACAGGCCCTTGGGGGCGCGGTCCCCTGAAGATTGTATTTATCACCGGTCCCCTAGGTTGGGGATTTCGCCCCTGATCTTCTTGATCTCTCCTTCGGTCATCAAAGTTCCTTCTCACGTTGTTGCTTCTATCCCCTCCTTCTCCAGTATATTTGTTCAATCTTCCTTTTCGAATTAGAAACTCAATTTCATCTTTCAGTTGCCTACACTCATCGGTCTCATGACCAACATCTTTGTGAAATCTGTAATACTTGCTCTTATCTAGCTTGGCAGGATCAGCCTTCAAGGGCTTAGGCCAACGAATATCTCTATCTTTCTCGATCTCCATCAAAATCTGGCTTCTAGGAGCATTCAGCTTAGCGTATTCAGTGAACTTTTGCCCATGTCCTCCCTTCTTGGGGGTTGAATCAGAGTTTTGCTCGGTTCTAGGATACTTGTCCTTAGCAATATACTCCAGATTAGTTTTCCGCTTCTTGCCTCCAGTGGGCTCATTACTCACTACGGTCTTCCTCATGCTTTCTTCAACCTTGATATACTTCCCTGCCCTATCCTGGAGCTGCAACATGTTTTCGGGAGGACGTTTGGCCAAGGACATCTTAAAAAACTCATCCCTAGTTCCTTGTTGTAGTGCTATCATGGCTACCTTATCATCCAAGTCTGGGACTTTTAAAGCCTCCTTTGTGAAACGATTCAGGTAATCTCTCAAGGATTCCTTTGTTCCCTGCACAATGCTCATAAGAGATGCTGAACTTTTCTCATGAACTCTCCCACTGATGAATTGCTTAATAAAAGCCTGACTTAATTCTCTGAATGACCCAATAAAATTTGGGGGCAAGCGACTATACCACCTTTGAGCCATACCCGACAGGGTTTGATGAAAGGCCTGACACTTGATAGCATCATTCACGGGATGCAACATCAGTGCATTAGAAAATGTTCTAACATGATTAGCGAGATCTCCATTACCATCATAAGCTTTTATAGTTGGCATCCTGAACTTTCTTGAGATATGGGCATTCATTATATCTTCAGTGAAGGGTGGAGTAGGATCATCAGGATCTCCAAGGGGAAGAAGATTGCTTTGATCAGCCCTTGGGACAACAACCCTTCTCTGCACCGGACCATCCAGGTCTATGATGGGAGGAGGATTTTTCCCCCTAGGAGGTGCTGGGGGTCTGGTGGTCTGGTGCACCTCCAGGTCGCGCCTCAGCCTTTGAATCTCAGCCTCGTGAGCCCTGATTCTTTCCTGCACTTTTTGGGGATTCGTCCCTTGGGTGCTCTGGGGGCGTTGGCTACCTTCAGCCATTGGCTCTTTGCCAGCACGTCTCCTTCTTGGGGCTACTTCATCATCCGAAGATTCAGAGTCTCTCTCAGTATAAGGACCAGAAAATTCCTGATCCTCAGGAATATGAGCCAAACCTCGTATGTATGGGGGCGACCGCCCTCGTGGTTCACTCCGCCTAGCATGTTCGCTTCCTCCAACCTCGGGGTAAAGGGGCATCCCATAAGGGGGGTTAGTAGTAACAACAGTTGAATATTCGTACCCGACGGGTCGAGAATTCACAGGTATATGTATTTGTTAAACTTGAGGATTCGTACCTTGAGTAATCGAAGGGATCGTCCCTTGTGGCTGAGGTTCAGTTGCCCCTATCTGGGCTTCTCCTAGTGTGGCTACATAGGTTGAGTGAGGAGGCACCTCCACAGTTGAAGAGATCACTTGGGTTGTCCCCGTTGGTGTTTCTCCTCCAAGGGCTCTAACTGTTCTCCGTGTTCTCGTCATGGTTATTATTGTGCCTTCCCACAGATGGCGCCAAATGTTATGGATAAAAAACTAAGGTTATTATTTGCTGTATTTATTGCTAAGGTTCGGGAGCTCAAGGCCTTTAATGGCTGCTCTCGTGTTTCGTAGCTTAACTCTGCCTTTACGAGATGCCTACGTATCTCTGTGAATTAGAGAATCAAGCCAAAAAACGTAGTTCTAGTTTGTGGGGTGAGACCCCCTTATATAGATGCTGGTGGTCCTTGAATTGGACTTGATATAGGAGACCTGGTGGGAAAGTCTCATAATTAGAATGGACTTTGGAGTCCTAAATAGTAGGAAACTGATTCCTTATCCTTTTAGGTCCCTCTGAGGCTAATCTGCAAGGATTTATATCCTTATCGGGACTCTTCTCAATAGCTGATTTTTTCCTTATTAATTAATTATGAAATTAATTAATATTCAGGGTTTTTGGGCCTTCTTTGTTCCATCAGGCCTGATCTGGTCCATCAGGCCTGATCATTGTGTTAACCTTTTTGGTCTGAATGTCATACATCTTCTTATTAGGCCTTGCAGCCCAAACCATTTATAATTACTGTAATATTTAATTATGTAATCAGAATTTATTTATCCCTATCAGAAAGTGTATTTATATTTATAGAATTTGTTTTACATAGATTAGTTAATTTTTAATTTGTAATTTACTTAGTTGCCCATGCATGCATTTTGCTCCCTATTCAAGATAAGGGAAAATTTGGAAATTCCAACCCCACTAACTAATACTTCACTAGCCAAGTTACTTCTTTACCCTTGCATGCAAAATTGTCACAAGCTTGCTTGAGGGTTACTTTTGTCAATTCTCAATTTCACTCACATTTTAATCAAATTAAAACCATAAAACTAAGGACAAGTTGTCATAATTCTCACCTCACTCTCACTTCACTCCATACCACTCTCACCTCCCTCCTGTCCCTCTCTCGACCCTCTCTCTCTCGGCCTTCACTCTCAGCCGAAGCCCCCCACCCACCTTTTTCTTCATTTTTTATTCAAACATCCATCCTCTATTTAAGTAATCTTACTTCCCATATCTTGTTCTTTAATAATCCAAAGAGTTTAGAGTGAAAAATCTATGTTTTGATATTGTATGGTAGTGTTTTGTTAAACTCAAAGTGAACACCCTTGATTCTTGTGAATCTAAAGCTTTCACCATGAGATATATTAACATAGGGTTGAGAATGGCTAGACATGAGTGTGTCACACTTATGCAAATGTTTTTTTCACCCTAATCCATTCGGCCATGACTTGTTAGGAGCCGAATGGATGGTGTTCTTGTTGCCTTGTTGACTTTGTGTGTTTATGTGATAATAGCTTGGTTTTGGAAATAAAAACTTGATAAAACTCTTTGCATGCTAAGTGATCACATTAGTTATGGTTAATGCTAGGCTTGCATGTTGATTCTATGATGAAATTTATATGGTAACCATATTATTTTTGGCTTGTAAGTTCGAAAGCATGCATGCATATGTTCAACTCATGATTTTTGAAAGTTCTTGATTATTTGGATTGATTTTTTTTAATAATCTCTAATTTTAGTTAATTTATGATATTAATTATGATATGTGATCTTTGTTATGTGTTTTTGATTCATATATATATGGAGGATTTAAGTTATTATTTTCGAAATTGAGATGACTTGTAATTAGTATATTATTTTGACTCTTGTTTTGCTATATTTCACTCTAGGTAAGGATGATCTCCACTAAGCCAATATTGTGTGAAGGAGTGTTATTAAGTAGGTTACCTTGGTTGAGGGTTAGTTTGGGTTTTAAATGATGTTTGGTTTGGTTTGTCAAGTGGGAAATCATAGTGGAAAGGGTATATTAAATTCTGCATATTTTCAGTTTGATAACCTGAGGTTTAGGGTGAGATTTGACCTTTTCATTATAATGCACTCTGAGGAGCAAGTCACCAGAAGCTAGTATTAGGAGTATACTTCAGTTTCCAGATGTTTGTTAGAGGTTTGTAGGTTTTTGGCTAGGTGCACGAGTGGAAACACTAAATCTATCCAGCAGGGAACAATTTTGCTACAACCTAGAAATGAGGAGTTTTGACCATGTCATGGGTAGGCCGACACTAGGACTTGATTGGACTTAGTTAGAGGGAGTGTCAGAGGTGTTTTTCCAGTCATAGTTCATAGGAATTAAGTTATAATCATGTGTCGCAAGTTAGTACAAAATAGGAGACTTTTCTGTCTAGAAAACAGGGGAACCTTGGACTTTAAGCTTAGGCCTAGGTAGGCCCAAGCAAGGCCTTTGAGTCACACCAAGTTTGGGAGTTACCTTATGATCAGAAGAGTCTAGTGTAGAAGTTTGGGAGGTAAAATTGAGGAGTAAGGGTGTCAATTGTTCTCATAAACCCATTGGTGTCATCCGGAAATCACTATAATGAGCACATTCACTTAACATTTAGTTTTAGAGCACTTATGAGTGAGGCCTAGGTTGACCATCATAGTTGTAAGATAGTATAAGGTCAGTAGAGTATAGGTCCTAGGTCAGGGTTAATAGGAACTTGATGGTTTAGAAAAGGCACTTCGAGTTTCAAGGTCAATATTAGGAGTTTTGACTAGTTTAGCATAACTAAGTGACTTGAGTAAGTGGAGTGAGATCACCCAAGCTTAGTAATGCAATATAGTGTATTGATGTATTATTATATATTTAATGTGTTATGTGAGCATATGTGGCTATGTGATCTAGTATGCTTATAAGATAATTATAAGCATGTATGTGTATATAGGCCTAAGTGCCAATGTGCTTACTTTCAGTTTATAAATAGGTTGAGTTGGTGAGAATATATTATAATGAGATTATTATTATTTTGTGTAGGCTCTCGAGACGAGGGTAAACTTTCCATTAAAGTCGAGTAAAGCTCCCAGTTTGTCCCACCTGCCAGTCAAGTCAAACCTTTCTCAAGGCAAGTGTTTCAACCTATCTTTTTGTGTTTACACTGCAAGTGTGTGTTAACCTAGCTTTTATATATGATGCGAGTATTCTAATTCACCTTGATATACATGTATACATGACCCAAATGGTTTCAAATCTATCTTTCGTATTACATGCAAATGCTATGAACCCTCAAGTATCTATTGCAAGTAGTTTAACTTTACTTGGAGATTGTTATGCAAGTAATTCAAAATTCATACCATGCTAGTATACCAAAATAATTATGATGCCTAACCCTGTATAAGTTGTATTAGTAACCTTATCTTGACACGTAATAGTCAGTTATATCTTAAAGTTGTTCATATATGCTTGATAAATCCATTCTTATCCTTAAACCATGAGACCCTATTACACTTTGAACTGATACTCACCTTCTTTATATTGTAAATACCCATGTCTTATCTGGAACCACTACATTGAACCTAGTTTGACTTAGTTCCTTTATACTATCCAATAACCATGTTAAATCGCAATACCAAATCCCTTGTGAATAGAAACTTTACAATTCCATTCGATAAGTTATCAGTCTAATTGATCATGGCCTTAAAGTTTATTGAACCTATTCCATGTTCTTCGAAGTTGATCTAGAACCCTTGATAAAGACATTCATTGTTTAAGAAATTAACCATCACTTGACATCGGTTTTTAAAATAAAAAGTTAAAAGTGGATTTTTAGTCCCAAAGGGGGACACAAGTTTTCTTTTGATAGTGGTTCTGGACTGAGACACAAGTCCTTTCCGCTTTTAAATTATAGGCTTAAAGGTTGCCTAGGGATCCCATTAATGTTCTAAAACCGAGCGAGGTTCAGGATTACTTCGCGGCTGATCACCGGCTGTAATGCATAGTGTCATAAAATGGTTTTGATAAAGAAATGGTTTCTAATTGTTTTGATACAAATAAAAGATGCCATCACCCTGAAAGTTTAGCTCTTATCACTATATGGTTGAATCTTTCATTTCCATTGTTATTTTATTTTGTTAAGTATATTATAGCACTTGTTGAGCATTTGGCTCACTACTTGCTTTCACCCTGATATTTCAGCTAGCAGATATGGTTAGATTCAAGCAGCCAGTACGTAAGACTTGTGATGCCGATTCGTATGTTCGAGCTCAGGTAGAGTAGTGATCATTTTATGTGAATACTCGGTATTGAAATCAGGTTGTAATAGTTAATAGTATTGGGCTGTTCCAAACCCTAAACTGTAAGATCTTGGTTTCGGTGTATATATTTCCTTTTGGTAACTATTGTAATTATTCGTATAGTTTTTTTTGTTAAAGTTGGGGTGTGACAGGTTTTGGTATCAGAGCTACGGTTTAGAGTCCCTGGACAACCCAAATAGGTTATAGAATATATACATAGGTTATAGAATATTATGCGAGAGTGTGAGTATAGGTTAGGCGAATCCATTATTAATAATTCTCTTATATATATATATATATCTATGCAATGTTTGGCAGCGCATTCTTCATCATCCTCTGAACCGTCTGACACAATTGCTTTCTCCGTGTATGCTGAGTTGAGGTGTGAGTTCGACAGGCTTCAGGGCAAGTACGATCGACTGTTAGAGCGATTGAAGAACTTGTATCCGGACAACCGAAATTATGGAGGAAAGCCTAAGGAGCAGATGACCGCGAGACTTGAGACTTTGGTTCAGTACGTTAACACTAACCTTGATGAGATGCCATCGCACCGAGACCGTACCAGCCAGTATACTATCCAGATGATTACGGATAAGCTCCAGAGTAGGGGTGAGTGCGGTACGGGCGGTGCGGTTTTTTCCTCAAACCACAAACCAAACCGCACATGCGGTTTGCCCAAATTTCCAAACCGCAACCGCACCGTGTACCCTCGAAAACCGCATAAACCACACCACAAAAATGCGGTGCGGTGTGGTGCGGTTCACTGCAGTTTATACTTTACAAGTTAAAAAAATTAAAGAAATACAAAACTTAAATTTAATCAAATTTCCGAAAATAGTTTTAGTTAACCAGAATGCAACATCCTAGTTCACTAGTATAAATACTTGGATTTTGGTTTTCCTAGTGAAGAAAGACAAACAAGAGATTATGTATTCTCTTTTTTATTTGTCAGAAGATCGTGTGGTCCATTTGAATTCCTTAATGAATTTAACATATAATTCTAACTCAATAAGGAAGCTATGGCCATATGGTGAAATTCAGTTTAACTAAGAACATAAAATGGTTCTTTATGTTACCCGATAGGAAAATAAGTGTATATATATAAATATAAATATATATATATATATAAATATAAATATATATATATATATATATTTATAATATATCAAATATTGCGGTGCGGTGCGGTTTAAACTGCATTTCAGAAATTTAAAACCACAACCCGCACCGCACCGCGCGGTTTATTAAAAATTCAAACCGAAACCGCACCACAAAAATTAAAAACCGCGTTTTGTGGTGTGGTTTGGTGCAGTGCGGGCGGTTTTTGCAGTTTGTGCGGTTTTCTGCTCACCCCTACTCCAGAGTATTGTGAAGATGCTTCGTGAAGAGAAGACTACCGAACCCCGTTCTGATGGAGTGGAGCCTTAGTTCTTTCCATTATCCACTTTTCATGATGTTGTGTTGTTGGATTTTGTAGAAATCCCTATTGTTTTCCTTTAAATTAAGCATGTTATCCCTAGATTCAGACTTTATTTTGATCTTGATGTACCTTGACCTTAATTTTGATAATTACGCACTATCATTCTATTTGTTTTCAATTGTTCTTACGCCTTATATGCATCACCCTTATTGTTTAATTTGAAACCCGATCGTATATGTGAATATAATGACTTGTGACACCCTAACCTTAAATTATCTACATTGTTCATACCTGTTTTGATATAACTTTCATTTCAGGATCATGCCTCCTAAAAAGAAGAACCTGACAACAACTTCTACCACATATCCTAATATTCTTCGATTGTTGGAAACCTTACAACAACAAACAAATGCTATAGCTCAACAATAAAGAAATCTTCAACAACAATTTGAAAACCAAGATAACCGTGAACCACACCAACCACCTGATCCACCAGTACCACCACGACAAGTTGTCACTTTCAAAGATTTTAAGAATGTGAATCCACCTGCATTTCATGATACCACTGATCCAGTAATAGCTAACACATGGATTAAGGAAATGGAAAGAGCTTTTGAATTGGTTCATCTAGGAGAAGATCAGAAGATGCCATATGCTACTTATTTTCTAAAAGGTGAAGTCATCTATTGGTGGGATTCTGTGAAAGCTATGGAGGCAAATCAGTCGGTTTCTTAGGAAAGGTTTAAGAAGTTATTTCTGGAAAAGTATTACCCTAAGTATATGCAGAATCAGATGGAGCTTAAATTTCTTGAATTGAAGCAAGGAAGTATGTCTGTATTGGAGTACGAGAAGAAGTTTACGGAGCTGTCAAGGTTTGTGATGAAGTATTTGAACACTGAGGAGGAAAAAGCAAAGAGGTTCCAACAAGGATTAGAGCCTTGGATCAGAGATAGAGTGGCCATGTTTGAGCTTGAAACTTATGCTGGAGTAGTACAGAAAGAGGCTCTGATTGAGAGTAATGGGATGCAGTCAAGGAAAGAAAAGGATAACAAGAAGAGAAAGGTTCCATTATATGGAGAGAATTCAGAAGCCGGAAGCTCACAAGAAAGGAGTGTGAAAAGGATTCCACAAAGGTGGAAATTTTCAGAAGAAGGGAAATTTGAATAAGAGACAAGATCCTAAGGGGAACAACCAGTCAAGCCAAGGACAAGTTGGAGAAAATAGATTTCAGAGGCCAGAGTGCAAGCATTGTGGAAAAAGACACCCATGAGTGTGTAATAAGCTGAACATGACATGCTATAGATACAACCAGAAGGGACATTTGGCTAATGAGTGTAAGGTACCGAAGCCGGGAATTACATGCTATAAGTTTGGAAAGGCTGGACATATAACTAGGGAATGCAAGTCAACTGGACCAGTCAAGGCTTTGATGAATGTGGCAAGTACTAGTGCACATGTGCCAGCTGAGGTATTGAAATTACCTCCACCATCTACAGCAACCCCACAAGCAACAACAAGGACATTTGATTTAAAGATGAAGGACGATGTTCAGAATTCTGAGGTGATAGCAGGTAAACTTTTAATGAATAATGTTGAAGCTAAGGTATTGATTGATTCTGGAGTTACTAGATCTTTTATATCAGAAACTTTTGTTGATAAACTTAAATGTGATAAAATGACCTTGAACGAGGTAATAGATGTGGTAATTGCGAACCAAGAGAAGATTCCTGTGAGTCAATTATGTCCTAAGTGTGATATTGATATTTTGGGGCATAAATTTTCAGCAGGCTTGATACTTTTCAAGTTAGGGGAGTTTGATATAATCTTAGGCATGGATTGGTTAGGATAGAATAACGCTCATATAAATTATAAATCCAAAAAAGTGTATTTAAAGACGGAGAATGGAAAGAAAGTAATATTTAAGGGTCAGAGGCAAGAGCGACAATTTTTTACAATCGTCCAGGCTAAGAAACTGCTTAGGAAAGGTTGCGAATCGTTCCTAGCCTATGTAGTAGATTCAGAAAGAGAGAGCCTCAGCATGGAAGATATTCCCGTAGTCAACAAATTTCCAGATGTGTTTCCAGATGAACTACCAGGTTTACCGTCTGATCGATAAATTGAGTTTGAGATCAACCTTCCTTCAGGCACGAAACCAGTTTCGAAGGCACCTTATAGAATGGCACCAACAGAAATGAAAGAGTTGGCGAGCCAGCTGCAAGAATTGTTAGACAAAGGAGTGATACGGCCAAGTATGTCACCATGGGGAGCACATGTTTTATTTGTAAAGAAAAAGGATGGAAGCATGAGGTTATGCATAGACTATCGGGAGTTGAATAAGATGACGATTAAGAACCGTTACCCGCTACCAAGGATAGATAATTTATTTGATCAGCTGAAAGGAGCTAAGTGTTTTTCCAAGATTGATTTATGATCAGGATACCATCAATTGAAGATCAAAGCAGACGACATCCCGAAGAAAAAATTCAGGATAAGATATGGACATTATGAATTCTTGGTGATGCCTTTTGGGTTGACTAATTTCCCTCCAACATTTATGGATCTGATGAACCGGGTATTTAAAAAGTATATGGACAAGTTTGTAGTGGTATTCATTGATGATATTCTTATATATTCAAAATCAAAAGAAGAACATATGCAACATCTATGGATAGCATTAGAGATACTCCGACAAGAGAAGTTGTATGCCAAGTTTTCTAAAAGTGAGTTGTGGTTAAAGGAAGTTCAATTTTTGGGAAATGTTATTGGAAGTGAAGGAGTCAAAGTAGATCCGGTAAAGATTGAGGCAATTATGAGTTGGGAGAGACCAAAGACACCTACGGAAGTGCAAAGTTTTCTAGGATTGGCGGGATACTATAGAAGATTTGTTAAAGATTTCTCAAAAATCGCCACGCCATTGACTAAGTTGACTAGGAAGAATCAGAAATTTGAATGGAATGCAGAATGTGAAGATAGTTTTCAAGAATTGAAGCAGAGGTTGGTTACTGCCCCGGTGTTAGTATTACCAGACAATCAAGGAGACTTTGTGATTTTTAGTGATGCCTCACATAAAGGTCTGGGTTGTGTGCTAATGCAACACAACAAGGTGATTACGTATGCATCAAGACAGCTGAAACCACATGAATTGAAGTATCCTACACATGATTTGGAATTAGCAGCTATAGTAAATGCACTTAAGATTTGGAGACATTACCTTTACGGAGAAAGGTGTGAGATCTACACGGATCAGAAGAGTTTAAAGTATATTTTCACTCAGAAGGAGCTCAATATGAGGCAAAGGAGCTGGTTGGAGTTAATTAAGGACTATGATTGCTCGATAAATTATCATCCAGGAAAGGCGAACGTGGTAGCTGATGCTTTAAGTAGGAAAGAGAGGTTGAATATGGTAGCAATACCAAAGAAATTATCTGAAGAAATTAAAAGATTTGAATTAGAACTTTGTGTTTGCGGAAAAGTTGAAGAGATTTGTCATACTATGACTTTTCAGCCAACATTGTTGGAAAAGATAAAGAAATGTCAGGAAGAAGTGATGAAACAGGAGAATAATCAACTGACCGGAGAAGAGATTTGTACTCAAAGGGATGAACAAGGTATACTAAGGTTTTCCTCAAGAATTTGGATTCCTCATGTGACTGAATTGAAGAATGAGATATTGCAAGAAGCTCACAATTCTAGATTTTCAATCCATCCGGGAAGCACCAAGATGTACCAGGACTTGAAGCAGAACTTTTGGTGGCAAAATATGAAGCGAGAAGTAGCAGAATGGGTTGCGAAGTGCTATACTTGTCAGAAAGTGAAGGCAGAACATCAAAGACCAAGTGGATTAATTCACCCCTTAAAGATTCCAGAATGGAAGTGGGAAAACATTGCCATGGACTTTATAGTAGGATTACCACAAACGAAATCCGGACATGACGCTATATGGGTTATAGTTGATCGCCTTATGAAGTCGACACATTTTCTTCCAATTAATGAAAGGTCTTTATTGGATAGATTGGTCCATCTGTATATGCGTGAAATCATATTACCGCATGGCGTACCTATATCGATAGTTTCGGATAGAGATCCATGATTTAACTCGAGATTCTGGAAGCAATTTCAAGAAAGTCTTGGCACAAAGTTAAACATGAGTACGGCGTATCATCCGCAGACTGATGGTCAAAGTGAAAGGACAATTCAAACAATTGAAGACATGCTGCGTAATTGTGTGATTGATTTTGCAGGAAGTTGGGACGACCACTTGCCATTGGTAGAGTTCTCCTATAACAACAACTATCACTCCAGTATTGGCATGCCACCATATGAAGCCTTATACGGACAGAAGTGCAGATCACCAACCAGTTGGGATGAAGTGGGAGAAGGAAAGATTCTAGGCCCGGAATTGGTGCAATAAATGCATGAGACAGTCAAATTGATTCAGAAGAGATTACTTGCTGCTCAAGATAGACAAAGAAAGTATGCAGACCCTGCTCGTAAGGAAATCAGATTCCAAGTAGGTGAAGCCGTATTACTGAAGGTATCACCGAGGAAAGGATTATCTAGATTTGGAAATAAAGGGAAGTTAGTACCTAGATATATCGGTCCTTTTGAAATTTTGAGTCAAGTAGGGAAGGTGGCCTATGAGTTAGCTTTGCCGCCTCAGTATTAACATGTGCATAATGTGTTTCATGTGTCATTGCTTAAGAAGTATAATCCTGATGCCAACCATGTGATAGAGTATGAACATATAGATATTCAGACAGACCTATCATTTGTGGAGCAACCTGTCAAAATACTCGACTGGCAAGAGAAGAGTCTTAGAAATAAGTTGGTCAAGTTGGTAAGAGTACTTTGGATAAATCCCAAGGTTGAAGAGTCAACGTGGGAACTAGAGTCGGATATGCGTAACCGGTATCCTCACTTATTCTCCTAGATTCCGAGGACAAAATCCTTTAAGGGGGAGAGGATGTTACGACTGGTATATCTAAACCTTATCTATATATAATTGTGTGTTTATAATTGAGATTTAAATTGTGTGGAATTATAAATATGGGTGATCTATATGTTGAGTGCCTATAAATTAAGTGTTTAATGTATTAGTTTATATAAAATTTTTTGAAAGGAAAATCTTATTATTTAGTATTTTTAAATGATAATCAAAAGTATTTCATTCTATATGAAAAATCGATTTTTAAAATCTTTTAACAACAAATTTTCAAATCTCATATCATTAAATTTCTAAAATCATAAACTATTTCATAATATTTATTTTGTGATTTGTGAAAGTGTATTTATATTTATAGAAATTGTTTTACATAGATTACTTAATTTTTAATTTACAATTTACTTAGTTGCCCATGCATGCATTTTGCTCCCTATTCAAGATAATGGCAAATTTGGAAATTCCAACCCCACTAACTGCTACTTCACTAGCCAAGTTACTTCTTTACCCTTGCATGCAAAATTGTCACAAGCTTGCTTGAGGGTTACTTTTGTCAATTCTTAATTCCACTCATATTTTAATCAAATTAAAACCATAAAACTAAGGACAAGTTGTCATAATTCTCACCTCTCTCTCTCTCTCTCTCGGCCTTCACTCTCGACCGAAACCCCCATCCCTCTTTTTCTTCATTTTTCATTTAAACATCCATCTTCCATTTAAGTAATCTTACTTCCCATTTCTTGTTCTTTAATAATCCAAAGAGTTAGGGTAAAAAATCTATATTTTGATCTTGCATGGTAGTGTTTTGTTAAACTCAAAGTGAACACCCTTGATTCTTGTGAATCTAAGGCTTTCACCATGAGATATATTATCATAGGGTTGAGAATGGATAGACATGAGTGTGTCACACTTATGAAAATGTTGTTTTCACCCTAATCCATTCGGCCATGACTTGTTAGGAGCCGAATGGATGGTGTTCTTGTTGCCTTGTTGATTTTTGTGTGTTTATGTGATAATAGCTTGGTTTTGGAAATAAAAACTTGATAAAACTCTTTGCATGCTAAGTGATCACATTAGTTATGGTTAATTCTAGGCTTGCATGTTGATTCTATGATGAAATTTATATGGTAACCATATTGCTTTTGGCTTGTAAGTTCGAAAGCATGCATGCATAGGTTCAACTCATAATTTTTGAAAGTTCTTGATTATTTGGATTGATTTTTGTTAATAATATCTTTTTTCAGTTAAGTTAAGATATTAATTATGATATGTGCTCCTTGTTATGTGTTTTTGATTCATATATATATGGAGGATTTAATTTGTTATTTTCGAATTTGAGATGACTTGTAATTAGTATATTATTTTGACTCTTGTTTTGCTATATTGCACTCCAGGTAAGGATGATCTCCACTAAGCCAATATTGTGTGAGGGAGTGTTAGTTCATTAGATTACCTTGGTTGAGGGTTAGTTAGGGTTTTGGTTGATATAACGACTCGTGTATGTTTGAATTATTTAAATATGTGATTATGAAAATTATTAAATAAATAAAATATGTATTGGTATTGACCGCTATGTGTTGTTTGATTATTATCTAGGTGTAATTTATGGAGTACCGGGTTGTCCGAATGATTAATTATGAAGTCATATTGAATTATTCCTAATTTCAAAAAAATGGATTTAGTGCAAATTTATTTGCATAAATATTTGGAATTTCTTTAAAATTGTTTTTATGATTTTATAATTACATTAATTATTTTTAGGATTTTATAAAATTGAGAAATCAATATTTCATTAATTATTTATTTATAAATGATTTTATGAGTGTGTTTAATGGTAAAATTCATATTTAATTATGGAAATCTTCAAAAATCATGAAACTTATATTTTAATTAGTTCATATTATTTTGAGAATTTTAAAATTATTTTGGGAATTTTCGAAGTTAGTTTCACCCGCGCGTCGATTCGTTTAAGTGCTAAAAGCAGGTATCAATTGCGTTTCAAAAATTGCTTTAAAATTTTGAAATTTACATTTTTATTTACTTCAGGATATTTGTAATATTTTAAAACTATTTTTGGAATTTTACGGGATTTATTGAATTGCGCATTAATGCGTTAAATCGGAAAGGCGGATCGGAATGGGGCAACAAGAGGATTATACCAATAAGGTTTGCTACGTGTTTATTTCTTACAACTTTCTCGGACACGTGTAACTAGAAGAATATGTTAAATAATAATAATAATATAAGTAAATATCGGATACAACCCCATTTGTTCCCTGTATCTCTCTCGGCTCAATCTCTCTCTCGGTTCCTCCTACATCTCACCTCTCCCTATTCCCGTTCCTTGTTACTTCGTTCTTGTTTCACCCCTGGTTTCCCTGTGGCCGCAGTTCCGATTTCGGTAAGTTTGGCCCATTTCTTTTCCGACCGTATCTCCATTTTTTGTTCGATTGGTTACCTGAAGCACCTATAGACACACATATCTGTGTATACATGCCTGAGCAGTAAGAGATTACTGTTATGGTGGCCTAAGCTTTCGTTCCTCCAGGTTACTGTCGGCCTTTCCGGCAAGGCAGCCTGTATTTTGGATGCGTGTGGTTAACACGCGTGTATAGCGTGTGCATGTTGTGCAGGGATGTGTTTATGTTGTATTTGCAGCCTGATGTATTATTTTGATTATTTCTGAATTGTTAATTCTTATTTTTGCAAGAATTATTGATTACAATTCGTGAAATAAATTAATTTCGTACGGAAAATTAGATTTAATCGGTGAAAGTTCGCGTTGGAAACTCGATTTGTATGGGTACCCGTGAATTTTACCGCCGTCGGCGATGAGCCTCGGTGAGCCGACGGTGGACTGTGATGTTTATTCTGAGTCCTAATATTTTTTAATAAATAAAAGTCGTGTTGTGTTTTTATTCTGGATCGAAATAGTTAATTAGTAAATATTGAATCGTGATGATTGAGTTGGTTGTGATTACTAAATTGTATCGGTGATTGAAAATTTGCGAGTTGTGATTGGTTGTCGTGGTTTAAATTGGATTGTTGTTGTTGAATTGACGTCGATTGATATTTCGACGGGTAGTCCGATAAACAAAGGAGACGCTGCCCGATTTCCGGGAAACTGAATTATGTAAATATGGGAACGTATTCGATGAATATCGGGACGTCGAGAGACTATATATACATATATATGTGTGTGTTTTATACGAACTTGGTTGTACGATATGATGAAATATTTTGCCAAATCGATAACCCTAATTTCGTAAAATAAAGAGTATATGTATTTTCCGAATATGAACACCGAACCGATTTTTGAAATTATGAACCCTACTTGTTGCGTGTGTTATTATAATATACATAATTATGAGTCGGGGTTTGAATATCGTTTGGTAAAATTGGTATTGAGGATATGTCAAGCATAGCTAGACGTTTAACGTAGGGTATTTCGACCCTGTAGGTTATAGTCGGGAACCTGGAAGTGGACGATGGACTAAAGACAATGTAGTGGTCAGTCGACGAGCTCAATAGAGTTTCAACAGAACACCTGAATGTCGAAGTCGAATCTAATATGGTCTAGTGGTTGGACGTTAAAGCCTGAGCGACAGAGTTGGCTCATAGTTGGTCAGTAACAGTTGTAAAGCCCTGTGAGGCAAGTACTTCCGAACTTTTCTTCAAGATATATCGCAATTATTTTTGAACTGTTTCATAATATGTCGCTCTTATTCAAAATAACTCTTGTTTATATTGCAAGTGCTTTAAACTATTTACCCTTGAATCCTGATTTTTCTTGATCTTGAGCCGTAAGCCTTGTTCTTTATAAACCATCCTTTGTTGGTCCTCAGATACCAAATCACACAAATATGATACCACTCCCCAAATGTATAAGTACCAAACACTGGAGAAAAAATTGTTTGAAAACACAGAAACTTTTATACTCCAACCATTCTTTATAACATCAAAGAACTGTACCTTGAAAAATCAGTATTCGTCCAATACCTGATCATTTTACAGACTGAAAACCGTTTCTTATACATACATTGAGATATCCATGAGTTACTTTACATTTTTATTCAAGTGTTTAACCATCATTGATTATGATCTTGTTTATCGAATTATATTATTTATCATATTGAATTGCTTTAGAATTGGATAGTTTTTATATATATGTGGACCAGATTCGTGGTCAGACCATATCTATGGTCAATTTAGGCCAATATGTGCCTTGGATCCAGTAGTTAGAGCAGTGCTGTGTGCTTTGCTCGGGGTTAGTGCGTGACTGATCCGCAGCCTAACCTTGGTTTTAAAAACTTAAAATGAATGTCCAATTCTAATGATTGTTTAGCAATAAACTTGATTCCTCTGAATTATCTCGTTTGATCATTGATTAATCCCAATTATTGTCATTGTGACTTGCTGAGCTAGTTAGCTCACTCTTGCGAATCTTTTTATGTATTCTACAGTTAAGAAGGATACGGTTGATAGCGAGGTTTTCCAATTCAATGTACGAGCTAGGATTCCAGATTGAGGTGGATCGAGCTAGCAGGAGCTTATTGCGGTAGTGAGATAGTAAGATTGCAAGAATCATTATATTATCAATTGTAAGTTAAATTAGTCGGGATTTGGTACGATGTAATAAAAGTTAAGGTTGTGGCTTATTTTCATACTTTAACCTGTTGCGATCCGTGATTAGGTAAAGAAGGGTCATTGCAAATAATATCTTATATACAGGTTTATATGTTGTGTTTGTGTTGTGGACCCCAAACTTCTGACCCAGGTTTTCAGTTTGGTAATATGAGGTTTATGGTGAGATTTGACCTTGTCATTGTAATTCACTTTGAGTCGCAAGTCACCAGAAGCTAGTATTAGGGGATACTTCAGTTTCCAGATGTTTGTTAGAGGTTTGTAGGTTGTTTGGGCACCTAGGTGCCCATTTTCTTCCTAGTATGCTTATAAGATAATTGTAAGCATGTATATGTATATAGGCCTAAGTGCCAATGTGCTTACTTTCGGTTTATAAATAGGTTGAGTTGGTGAGAATATATTATAATGAGGTTATTATTATAATGTGTAGGCTCTCGAGACGACGGTAAACTTGCCATTATAGTCAAGTAAAGCTCTCAGTTGCTCCCACCTGCCAGTCAAGTCAAGCCTTTCTCAAGGCAAGTGTTTCAACCTATCTTTTTGTGTTTACACTGCAAGTGTGTGTTAACCTAGCTTTTATATATGATGCGAGTATTCTAATTCACCTTGATATACATGTATACATGACCCAAGTGGTTTCAAATCTATCTTTCGTATTACATACAAATGCCATGAACCCTCAAGTATCTATTGCAAGTATTTTAACTTTACTTGGAGATTGCTATGCAAGTAATTCAAAAGTCATACCATGCTAGTATACCAAAATAATTTTGATGCTTAACCCTGTATAAGTTGTATTTAGTTACCTTATCTTGACACCTAATAGTCAGTTATTCCTTAAAGTTGTTCATATATGCTTGATAACTCTATTCTTATCCTTAAACCATGAGACCCTATTACACTTTGAACTGATACTCACCTTCTTTATATTGTAAATACCCATGTCTTATCTGGAACCACTACATTGAACCTAGTTTGACTTTGTTCCTTTATACTATCCAATAACCCTGTTAAACCGCAATACCAAATCCCTTGTGAATAGAAACTTTGCAATTGCATTCGATAAGTTATCAGTCTAATTGATCATGGCCTTAAAGTTTATTGAACCTATTCCATGTGCTTCGAAGTTGATCTAGAACCCTTGATAAAGATGTTCACTGTTTAAGAAATTAACCGTCACTTGGCATCGGTTTTTAAAATAAAAAGTTAAAAGTGGATTTTCAGTCCCAAAGGGGGACAAATATTTTCTTTAGATAGTGGATTACTTCGCGGCTGATCACCGGCTGTAATCCGTAGCGTCATAAAATGGTTTTGATAAAGAAATGGTTTCTAATTGTTTTGATACAAATAAAAGATGCCATCACCTTGAAAGTTTATCTCTTGTCACTATATGGTTGAATATTTCATTTCCATTGTTATTTTATTTTGTTATGTATATTATAGCACTTGTTGAGCATTTGGCTCACTACTTGCTTTCACCCTGATATTTCAGCTAGCAGATATGGTTAGATTCAAGCAGACAGCACGTAAGACTTGTGATGTCGATTCATATGTTCGAGCTCAGGTAGATTAATGATCGTTTTGTGTGAGGTCTCGATATTGAAATCAGGTTGTAATAGTTAATAGTATTGGGCTGTTCCAAACCCTAAATTGTAAGATCTTGGTTTCGGTGTATATATTTCCTTTTGTTAACTATTGTAATTATACTTATAGTTTTATTTTGTTAAAGTTGGGGTGTGACAGAATCTGGTTTGACACTAAATAAAATCAAATCTTAACCTTGCATGTCCACTTTCCTTTCCCATTTGCATTACATGTGTACACCATCAATATGGACGCAGTTCATGCCTTTACCGTGTTGTTTCAGCAGTTTTAAACATGCCTCACAACTCAATGGGTGTTTTGACTATCTCATTCATTTTATTCATAACAAACTGAGAATATAAGTTGTTTAAAGATTGCTTGATCAAATCAAGCTGAGTCTCTAGATTAATCTTGAAACCCAAAATATCAAGATACGTAAACCTATCATCTTTAGAACATGTGGTCAAATCGGATCTCACTCTCCCTTTTATGTAAATTTATAGTGCCTAATCATTGTTAAATCTTTCTGGACTAGCCTATACTTCAAATATCCTTTGAAGGTGCTCAATCACATCATAAGCATCAATATGATCTTGTTGTTTCTAAAGCTCATCACTTATAATTGCAAGTATGAGATATGAAACATCAGTTGCATAATCAATTTGTTTCTGGTAAGCATTTTGTTCAGCACATGTTTCATTCTCAACTAGAAGAATTAAGGGAGGGTTTTGAGTGATATCCTTTAACCTGAGGACGATCCTCAAGTTCTTATGCCAGTCGAGAAAATTATTTCATATCAGCTTGTCCTTCTCAAGGACTATTACATAGAGAAGTTATTTGTGTTATTTATCATTTGATATCTACAATATTAAAGTGCATAAAATAAATTAATCTACGATCATTAAATTATGTTCAACTGATTATTCATATATATTCACAATATGTATCTCCTACTATTTTTATCAAATCAATAGCCCTAACTATTAATTCAGAAAGAATATCTTCTATATCCTTTTTAGTGGCCAAGATCCATATTTCACCATGCGTTATGTCAGCTTTAGATTTTCTCTTTAAAACATGATTATTTAGGTAGACAACATTTATCAATTATATCAACTATATAACTATTGGATAGCTTAGTGGAACAACATTTATTCATATTTATCTAATAAATCTTGCCAAAATCTATGTCTTTAAGTTCACAATCCTATTATGGTAACTTAGTTAAGTCAAACCCAATAGTCAAAAAGTATTAATATACTCTAACTTATCTCCCACGATAGATGGGAGTACTTCGCTTTAGCGAACCCACTCCTAATCGATCTAGGGGTTAACATATTAGACTTATTGGAAGACATTTGATCAACTTAATATTAACTTTAGGGTTTTATTAATTTTAAAACGATCATGATCCCATCATAAATACAATCTCAATTTTTCCTTGAATAAAATACTTCAAATCAATACTCATTAATGGTTTGATTTTCGGGTAGTGAGGGAGTCACACAGGTCTCGCTTAAAACCTATAACCTTACAAGTTCAATGAACTCGCTTTTGACAAAATCGTCCCATGTCAGAAATAAAAAAATTCGTATTTTATTTCATGTTTCATAAAAACGAGAATCTCATAATCGTTTGTTCATTTAAAAATCTTGAATCGTTACAGATTTTATCTTGTTTAGCAAGCATGGCATGGGTGTTGTATTCTATACATACATCCTTAATCTAATTAAACATGCATCATTAAACTACTCTACACATCTATTCATCATATGAACATATATATGTAAAGTTCAATTAAGTATGGCTTTATCCTATTTGATCTTCATCAAGCTAATGACAAAGATCTAGGGCAATCTAAGGTGAAAAATACATACAAGCTAGCTGTTACATGTCTTATTTTTTGAGTTGTCTCTTCCTTGTATTGCTTCCTTGAATGGCCTCCATGTGTGATTAACCTTCCTTAATCTTTAAATCTTCATGTCTTCATGTACATCACAAAAATGAAATATAAAAACTAAGCTAATGTACTTACAAGAAGAACTCGATTTACATTCGAGATTTAATAATTATAAGATCAAACAACATGCAAGCCGTATTTAAAACCAAAACTGATATCCTAAAGGTCATAAGACATAACCATCCATCATGCTCAATTAACACTTAAGAATATATTAAAACACATAATCTAATCTTAATATATCATACCCATAATGATCTAATCATAAATATTGTTAGATATATTTGTGATGTCATGTCTAAAATGATTTGTGTTTAGTTTTCAGATCTTACTTAACATGACAAATCTGTACTTAACTGGAAATCAGTACTTATACTGAAGTTAGGACTTAAGATATCAGAACTTAAGTTATCTGTAACACCCCCAGATCCGGGGTCAGGGATCCGGGTCGTCACGGTCTTTCTTTCCACAATATCACTTCACTTAATTAATAATAAATAACCTTATGCTGTGACCCCACACTAACACACACCACAACCCGTTATAGTCTCAGAGATGAAATTGAAATAAGTACAAGTCCTTGAATCCACACTTAAAAGTTATTACAACCCAAAATGATTACTTGATAAATTTACAGTTAATTGCCATTATCTGCCACAAGTTATAATTATACATAATTTGATTCTCAAAAGTAGAATGCCTGATCTACCAATAGATCTACCTCTGCAGCTATAGCAGCTACAACATCAACGGGAAGACGCGGGACGCTTCCCACGCGCTTGCGCTAGGTCTGCTGGAGTCTGGCCATCTTTCCTAACTGTTGTTGTGTGATGAAGAAATAAAGCAAGAGTGAGCCTTACAGCTCACAAGATAATATATAGCGATAAAAATAATACAAGTATCTAAATGGATACTTACTAGAATCTTTTATCATGTGTAAGATAATTACTTACTAGATATAAGTAAAAACAAGGGATGAAGTTACCAAATACTTCACTATACTTATATCAATTATAAAGTTACTTGAACTACCACTGTTCAAAGTATAACGAGCTTTCAACAATTCATCATATAGATGAGACTACAAGACAGATTTGAATAGATTAAATCTTTGAAGTAGTGTTGAAGGAAATGAAGTTATGATATATTTCATTAAGTTTTGATATATATATATCCACATATACATCTTCCTTATACAGTCCCTGAAAACCTCTGTCATGTAAAGTATGAACAAAGTTTGTAACATCCAATGAATTTTTGGAAGGGAAAAAGAATTGTGGCATAAACCCGATATCTTGCTGATCAGGCAAAGATACCAATAAGTAACCTTTTCTACTAGTAGATGGACGAATTCCCCACTGGTCATCACCCTGGTCGCAATAGGACATTATGCTGGACTGCCACTCAGCCACTTATGCATTTGATGGACTCCCACTGAGCCACTTACACTATTATGGACGCCCACTGAGCCCATGTTGCTTATGCCGACTCGATAGATGGACTTACTTCCCGAACGTTGGGTAAGTAATCAATTCAGTTACCAAAACTGCAACCTTGTTGCGAATATAAAATACACCATAGAGCCGGATCCCTCAGGTTTTGAGCAAGTATTTAAATCCCCTTTTTAAAAGGAAGATCTTAAATATAGAAATGAGTTTTGGGATCCGCTCTAACTTTTAAAAATCATTTTGAAGACTCGAAAACATTTTAAAGAGTGTTTGGAGTAATGCTGATTTAATGAAGTAAATCAGTCCCAATATATTTAGAAAATGTCTGAATATTATTATTTAAATAATATTCCCATAAAGAATAATCTTTATACAAATAATTGAAGTAGAAGTTGTAAGACTTATACTTGAAATGAGTATGAAATAACCAAAGATATACTTATACGAAAGTACTATCTTTATTTGAATAATCGAAAATAAGTTTGATTATCGAAATATTATTCTTTAATAAAATAAAGAATATTATTAAATAACAAGCGGAGTCATAATACCTCGAATGAATATTATAAATAATATTCATTAAATAAAATAACGGAGTCATACATCCTCAAATGAATATTCAATTAATAATCATTAATAATATAACTGAGTCATAAGCCCTCAAATGAATATTCGAAATAATATTCAATAATAAAATAAAGGAGTCATAAGTCCTCGGATGAATATTTGAAATAATATTCAATAATAAAATAAAGGAGTCATAAGTCCTCGGATCAATATTTGAAATAATATTCAATAATAAAATAAAGTTAAAGTTACCGAATAAACCTTATTCGATTAGTAGTTTTGAAAACTATAACCATATATATATATAAAAATATATATATTATACTCGGGAACATCGACTCCCAGTTTAGAAATATGTTCACCTTTTGATCCCCTATACTAAGGGTAAACTCAATACCGCTTATCTCTAGCATAGGTATTATGCAACTGTAAGCATTTTAACCAACAGATATATAATCCAAGAATATGAAACAGGCATGCATATATACCATATCACATGCTACAATATATCGCAAGAATTTGCTAATAACAAATATGCATTTATCGCAGGATCATGCATATACACATATACATCACAACAACAGTATAACGGGTAGAAAACTTGCCTGAGCGACTGGGGGTGATAAAAGGCTCGGGACGAGTCTGGTAACCTATAAACAACAAGTAAGTTGGAATTAAACCAAAGTCACTTGTAAATCTATACTTTGACCAACTTAGACTCTAACGCTCGTTTTGCGCTCACTGATTCTCTTAAGTCACTCGAGTACCCTCGGCTCCACCATTTTTAATAAATTAACCATTACGAGTTTTAAGGTGATTCTTTTGCGGGTGTCTTACCAACTACCTAACACACTTACCATAATTGTTTTATACATTAATTAACCCTTTTTGGTCTTTAACCTATGTTTCAAAGTAAGGCGAGGGGAAAAGTTTTGTTCGCGAAACGCCGTTACTTGAAACGGTCGTTTCTCCTAAACCGTGCATCGGAATCGAACGAACTACATATCAAAACGAAGCTCGTAACATGAGCTATCTAAACATGGCAATGGTCATAATCTAGCAGGGAGTTCTCGGGTCCAAATGTTATGAACAAAAGCAGTCTAAAGTAAATCGGACATTACGACGGCTATGTTTACGCGATTTCCCAAATTTAAACCATTCAAAAACCATCACAATTCAACCTCAACCCATTCATACAACCAAAGTCCATCCTTATCACATCATAACAGCCCCAATCAATTCAATATTAACATTTATACTTATGCCTAAGCTTGAATTTAACTATACTTAAGTTCTTTTAACCAAAATAACAAGATTCACCATTCCATTTCACTACCACTCCAACCCAAACTCTAAACCATAAGCATTAAGATACTATATCATCATAACAATCAAAATCACCTTATTATACAAAGGAATCTAGGGTTTGGAGATGATATACCTTCCTTGAAGTGGTGGGAGTAGCTAGGAAGCCTTAGGAAGCCTTGAGGAGTCTTAGGAAAGCTTGGATCTTAAAGGAAAACAAGAAAAAATCAAGTTAAAAACTTTGAAATCACTATTCATTGTCTTCTTCATTGATTTCTTGAAGAAGATTGAGAATGAATTGAAGGCTTAAACTCATAATATAGCCATAACTATGCATAAGGATGACTAGGGAATTATCTTACCAATTTAGGAAGCCTTGATCTTGAGTTTTGAAAATTCTAGCTTCTTGAAAATGAAAAAGCTGAGAGCATGAAGAAAATAAAATGCCTTGTGTTCTTGTTTTGATGAAAAATGAATTGTTTGGCTTGGTTGGTTGAATATTTGATTTATTTTTGGTTAATTACCAATTTAACCTTGATTTTGTGTGGTTAATATTCCACCACATTTCCTTCCTTCCCATGTCATGCTTATGTCATGCTATGATGTCATCTTTCCCTCCTTGTCCTCTTCTCATTGGTTGGGTGACATCATCCTCTCTAATCCCTTTGATTAACTTCCTAATTGTTTGCCTAATGACCGCTGATCTGTTATACGGTTCGCTTAACTTTCATTTTCGTTTATCGTTTGAGGGATCATACCCGGGATCTTATTACTTAGGTTACCTTAACCTTTCTCAATATATTATATTCCTTTTATGATCCTCTCTTATAATCCTTTAATTTAAATCCTTTTTATCCTGTTACCTTATACTCAATTCTTTCCGTATCTAGTGGATTTCCGGGAAAAATCAAAGTGTTCGGAATTGGATTCTGACGATCTTTACATACACTTATATACCATATAGAGTACTAATAAAATCTCAGAATATCCATAACAGAACCCCTACATAGTGTGGCATGAAAAGTTTTCTCATTCAGCAAAAACACTATTCACAAGGGTTACAAAAAGTTGAAAATTTTGGGGGTTATTACAGTCTCCCCTCCTTAAAAGGATTCCGTCCCGGAATCAAATAGAAAACAAATGGGGGTACTTTTCTAGCATCGCACTCTCTAGTTCCCAATTTGATTCTTCCATATTATGATTCTGCCATAGCACTCTGACTAGCTTGATTACTTTGTTCCGAAGCACCTGCTCCTTCTTATCGATAATCCTTACTGGTTTCTCCACGTAACTCGGATCTGGTTGCATATCCACCTGCTCGTACTCCACTATGTGTCTGGCATCCCGATGATACTTCCTTAGCATTGACACATGGAACACATTATGAACTTGTTGCAAGTTAGGGGGTAAGGCTAGCTCGTAAGCTAACTTTCCAATCCGTCTTAATATCTCAAAAGGTCCAATGTATCTTGGGCTTAGTTTTCCTTTCTTTCCGAATCTCATTAATCCCTTCCAAGGGGATACCTTTAGCAGTACTAAGTCCCCGACTTCATATTCCTTTTCCTTTCGGGCTAAGTCTGCATATTTCGTCTGTCTGTCTTGGGCTGCTACAAGCCGTCCTCTGATAAGATCCACTATGTCTTTGGTCCTTTGGACCACTTCGGGTCCGAGCATCTTCCGCTCTCCTACTTCATCCCAGTATAAGGGAGATCGACACCTTCTTCCGTACAGGGGCTCATAAGGCGGCATTCCGATGCTAGCATGAAAGCTATTGTTATAAGAAAACTCGATCAACGGCAAGTGGTCATCCCAACTTCCTTTAAGGTCTATTGCACAGACTCTCAACATATCCTCTAGTGTCTGGATGGTCCTTTCACTCTGCCCATCCTTCTGGGGATGGTACGCGGTACTCATATTTAACTTGGTCCCCGCACATTCTTGAAAGCTCCTCCAAAATCTGGAGTAGAACCTGGGGTCTCGGTCTGAGACAATGGACGCTGGGACTCCATGTCGCGTCACTATTTCCTTAAGGTAAATGTCCACCAGTCTATCGACTGTGTATCTCTCATTGATAGGAATGAAATGAGCTGACTTTGTCAGTCGGTCAATAATTACCCATATGGCGTCATGATTGGCTTTCGTCCTTGGCAAGCCTACAACAAAATCCATCGCTATCTGTTCCCATTTCCATTCGGGAATCTCCAGGGGTCGTAAAAGTCCACTGGGTCTCTGGTGCTCTGCCTTTACCCTTTGGCAAGTCAAACATTTGTTTACCCATTCTGCTACGTCCCTCTTCATGTTGGGCCACCAGTAATATTCCTTCAAATCCCTATACATCTTGGTACTTCCCGGGTGAATGGAATACCTTGAACTATGGCTTTCATCCAAAATCTCATCTTTAAGCTCTTGAACATTCAGAACCCAAATCCGGTAGGAGTACCTCATTATCCCTTTATCATCTTTCTCAGTATGGATCTCCTCTCCAGTCATTGACTTTCTGCCTTCATTCATTATTTTCTCTTGGCACAATCGGATCTTTTCCAATAACTCTGGCTGCATTGAGATCTCAAAAAGCTTTTCAGTTCCGGTTCCGGTTATCTTTACTTCTATTTCCATTCTTTCAAAATCCCTGATTAACTCCTCCGAAGTCGTTATCATTCTGAGTCTTTCCTTTCTACTAAGGGAATCAGCCACCACATTGGCTTTCCCCGGATGATAGAGAATCTCACAATCATAGTCCTTGATTAGTTCTAACCATCTCCTCTGGCGCATGTTGAGCTCTTTCTGCGTAAATATGTACTTGAGGCTCTTATGGTCTGTGAAAATCTCGCACTTCTCTCCATACAAGTAGTGCCTCCAAATTTTTAAGGCAAATACTATTGCCGCGAGCTCAAGGTCATGAGTAGGATATCTAATCTCGTATTCCTTCAGTTTTCTTGACGCATACGCAATCACTTTACCGTGCTGCATAAGCACACATCCTAATCCTTTGTGCGACGCGTCACTATATATCACAAAATCTCCTTTTCCGTCCGGCAATGCCAACACCGGGGCCGTTACCAACCTTTTCTTTAATTCTTGAAAACTGTTCTCGCATTTCTCCGTCCATTCAAACTTCTCTGTCTTACGAGTAAGTCGTGTCAAAGGGGTTGCGATCTTCGCAAAGTCTTGTACAAACCTACGATAGTAGCCGGCCAATCCTATGAAACTCCTTACCTCTGTGGGTGTGGTTGGCCTTTCCCAATTTGAGACCGCCTCTATCTTGGAGGGGTCGACCAATACTCCTTCTTTATTGATCACATGTCCTAAAAACTGTACTTCATTCCGCCAGAATTCACACTTCGAGAATTTGGCATATAACTGTTCCTCTCTGAGTATTCCTAGAGCTATCCTCAAATGCTCTGCATGCTCTGCCTCAGTCCTTGAGTAAATCAAAATATCATCGATAAAAACTATCACACACTTGTCCAAGTACTTCTTAAATACTCTATTCATTAAATCCATGAAAGCCGCTGGGGCGTTGGTTAATCCAAAGGACATTACCAAGAACTCATAATGCCCATACCTGGTACGGAACGCTGTCTTGGAAATATCTTCGGGTTTAATCTTTAGTTGGTGATATCCAGTTCTCAGGTCAATCTTGGAAAAATAAACAGCATCCTTTAGCTGGTCGAACAGATCGTCTATTCTAGGTAATGGGTACCTGTTCTTTATGGTTAGCTTGTTCAACTCTCGATAGTCGATGCACAGCCTCATGCTCCCATCTTGCTTCTTAACAAATAAAACTGGTGCTCCCCACGGAGACACACTGGGTCTTATCATACCCTTATCCAAGAGTTCCTGCAATTGGATAGCTAATTCCTTCATTTTTAATGGGGCTAACCGGTAAGGTGCTTTTGAAACTGGCGCCGTCCCGGGGGCCAATTCAATAGCATATTCAATCACTCTATCGGGTGGTAATCCCGGAAGGTCTTGTGGGAATACATCTTCAAATTCGTTGACTACTGGAATATCTTGTAAGTTGGGCACCTCCTTCTGTGTGTCCACCACATAGGCTAGGTAGGCCTCATTTCCTTTTCGTAGCATCCTTCTGGCCTGGGCCATAGTCAAAAATTTCTGCGTCTGCCTCTTTCCTCTAAATATAACTTCTTTCTTCCCTGGGATATTTAACTTAACTTTCTTCCCTTTACAGTCTATCTGAGCATCATTGCTAGATAGCCAGTCCATTCCCAAAATTACATCAAACTCCCCTAATTTAAAAGGAATCAGATCAACACTAAAAGATTGCTCCCCTATGCCTATCTCACAGGCGGGGTGAATCTGGTTAACAGGAATAATTTCATGATTGGCTATTTCTACTTGTAAGGGTTCTATCAAGGGTTCAGCCTTAAGTCTTAATTTACGCGCAAAGTCCCTTGATATAAAAGATTTAGTTGCTCCCGAATCAAATAAAATGTTTGTACTGACTGGATTTAGAGAAAGGGTACCTGCTATCATATCTAAATCTTTCATAGCATCCTGGACTGTCATGTTGAAAGTCCTTGCAGTAGGTGGCTTATTGGAGGCAGCCCTGCTTGCTCCCGAAGCTGCTGGTTTGTTCATTGGGCATTCCCTCTTCCAATGACCCGGGCGTCCACACTGATGACAAGTAGTGGTTGGAATGACGGCAGGGGTTGATGATGGGCACTTAGTTGAATAGTGACCTTCCCGACCGCACTTAAAGCAGGTTATTGGCTTTCCTTTACACTCCCCAGTGTGCATCCTTCCACATATGTTACAGGCTGGCAATGGGGGTCGAGACTGGTTGGAATAGGACATTCTTGACTTCTGGCCGCTCTGGCTCACACTCACGCTCATTGGCCGCTTAAACCCAGTGTTCCTTCCCGGTAGGGACACTGCTCCTCGATTAAATCGAGTTAGGAAGCTCCTTCCTGCGGAACCTCCACCCATGCTCATACTTTTCCTCTTTATTCCCTTCTTCTCTCTTTCCTTCTGCATCTGTTCACTTCCGGCTTCTACAATCGTTGCCTTTTGCACCAAAGTGGCATAGTCCGTAAGCTCAAGGATTGTCACCCTATTCTGAATCCACGGTTTCAGTCCCTGCTGAAACCTCCTAGCTTTCTTTTCCTCGGTGCTCACAAATTCCGGCACAAACCTTGATAACTCAGTAAATTTTGCTTCGTACTCTGCTACAGATAAATTATTCTGCTTTAGCTCCAAGAACTTGAGCTCCATCTGGTTTTCCATAAACCTCGGAAAATACTTTCCCAGAAATAACTGACTGAACCTCTCCCAGGTTATGATAGCATCTGTCTCCATGTTTTTCTTGGCCTCCCACCAGTAGTTAGCCTCTCCTTTCAGAAGGTAGGTAGCAAATACAGTATTCTGTGCCTCATCGGTACTCAGAATCTCAAAGGATTTCTCCATTTCCTTTAACCATGCCCTTGCCTCAACTGGGTCGGATGATCCGTGGAACTCAGGGGGCTTAAGGGACTTAAAAGCCCTGAAAGAGTTTGCCACAACATTGTTATTTCCTTGGGGGGGGGGGTTGGGTTGACGTTCCAAATTCTGCCTTAGGAGTTGCATGAACTGGCCCATGGGATCCATGCCTGGGTTTAGTACTGGTTGCTCAACCTCAGTTTCTCCTTCTTCAGCCTCTATCTCAAATCCCTCAACATCATATGTTTCCTCTTCCTCTTCATACAGGGAGTCATCCTGTTCCACATAATCCCCATCTTCCTCTTCACTGTGTTCCTGGTTTCTATTGTCCTGATTATAGCTTCCCTGGTCCTCAGATCCAGGGTTCGCCCTAGTTCCAATCTTTCTTGGCGGCATGATTCTGATAATAAAAAAATTATTGGGAAATTCAACGTTAGGTCACAATTATATACAACATTGTGACTTGCACAGCTCTTATAATGGGGAGAACGTATATCACAATTTTATTATTTTATGACAGTTCTAATACGAAGTGCAGTAATAATAAAGATAAAAATAGTGACCTCGTCACTAAGGAACTGAACCGAAAGGAAACAAATATATACATAATGCGAGAAATACATAGTTTGATCTGGTCAAAAGTACAACAGTGCTACAGCCATCTGTCCCAAAAGTGATACACAAGAGTCTATCTGTCTAGTCAGAAAAAGGGATGCTATATACAAGTCAACTATCCCGGAAAATTGGCTCTTACTAAGGCCTCGGCTAACTAGACAACTAGACTATTCCATCATCAATCCTGAATCACACACCGGAGTGGGTCAGCTCCCATACCCTTTCCATCGCACGACGGAAGATATAGTCGGCCTGCCGCCTGGAGATCCTACCATGCCTGTCCCCCTGGAGAGATCTGAGTCTCGCTCGGGACGTGAGCTCTATCCCCGTAAGCTCCCTCCGCAAGGATCGGGGTATAGAAGCCCTAGTCTCATAAGCTCGGGTACGCCTACCCGCCCTTTCTGCATCCAACTCCCTCCTGGCCTCATCCAGTCGGGCCTCAGCAACAGCCACTCGGATCCTCAGTACATCCTGAACATAGCCGTGGGCTAACGAAGACTGCCTGTGGGCAGGGTCAAGAGGTGGTGAATCCGGAGCCGCTGGGGGTGCCTCCTCGGTCTGTCTAGGCTCGGAAGTATGGGTCTCTGAGCTGTCATCATAAGGGATCCAAGATAGTGGTGGAGGGTTAGGAGCTCTGACCACCGGAAGTGTGGGTAAAGGGGTACCAGCATACACTACCATAGGTCCGACACGCTCCTCAGCTACTGGGACCTCATCCGGGTCCTCCTCATCTGGAATAGCAATGACCTCTGTCTCTGACTCCTCTGAGGGGTCCTCCTCATCTGAAATAGCAATGACCTCCGTCTCTGACTCCTCTGAGGGGTCCTCCTCATCCTCCTCCATCTCAGGCTCCTCCTGATCCTCAACATCTAGCAGTGCCTCATCATGCTCACGCTCGAACATCTCAGAGTCCTCTATCTCTGGCGCCTACACATTAAACGAGCTAAGTTACTATCATGATACTTATAAGGGTTCCCGTAAGGGTTTTAACTGTCAGCACTACTTTAAGTAGTCCGACCATGAACTTGGCAAGAGTTCTTATTATCTTTGTGAGTTTGTTATTATATCGTCGCATCATATCTGAGGTTTATAACGCTTAGCTCTGATACCATTTCTGTAACACCCCCAGATCCGGGGTCAGGGATCCGGGTCGTCACGGTCTTTCTTTCCACAATATCACTTCACTTAATTAATAATAAATAACCTTATGCTGTGATCCCACACTAACACACACCACAACCCTTTATAGTCTCAGAGATGAAATTGAAATAAGTACAAGTCCTTGAATCCACACTTAAAAGTTCTTATAACCCAAAATGATTACTTGATAAATTTACAGTTAATTGCCATTATCTGCCACAAGTTATAATTATACATAATTTGATTCTCAAAAGTAGAATGCCTGATTTACCAATAGATCTACCTCTGCAGCTATAGCAGCTACAACATCAACGGGAAGACGCGGGACGCTTCCCACGCGCTTGCGCTGGGTTAGCTGGAGTCTGGCCATCTTTCCTAACTGTTGTTGTGTGATGAAGAAATAAAGCAAGAGTGAGCCTTACAGCTCGCAAGATAATATATAGCGATAATAATAATACAAGTATCTAAATGGATACTTACTAGAATCTTTTATCATGTGTAAGATAATTACTTACTAGATATAAGTAAAAACAAGGGATGAAGTTACCAAATACTTCACTATACTTATATCAATTATAAAGTTACTTGAACTACCACTGTTCAAAGTATAACGAGCTTTCAACAATTTATCATATAGATGAGACTACAAGACAGATTTGAATAGATTAAATCTTTGAAGTAGTATTGAAGGAAATGAAGTTATGATATACTTCATTAAGTTCCGATATATATATATATATATCCACATATACATCTTCCTTATACAGTCCCTGAAAACCTCTGTCATGTAAAGTATGAACAGAGTTTGTAACATCCAATGAATTTTTGGAAGGGAAAAAGAATTGTGGCATAAACCCGATATCTTGCTGATCAGGCAAAGATACCAATAAGTAACCTTTTCTACTAGTAGATGGACGAATTCCCCACTGGTCATCACCCTGGTCACAATAGGACCTTATGCTGGACTGCCACTCAGCCACTTATGCATTTGATGGACTCCCACTGAGCCACTTACACTATTATGGACGCCCACTGAGCCCATGTTGCTTATGCCGACTCGATAGATGGACTTACTTCCCGAACGTTGGGTAAGTAATCAATTCAGTTACCAAAACTGCAACCTTGTTGCGAATATAAAATACACCATAGAGCCGGATCCCTCAGGTTTTGAGCGAGAATTTAAATCCCCTTTTTAAAAGGAAGATCTTAAATATAGAAATGAGTTTTGGGATCCGCTCTAACTTTTAAAAATCATTTTGAAGACTCGAAAACACTTTAAAGAGTGTTTGGAGTAATGCTGATTTAATGAAGTAAATCAGTCCCAATATATTTAGAAAATGTCTGAATATTATTATTTAAATAATATTCCCATAAAGAATAATCTTTATACAAATAATTGAAGTAGAAGTTGTAAGACTTATACTTGAAATGAGTATGAAATAACCAAAAATATACTTATACGAAAGTACTATCTTTATTTGAATAATCGAAAATAAGTTTGATTATCGAAACATTATTCTTTAATAAAATAAAGAATATTATTAAATAACAAGCGAAGTCATAATACCTCGAATGAATATTATAAATAATATTCATTAAATAAAATAACGGAGTCATACATCCTCAAATGAATATTCAATTAATAATCATTAATAATATAACTGAGTCATAAGCCCTCGAATGAATATTCGAAATAATATTCAATAATAAAATAAAGGAGTCATAAGTCCTCAGATGAATATTTGAAATAATATTCAATAATAAAATAAAGGAGTCATAAGTCCTCGGATGAATATTTGAAATAATATTCAATAATAAAATAAAGTTAAAGTTATCGAATAAACCTTATTCGATTAATAGTTTTGAAAACTATAACCATATATATATAAAAATATATATATTATACTCGGGAACATCGACTCCCGGTTTAGAAATATGTTCACCTTTTGATCCCCTATACTAAGGGTAAACTCAATACCGCTTATCTCTAGCATAGGTATTATGCAACTGTAAGCATTTTAACCAACAGATATATAATCCAAGAATATGAAACAGGCATGCATATATACCATATCACATGCTACAATATATCGCAAGAATTTGCTAATAACAAATATGCATTTATCGCAGGATCATGCATATACAAATATACATCACAACAACAGTATAACGGGTAGAAAACTTGCCTGAGCGACTGGGGGTGATAAAAGGCTCGGGACGAGTCTGGTAACCTATAAACAACAAGTAAGTTGGAATTAAACCAAAGTCACTTGTAAATCTATACTTTGACCAACTTAGACTCTAACGCTCGTTTTGCGCTCACTGATTCTCTTAAGTCATTCGAGTACCCTCGGCTCCACCATTTTTAATAAATTAACCATTACGGGTTTTAAGGCGATTCTTTCGCGGGTGTCTTTAACCTATGTTTCAAAGTAAGGCGAGGGGAAAAGTTTCGTTCGCGAAACGCCGTTACTTGAAACGGTCGTTTCTCCTAAACCGTGCATCGGAATCGAACGAACTACATATCAAAACGAAGCTCGTAACATGAGCTATCTAAAAATGGCAATGGTCATAATCTAGAAGGGAGTTCTCGGGTCCAAATGTTATGAACAAAAGCAGTCTAAAGTAAATCGGACATTACGACGCCTATGTTTACGCGATTTCCCAATTTAAACCATTCAAAAACCATCACAATTCAACCTCAACCCATTCATACAACCAAAGTCCATCCTTATCACATCATAACAGCCCCAATAAATTCAATATTAACATTTATACTTATGCCTAAGCTTGAATTTAACTATACTTAAGTTCTTTTAACCAAAACAACAAGATTCACCATTCCATTTCACTACCACTCCAACCCAAACTCTAAACCACAAGCATTAAGCTACTATATCATCATAACAATCAAAATCACCTTATTATAAAAAGCAATCTAGGGTTTGGAGATGATATACCTTCCTTGAAGTGGTGGGAGTAGCTAGGAAGCCTTAGGAAGCCTTGAGGAGTCTTAGGAAAGCTTGGATCTTAAAGGAAAACAAGAAAAAATCAAGTTAATAACTTTGAAATCACTATTCATTGTCTTCTTCATTGATTTCTTGAAGAAGATTGAGAAAGAATTGAAGGCTTAAACTCATAATATAGCCATAACTATGCATAAGGATGACTAGGGAATTATCTTACCAATTTAGGAAGCCTTGATCTTGAGTTTTGAAAATTCTAGCTTCTTGAAAATGAAAAAGCCGAGAGCATGAAGAAAATAAAATGCCTTGTGTTCTTGTTTTAATGAAAAATGAATTGTTTGGCTTGGTTGGTTGAATATTTGATTTGTTTTTGGTTAATTACCAATTTAACCTTGATTTTGTGTGGTTAATATTCCACCACATTTCCTTCCTTCCCATGTCATGCTTATGTCATGCTATGATGTCATCTTTACCTCCTTGTCCTCTTCTTATTGGTTGGGTGACATCATCCTCTCTAATCCCTTTGATTAACTTCCTAATTGTTTGCCTAATGACCGCTGATCTGTTATACGGTTCGCTTAACTTTCGTTTTCGTTTATCGTTTGAGGGATCATACCCGGGATCTTATTACTTAGGTTCTCTTAACCTTTATCAATATATTATATTCCTTTTATGATCCTCTCTTATAATCCTTTAATTTAAATCCTTTTTATCCTGTTACCTTATACTCAATTCTTTCCGTATCTAGTGGATTTCCGGGAAAAATCAAAGTGTTCGGAATTGGATTCTGACGATCTTTACATACACTTATATACCATATAGAGTACTAATAAAATCTCAGAATATCCATAACAGAACCCCTACATAGTGTGGCATGAAAAGTTTTCTCATTCAGCAAAAACACTATTCAAAAGGGTTACAAAAAGTTTAAAATTTTGGGGGTTATTACATTATCAGAACTTAAGTTATCAGGAGATATTTATCAGGAGATAATATCAGGACTTAAGGAGACTTTCAGATAAGGCAGACAGCTGATTGAAAGGAAAGAAGATCAAGACAAACGCAAGAAGAAATATGCATGAAGAAGGAATTCTATGAAGAATAAAATACTTGGAAGAAAAGATAACTGATTGATATATTTTAGGAAGCAAAATTATATTCAATATCAATTAGAAGATTATCTTGTAACTGTGTAGTATATAAACACAGGAATAGGGTTTACACTATACGTGTTATCATTATCGAAGCATAGGGTTTACACTATACGTGTTATCATTATCGAAGTTATTATTCATTGTAACCCTAGTAGCTCTCGTGATAATTTGTTCATTACTGAGAGAGGACAGTTCCATATTGTAACAGAGTTTATTGTGTTGAATAAAATCTGTGTTCTGTTACTTGTGTTCTTTAATTCGATTTGATTGTAGTAAACATTGTATTCAACCCCCTTCTACAGTGTGTGTGACCTAACAAGTGGTATCAGAGCCAATCTGTTAACATACAAACAATTTAAGATCCAAAAACAATCATGTCTGAAGAAGAACAAACTCCAACCAAGCCCACCAAAACTGAAGAACCTCCAAAGACTCAAATCCATAATCGATATGAGACTATTAGAATTCCCATACTGAAACCATCTGAATATCCCATATGGAAGGTGATGATGTCTATGTTTCTGGAAGCTACAGATCCAGAATACTTTGACAGAACAAATGAAGGACCACACAAGCCAACCAAGCTCTCTGTTGTAGTTGCAGATCAGCCAACACAGACAATACCAAATGAGAAAAGTGAATATACAGCTGAAGATATCTCATCTATTGCTAAGGATGCAAAGGTACGACATTTGCTGCATAGTGCCATTGATAATGTCATGTCAAACAGGGTAATCAATTGCAAGAATGCGAAGGAGATATGGGATGCCTTGGAAACAAGATGTTAGGGAACTGATTCAATTAAGAAGAACATGAGGACTATACTCACTCAAGAGTATGAGCACTTTGACTCAAAACCTGATGAGTCATTAACTGGATTATATGACAGATTTGTCAAACTCTTGAATGATTTGAAATTGGTGGATAAGGAATATGAACTTGAAGATTCAAGTCTTAAATTCCTGTTAGCTCTTCCTGAAAGTTGGGATTTGAAGGCCACCACTATAAGAGACAACTATGTTCTTGATGAAACAACTCTTGATGAAATTTATGGGATGCTCAAGACTCATAAACTTGAGATACAACAAAGAAGCAAGAGGAATGGAAGAAAGTCAAGGACATTTGCTCTTAAGGTTGAGGAGGATGTCCCCAAAGCAGCTGCCTCAAGAAAACGCAAGGGAAAAGCCCTCATCACAAAGTCTGATACTGAGTCATCAAGTTCTGATAGTGATGATGACTCAAAAACTGAAAGCTTACCTGAGATGGATCCTGATGAAGAGATGATGAAGCTGTGTGCTCTTATGGTGAAAGGAATCACAAGGATTGCATATAGGAAATTCAGAAAGGGAAAGAAATTTTCCAGGAAAGGTGCAAGTTCTGATAAGAAGAGTTTCAGGAAATCTGAAGGCAAAGGAAGAAAGTCTAACAGAGGAGATTACTCAAATGTCAAATGCTACAACTGTGGTCAGAAATGCCACATATCTCCTGATTATAAAAAAGTGAAGAGTGATAAAGGCAAGGCTCTTGTCACAAAGAAGGAAAGATGGACAGACACTTCAGATTCTGAAAGTGAGGTGAACTATGCCTTGATGGCAAATGCTGATAGCAGTTCTAATACTACTGACCTAAAGGTACCTCAAACTACTTATGCCTTTCATACTGATGATATTACTGAGTTGAGAAGATATCTTAAAACCATGTTCATTAGTTATAGAGATCAAACTTTAACATGTGAAAGATTAACTTCTAAAAATCTTGCTTATAAAAAGAGGAATGATTATTTAGAAAAAGAGTTAGTCATGTTCCATCAAACTCATAAAGATAGAGATGATGCCTTTTATGTTAGGGATGAAGTAATTAAAATGAATGAATCTCTAAAAACTGAGTTAAAAAAGGAAAGAGAGATTATCAGGACTTGGACTAACTCTGGAAGAACAACTCAGAATTTGTTGAGTAGTGGAAATTGGAAAGAGGGCTTATATTATGGAGATGATAAGAATGATAAGGGAACTGTAGAAATTGAGCCTATAGTTCTTAAACAAAAGCCCAAGGTAAATCCTATTAAGTTTGTAGCTGTAAAGTCTGATATTGATAAATCAGAATTTAAAGAGAAATTAACTTCTGACAAACCAAAACAGGATAAGCCAACTGAAGTTAATATACGCTTAATGACAAAGAAGCAGCTTAAGCATAAGCTGAAAGATGTTAAGAATGTAAACAAGGTAAAGCCACCTAGGAAAAATAGGAATGGAAAGGAAGGTGTGAATAAAAGCAATGATTATAAGCCTGTTCCTAATGCTCCTAGAAAGAATATTATAACTGTGGAAATTCTAACCATCTGGTTTCTTTTTGCAGGAAGTATAAGAACATAAACTCATTACCTTCAAAGTCAGGAGTTAAAAGTCAGTCTGTTAAATATAGACCACAAAATCCTTGTTTTCATTGTGGTAGTTTATGGCATTCCATTTATACTTGTAAGGAATATTATAGTTTGTACTATGATTATTATCAATTAAAACATTCTTTAAAGAAAGTTAGCATTGTTCCTTCTAGTGTAAGTTCTGATGCAAAGTCTGATAATGTAAATTCTGATAAGAAAACTGTTAACACAAACTCTGATGCTAAATCCGCTGCAAATGTTAACAAAATTAATAAGGCCAAAGGATCCAAGCAAGTCTGGGTCCTTAAAACTAATCATTAGTGGTCTTTGTGATTGCAGGGCAACAGGAAAAACATCCTAGTTCTGGATAGTGGATGTTCAGGACATATGACTGGAAATAAAGCCCTGCTATCATACTTTGTGGAGAAAGCTGGCCCAAGTGTTTCTTATGGAGATGACAATATTGGAAAAATTCTAGGATATGGCAATATCAATCTTGGGAATGTCATCATTGAAAAAGTAGCTCTGGTCTCAGGACTTAAACACAATCTGCTGAGTGTGAGTCAAATCTGTGACATAGTTAATCATGTAGATTTCTTTGAAGAACACTGTAAAGTTGTAAGCAAATCTACAGGCAAAGTTGTTCTGAAAGGATACAGGCATGGTAACATTTATGAAGCCAAGCTTTCAACAAGTACTGATGGTTCTGCAATCTGTCTGTTGAGTAGAGCATCAATTGAGAAAACTGGGATTGGCACAAGAAACTCTCTCATTTAAATTTTAACAATATAAATGAACTAGTCAAGAAAGATCTTGTGAGAGGACTGCCAAAATCAGTATTTGCTCCTGATGGCCTTTGTGATTCATGTCAGAAGGCAAAACAAAGAAAATCTTCTTTCAATAGCAAGACTGAATCATCAATTCTTGATCCTTATCACCTACTACATGTTGATTTATTTGGTCCAGTGAATGTCATGTCTATTGCAAAGAAGAAATATGCTATGGTCATAGTGGATGAGTTCACCAGATACACATGGGTGTATTTTTTGCACACAAAAAGTGAAACTGCATCTATCTTGATTGATCATGTCAAACAACTGGATAAATTGGTCAAAGACTGTGAAAATCATAAGGAGTGATAATGGCACTGAGTTCAAGAATTTGATTATGGAAGAGTTCTGCAAAAACCATATAATAAAGCAGGAATTTTCTGTTCCTGGAACTCCACAGCAAAATGGAGTTGTTGAAAGAAAGAATAGAACTTTTATTGAAGCTGCACGAACTATGCTTGATGAAGCAAAGTTACCAACCTACTTTTGGGCTGAAGCTGTGCAGACTGCTTGTTTTACTCAGAATGCTACACTTATCAACAAGCATGGAAAAACACCATATGAGATGGTGAAGAAAAAGAGGCTAAATCTGAAGTATTTTCATGTATTTGGATGCAAGTGTTTTGTTCTTAAGACTCATCCTGAACAGCTATCCAAATTTGATCCAAAAGCTGATGAAGGAATTTTTGTTGGATATCCACTTTCCACAAAACCCTTCAGAGTCTACAATTTAAGAACAAGGGTTCTCATGGAATCTATCAATGTCTCTTTTGATGATAAGAAGATTACTGGACTTGAAGATTTCAATGATCATGATCAGCTGAGATTCGAAAATGAAGTTTTAAATTCTGATTCTATAAATCTTGACAGTCTAAATCCCGATACTGCAAACTCTGATGGATTAAACTCTGATGTTATTGAAACTGTGGTGACTACGCCAATGGAAAATACACATGTGCAGGGGGAGCATACTGAAGATCCAACCACGTCTCAAGAAGCATCAAAATCTACAATAGGCTCTTCAAGTTCTGATTCATCAAGTTCTGATGGGCCAAGTTCTGATAATTCTGGAAACTCATGTACTGATATTTCTGGAAACTCAAATTCTGAAGGATCCAACTCAGAGAGCATAATTTCAGGGGGAGCATCAGAAAATGTCGATGGAGACAACATGGATCATGGGGGAGCATCCAGTTCTAGAGATAACCTTCCATCTGCAAGAAAGTGGACTAAAGCACATACACCTGACTTAATTATTGGAAATCCCGATGCAGGTTTCAGAACTAGAACAACTACATCAAATGAATGCCTCTATCATTCTTTTCTTTCTCAGACTGAACCAAAGAAAATGGAAGAAGCTCTTCAAAATGCTGATTAGGTGCAAGCAATGCAGGAAGAATTAAATGAATTTGAAAGAAATAAAGTCTGGACCCTAGTGCCAAGACCAAAGAACAGGTCTGTTGTTGGTACAAAGTGGGTGTTCAGAAACAAAACTTACAGTGATGGCATAATTACAAGGAATAAAGCAAGGCTGGTTGCAAAAGGATACTCTCAACAGGAGGGAATTGATTATGATGAAACATTTGCACCAGTTGCTAGATTGGAAGCCATAAGGATATTTTTAGCTTATGCTGCTCACAAGAAGTTTAAAGTCTTTCAAATGGATGTGAAAAGTGATTTTCTCAATGGAGAATTGGAAGAAGAGACTTTGTAAGAAGTTTGCCAAGCTGATGCAGTCAAGATATCAAATGAGTATGATGGGAGAACTTAACTATTTTATGGGCCTTCAAGTCAAGCAGAATGAAGAAGGAACTTTTATTTGTCAACCTAGTATACCAGAAATTTGTTGAAAAAGTTTGGAATGCAAGATTGTTCAAGTGCATCCACTCCTATGGCCACTGCAACAAAATTGGATAAAGATACTGGTAAATCAGTAGATATTAATGATTACAGAGGTATGATTGGCTCATTAGTCTATCTAACTGCAAGTAAACCTGATATCATGTATGCTACCTGTCTTTGTGCAAGATTTCAAGCAGATACAAGAGAACCTCACTTAACAGCTGTGAAAAGAATTTTCAAGTACCTTAAGGGTATAGCTGATCTGGGATTGTGGTATCCTAGAGAATCAGATTTTAAGCTAATAGGTTACTCAGATGTAGATTTTGGAGGATGCAAAATTGACAGGAAAAGCACAAGTGGAAGCTGCCAATTTCTTGGAGGCAGATTGGTTTCTTGGTTTAGCAAGAAATAAAAGTCAATTTCCACATCAACTGCAGAAGCAGAATACATTGCTGCAGGAAGCTGTTGTGCACAGATTCTTTGGATAAAGAATCAGTTACTGGATTATCGGTTAGAATTTTCTAAAATCCCTATTTACTGTGATAATCAAAGTGCTATTGCTATGACTAGTAATCCAGTTCAACACTCACTGACAAAGCACATCAGCATTAGGTACCACTTCATAAGGGAACATGTGGATGAAGGTACAGTGGAATTGCATTTTGTTCCAACAGATCAACAACTAGCAGATATCTTCACAAAACCACTATGTGAAGCTACTTTTACAAGATTGGTAAATGAACTTGGAATGGTTTCAGGTTCTTTCTCTAAATCTGCCTAGTTTATGTTCTGATACATCAGACTTTATGATCAGTATTTACAGATATTACTATCTTTGTGTATTCTGTGCTTAAATTGAAATTTGCTTAAGTGCTGATTGTTGTCTGATGAGAATTTCTAAACTCTGATAGTGATATGAATGTTTATGTGACTATTCAATCCAATGAGGATAACTGTGCTAGATGCTGACCTAGTAGTTTTTAATATACTAAAGATCCCATGTTTGAAGTAATTGTTTATGTGGAAACCTTTTAACACAAGCAAATTCTGATATTGAGCTTAGTTAAGTTTACTTTGTGTATCTTATTACTAAGTCAAAAACTAGAATAGTGCTTCTTATCTGTTAAGTTCTGTTGTTTGTAAATCTGATGGATGTACTAAGTGCTGATAAGCCTCACTTATCAAAAGAAAAAGAAAAGAAATAAAAATCAGGTACTCCTTTGAGATCTAGAGTAAAAATGTGGAAAGGACGACCCAAGTGCATTGCTGGTATTAAGTAATATGCATTAGAAAAGCAAAAATTTTTCTTGGTGACTTTTCACACTCTATGATTACTGGAGAAATACTCTGATAACAGCATAAATTCTGATAAGCAGTCGTGACTCACTTACACTGAGAAGCCACTGTAAAATGGAATTTCAAAAGATGCATAAAATGAGCACAAAATAGTTGAGGTGGACTCATGCATGAACTCATTCTATAGTAGACTTTAGAATAATGACAGATTTTGAGCAAAGTTCTTAGTTATGCCTTATTTCTAAGATGTACTGAAGTGAATCAGACTTTACTCTTTGTCTGATATTTAGCTTAATGCACACACATACACTCCATATGAATGATGAAAATTACTGTGGTGATAAATGTTGTTTTAGATGAACAGTTTAAGTGTCAGTTGCATAAATTCCGAGGACAAGTTCTGATGGAAGTTCTGATGATTAAGTTCTGTTAAACCCATATCAGTATTTGTGTGAAGAATTACAGGAATAAACATTCACTTTTCGAGTTAAGAAGCCATATTCTAATGACTTTTAATTTATGATAATAATCAAGTTCTGATGCTGACATGGCAGTATTTATTTCCTTGGTTTATTTTTGGTCATTACTTGAACGATCATATTTTTACAGAATATTGGTTTAAATGAGATAAATCAGTCATAATCATTATGGGTTAGTGGTTAACGTGTATGTCCTGAAAAACTGCATGTGCACGGTAATTATTGCTTATTTTACGTGCCCATTAACTCTTGCTCTAACCGTTTACTGACCGTTCACATGGTGCCAGGTGTAAAGTGTATCCCATGCTTCAAACATCAGAACCTGTTGTTGTAGAAGCTGAGAAGATCTCTTCTCAAAAAGATACTGTAACTGGGAGTTCTAGGCCTCTCAAAAGGCTTAGAAAGTTAAATCCTGATGATAAAGCTCCTACAGTGTCTCCAACCTTGAAGAAAATGAAAAAGCAAAGAGCTCACAGGGACACAGTTGAGTCAGATTCAGAAGATGAGGAAGCAGCTAAGGAAGGGGGTCAAGAATCTCTGATCCCAACAGAACCAATTGTTATTGAATCACTTCCTTCTGCACAACCAGAAACTGCTCAAGACAGAGTGCCTACACCTCCTGTGTCACCTATAATTGAACAAGTACATACTGAAGACCCAGGTACAAGTGCTGAAATTAATATTCATAACTTGATTGTGCCTAAGGTTCTGTACTTGGAAGCTCCAGCAACTCAATTCACTCCACCAGCAACACCAATTCAAGATGCTGATTTCAATGAAGATATTCCAACTACACCAATTAAGAATCAGGATGATGAAAATCAGACTTTAGGTGGGCATCAAGATTTGACTGTTGATCAGAACTTAGCTGTAGATCAGAATTTAGAGGATGATGTTGAAACCTCGATTGCCTCACATACTTCTGTTCTATCAGAGGATGCTAATACTGCTGGATCTATAAGTTCTGATGCTGATAATGCTGAAACTACTGGTGAAGCTGCTACTAATCTAGATACTGATGCAGTTGGTCCATCAGGACATGCACCTCAACAAACAGTTAATAAAGCTGATTTAGTCAAGAAGTTTGTTAGAGGGGAAACACCAGTACCTTGGAGTGGAACTCCTAGAGGAAAGGAGTGGACTAAGGAATGAAACACAGTTAGTTTTGTTCCTTCTGAAAAGATTCTTGCTGAGCATCTGGTAAAAAAACTGATGAAATGCTGATAACTGATGATTTTAAGGCACATCTGGGAGTTACTGCATTGAGTACTAGGCACCTTCAAGGTCTACACTCAATAACTCATGCCAAGGTGAACAAAATTCAAGAAACCTTGATCCAGCAAGATATGAATGTGAAACTTGAAAAGAACAGATTTTTCAAGCCAACCTTTGACATAATTGCCTACATTGAGAAAAAGAAGCAACAAACTCAGATTGATGAAATTCTAAAGAATCAAGCTTCTCAGAAAACTCAACTCAATGAGATCCAATCCTCAGTGGAATTATTTGTCTCTCTTCTTTTACCTGCTGATGCCAAAAAGGGGGAGAAAGTGATAAATCCAAATGCAAATCTATTCAGACACTGAAGGGAAAGGATGATGGAAATGATGTCCAGGGAAACTCTGATAAGGGTAGAGGTCAAATTCAAGGCAAAGGATTTTCATCAAGTAAAGTTAGAATTACAAGTCAAGGAACAAGTTCTGATACTGGTAAAAGGAGAAGTTCTGGTGAACATCTGGAACTTGATGAAGAAATTTCAAAGGAATTATTTCTTAAAGAAAATCCAGGAATGGACTTTGAGAGTCTAAAGGAAGAAGAAGCTAGACTTAAAGCAGAAAGTGTCAAGTCAAAATCTAAAGCTTATGTTGTTGAAAAGAAATTTCCAAAGCCTAAGGGTATTGCGATAAAGGAAAGAACAAATTCTGAGGCAACCAAAGCCAAATCACAAGTGGAAATAGATTCAAGTTCCAAGGGCGAAGAAAAAGTTGATGAATCTGTAAAGGTTTATATGCTAGTCATGGATGAAGAAATAATTGATGATGAAGATGCTAGTCTTACTCTGTTGCAAAAGAATATTTATCAAATAACCTCTGACATGGCTCATGTTGTTCAGAGTCAAGATATAGTAAGTTCTGATATGACAGTGAAGCAATCAACCTCTGACATAGCTCAAGTTGACTTGCTATCAGAAGTTAAAGAAAAGGAAACCTCTGACATTGCTCATGTGAAACCTTCAAAGATACTCCTACCAGGATTCACCAAAGCTCAACAGACTCAACCTTTGAAGACTACATCAAGTGGTTTTGAAGCAAGAGTTGTTACAGGAAAGGAAGCAAGAGATAAATCTGGATTGGGTAGTTCTGATGAAAGGAGAATATACAACACTACCAATGATCCAACTTCCTTAAGTGAACCAAGAGTAGGAGCAACTCCTGAAAGATTGAATCAACTTGAATCTGTACAAATGGTTTACCATTCTGTTTTGAAAGAACATGTCTTGTTATATTTTATGACAGATGGAAGGGTATTCCATATCAGGCAAAATGCTATTCCATTGAAGTATTTTGAAGAACTGGAACATGTTCTATTTCTACTTCAAGTGAAAAATAGATTAACAGATGGTGCTGCAGGTTATATAAAGTCACAAATTCAAAGACAGAAGAAGCTTTACTCTGTAAAGTCTGACATTCCATACTGTTCCAAGTACAGAGATCACAAAGGTGATATTGTTGAAATGAAGCCTAACGCTGCTAAGATCATAACTACTTCTCTGGGTTATAAGGCTGTGGAATTCAATCTAGAGTCTGACAAGGCATATCTGATCAGACTAGATTAGGACATAAGAAAAGCTAAGATAAATGATCTCAGAGCAGCTATTTTTCAAACTGGTGAAGATACAGCTGAATTGATAAATGCTAAAAGGAGGATGGTCAATGAACTTGAATATGCTGAGAGATGTTTGTTGAAAAACTATCTCAGAACAACTTCTGACATCAAAGAGATCAGAAATTGAAGCCAAATCAAAGATCTACAACTGCTTAAATTATGAAGTGTATACAGACTGAAGCTGTTATTAGAAGTTTAAGGATGGTAAAGCTGAAAGGACTGTAAGTTGTAGTTATCTAGTCAAATTCTCATGCATTTGTACTTAATGTTTTTGACATCATCAAATATCTGTTGAACTTGTATATTATGCTAATTTACAAGTTGGGGGAGATTGTTAGATATATTTGTGATGTCATGTCTAAAATGATTTGTGTTTAGTTTTCAGATCTTACTTAACAGGACAAATCAGTTCTTAACTAGAAATCAGTACTTATACTGAAGTCAGGATTTAAGATATCAGAACTTAAGTTATCAGAACTTAAGTTATCAGGAGATATTTATTAGGAGATAATATCAGGACTTAAGGAGACTTTCAGATAAGGCAGGCGGCTGATTGAAAGGAAAGAAGATCAAGACAAATGCAAGAAGAAATATGCATGAAGAAGGAATTCTATAAAGAATAGAATACTTGGAAGAAAAGATAACCGATTGATATATTTTAAGAAGCAGAATTATATTCAATATCAATTAGAAGATTATCTTGTAACTGTGTAGTATATAAACACAGATATAGGGTTTACACTATACGTGTTATCATTATCGAAGTTATTATTCATTGTAACCCTAACAGCTCTCGTGATAATTTGTTCATCACTAAGAGAGGACAGTTCCATATTGTAACATAGTTTATTGTGTTGAATTAAATCCGTGTTCTGTTACTTGTGTTCTTTAATTCGATTTGATTGTAGTAAACACTGTATTCAACCCCCTTCTACAGTGTGTGTGACCTAACAAATATAAAATATGATAAAAATCAGAAAATTCAAAATTAAATCTGATAACACTAAATCATAGATTACATGTCCTAAATGACATCAAACGCCTTCTAGACGAGTCGATGATGGCTTTAGCCATCTGGTTTGTTCAGACGCACATTTTTCTTTCCGAAAAGGTACTCGTTTGCGAAAATCGAATACCAAACTCAGATTTCAGCAAATCTGGTCCATCCGACTCAGGATCATATCAAATATGATTTTTATTATAAGAACAAGCATAAATCATGTATATATAGGTTTTATAATAATCATATGATTATAGAACTCACATGAAAATCATTTATTCCAAACATATACATACATATATATAAACATCTTGCATTAACATCATAACATCATATAATGCATACATGCTCATATATCGTAAAACTAGTAAAAACATAAACGAATTAAATACTTTTTGCAAGTAGCTCCGATGCATTTGAAGGGTTTCGAGGCATCAGAAGCAATAAAAACTGTTATTAAAAACATGAAAACCAGAATTTTTGAAACCCCATGCAGGATCCATGCGAAAAAAATATTTAATTTGTAGATTAAATTGGTTACCTTAAAAAGCTTCAAATTGGTTGACTAATGGAGATCCAAAGCTTGTTCAATCACCACGCATCCCGCTCTCGCGATCTATACTCTATCGGTATCCACAAGAATCCTTGAACTTAAGGATCAAATGTGTACTAGCATAAAATCGTCTAATCTTACTCTCTATACATCTTCTCTCTAGGTGGCTAGGGTTTGTGATAAAAGTCTTGCATCCAATATCAACCACACTAGAGATATTATATAGAGAGTAGAAAAACGAATTATAACTCTTAACTAATTAGGAGTTATCATTAATACGAAATTCCTATTTGTATTATAATTAAGTCTCACTTAATTATTTAACAAATAAATTTCATAATTAATATTAGTTAATTCGAATATCATTATTTATATAATTAATTAAGTCAAACTTAATTAATATTATAAATAATTTGAATTACTTTTATTTAATTTAAATTTTATTTAAATTAAATAAACTTTCAAACATTCTTTGTGTGTGACCCTATAGGTTATTATTACGTTGGCAACAAATTTTAAATCATAAACAATGAGCGGGATATAGTAATACATCATTACTATCCAAGTAATAATAATTAAATCGGTGATCGTTTAAACCTTTCATGAATAATGTACAATGTAATATAAAACTATTAACGACACAATATAGATTAAACTAGAGGCATGTACTGTGTGATCCTCATCAATGTTTAATCTAGGTTTACTTGATCAATGAGTAGAATGTCGTATCAAATTAAGATTTGAGCGTGTCCACACATTTTATAGTCTAGCTCACACAAAAGGCCAATAATACCACTCCTAAAATTAGGAGGGTTAAATTCTTTCTAGATCATTCAGATTTCTCATACGATTTATAATATACCCGAAATACATTATTATCATTACCCGGTCAAATGTAACTTTTAATATAATCAAAGTGCATTAATTCTCATTTAGAAATATAATGATTTCAAGTCTAAGGACACATTATGCCCTAAAAATCTAACAATTGAAATACAGAAGGGGGGTTGAATGTAATTCTGGTTCCTTTTAGATATATTAGAATCTCTTTGCAAAATATATATGTGTTTGAATAAGCAAAAGTGCGAAATAGAAGATTTAAGTATTCAAGACACAAACTAAGTAAACACAATGGTTTAAAAACTTTCTGATGGATTGATCTTTCCACCACACACACACACACACACACATATTTATATATATGAATGAGAATTCTGTGATGCAAGAATGCACACAGCTTCTTACAAGTATTTTTACAAAAGAAGAGCAGAGAAATTCCTAACATATGTAGCTTTTTCTATTTCTCAGTTCTATCAATAATTATTCTAGTTGCTACATTTGATTTATATATTACCAAGTTACATATGAAGAAGACAAACATCCAAAGTAAATATCTAAGTCGATTCACATGTTTCTTCATTTCTCTATCCATCATCTTTGTATTTCTTTAATTAGGCATGGAATTGGAAATGCTCCTTTATTCTCTCAAACCTGTAAATAGGCTGCCATATTCCTTTTGTATACAATCAACCCATGTGACTCTCAAGTCACTTTCAACTACTATTTAAATTTATTATCTATCGAGACTTCACTGTTATCCATCGATAGTCCACATGAGTTATCCTTTGAATCTCTAATGGATCATCCGTTGAAAGTGTCTTGAGTCATCCGTCGAAGCTTTGTAGTTTATCCGTTGAAAGTATTTTCTTAGTAGTTGATACCGTTTCACTTATGCAAAATTATAAGGCATCTAATATTTATAATTAGCCAACCTATTTTACATATCTTTCTAGTAGTCAACATGACTTGGAATATTCCACAACTTATAAACTTTTAAGTTATTACAGTATACAAGAATGTGCTACAAAAACTTATTGAAATATAAGTTACTCTATCAATGGATGAACAAGTATGGTTATCCGTTGATAGTTAAAAAATCACTTAATTAAATCTACTGAGGTGTTTTGGTAAATTATCATCAAGCCTACGACATATTCCTAAAAATCTCTCCCAATTTATGTCTACCAGAATTATAGGCATAAATTTAGGAGGACTTGATGATAACAAAACACCTTACACAAAATAAATGATTAGTAGTAGATAAAAATGATAAGTGCTACATTTTATTGAAAATTGCACAATAAAAAGTTCACATAAATCTCACAAGCCATTTTCAAGGTGCTCCTCTAGACTGAGCAGATTAATTCTTTTTCTTTGACTTTCTAGTCTTCTTTCCCAGTTTCTCATTGTTTTCTTCTATTTGGTGTTGGAGTTGTCCGTAGAACTCAGATTCATCTTCTATATTGAGATTCAGCATCTCTTGTATTTCCTTGAGAGTATCATTGCTTGATATTTTTAGCTGGTCTTCAAGTCTAAATAATCTTCTGATATTTCTTTCATCTTTGAACTCCATCAACCAATATGGTCTTAAATGCACTCTACTTCCAGTGTAAGGAATAGATAAGATTCTTGGAAGTGCATTTGGATCTCTCCTGTTTTGCATTATTTGTTGAATTTTGTTGAGTACCTCTATTTTGGCCACCTTGGTGAATCCAAAATCCTTCTTCATTGCAGAGAATACTTTCACTAAGATACTGTAGCCTTCATTGAGAATCCTATATAGAGGCCATGTGATTTCCTTTCCACCCCTGTACCTGAACACCAATCTTTCTGGGAGTCTTTTGTGGACATCAATTGCTCTTACTTCATCTAGCTCATCCAGATAAAGGTTGATGTCTGAGAATTCTTTTATGTCACAGATAAAGAGTTGATCTCCTTTGTTGACTGTTATCTTGGGTTTGGACAAGGCTTTAGATTGGGATAATATATGCTTGACTTGCTTTCTTGCTTTCTTGCTTTTTCCTTTTTGATGTGGTTGGAATTGGAATATTTAGCTCATGAATATGTAAGTTGTCTTAGTCTATTGGTTCATCCTTGATAATGATTGGCTCTCCATGAAAATTCATATCCGTATGGACCTTGAACTCAACTTCCTCCATTGTTGGCACAGTTGTTTGAGTTGTAGTGGTAGACTAAATTGTTTTAACTTCCTCTTCTTCATTATCAGATAGCTTCCTTTTTGCTCCAACTTCCAATATCCTTTTCCCGACTTCTTTGGTTTTTGCTTCTCTATAGATAAGGTTTTCTCAGTTTCAGTTGGAGTTGCAGGAATTTACTCCTTTAGTGGCCTGCTTCTTCCTTCTTTTCTGAGCTCCTAGTCTTCTACTTTCCTCATCTTTAGCATCTCCAAACTGAGGGTGCCCAGACAACTCACATATCATCTTGCTATATCTGTAGATTCTTGCAATTCTTGTTTTAAGAATGGCATCTTTGGTGATTTTGAAGCTTTCAATAGATGCACCCAACAGCTTGTCTTCATCAAGCCTAGGAGAAGAATAGTCAACCAATATTGGGTGCTTTGTTGATATAGTCACACTGGCTTGTGTAGGCTTCAGCACCAAAAAGTTGTTGAACTCATTCTTTGTTGAGGTTTCACCCTTAGCTCCTTTTCCCAGCTGCATTTCTTCTAGGGTAATTGGCTTCAACTGTGTGAAATATTTCACATATTTGACTTGAGTTGCAGTTGAGCCAAAAACCTCTGAGATTCTTTGATCTATCTTTTGTCTTTGTTCTTTCAGCTTTAGTTGAGCTGCTGCTAAGTTGATCAAATCAATGTTGCCTAACATTGATGGCTTTGTGAAAGTAATAGCTGGAACTAGTACCTTACTAACTTGTACATGCACATCCTTCTCCCCCTTTTTGTTATCATCAAGTAAAGCGGGGTTGGAAGTTTGAGTAGCCACTAGTTGTTGAAGAAGACGTGTCTGAGTTTCTTGATTGACAAGTATCTTGGAAACCGAATTCTCCACTTATGCCAGTCTTGAATCCAATCCCTCAACCTTTCTATTGAAGTCAGTTTCCTTCCCAGGTTTCTGGTGAATGCCTCTCATTGTTGACTCAGGAAGTTTGAACTTCATTCTTTCACTGAGGTTCATTTTAACTTGCTCAATAGTATTCTTGATTTCATCCACATCTTGACTTTGTTTGAGAGTTTGAATTTTGTGCAGTTGCCTAGATTTAAGATGGGCTTGTAGAAGACTTTTGGTACTGGCATTGGTGGTGGCTTGAATGGCTGTTTGAGTCTGATGAATTAGCTTGAATAGAGTGGATGTGAAGTGATGATAAACTGCAATATTTGGTGAGCATCCATGATGAAGAGTTTATAGATGAGCTAGGTCCTGTATCTCCCCCTATGTTTATGCCAGTTTCATTAGCATCTTCTCCATGAGAATCATTCCCAAAAGAATCACCAAAATAAAACTCAAAATCATCACCAGCTGTAGATGGAAGAGAGTTGATTGCATCCATTTCCCTTAGCATAGAGGCTGTAGTGTGTACCAAATTTAGAGACCTATATGCATCCTCATTGCCCTGTTCAGCTAGGAGTTGATATGCTGGAATAGGGTGAGTAAATACCTCAGCATCAAAAGAGACAAAATCTATAACAACTTGATATTCTTGCTGAAATAGTCTCTCTTGTCTGCCTCATTGACATCCCTTAACTCACTTACAATAGGTTCCTCCCATTGTTCTTCTGTACCTACTTTTCTCTCATGTTCTCTCTATTTTTGCATCAAGGACTCCCCTTAGCTTCCCACCCTCACACCCTCACCTTCACCATCTAAGGTGGGACTCCTCTCACTCACTTTTACCATGTTGGAAGAACTAGCATGTGGAAATTTACTATTTTCCTCTCCTTTTGCCTGAGAGCAATTCAGCCTCTCACTCAAATCACTCCCTTCCCTCAATACTAAGAGTGATTGAACAACTACTAAATCATCTGCACTTGTAACCATTTTAGAGATTTCAAGAGGTGCAGAGACTATCAACGGATGAGTGATATCTGTCAAAGTAGCATTTGAGAGTATCAATGGATGACAACTGTTAGGCTTATCCATCGAAGGATAATCACGGATCAGCGGATGAGGATTATATGTCGAAGAGGTAAAAATGAAAAAGTTAGGAGTTGAAACTACAGTTGAGTCAGTGGTGATTGATTTGAGATTTCTATGCACATACTTATCAGTAGTTTCAGAAAGAAAGGGCATGTGAGCCAACAAATCATCAATAAGATGATGCCCACTTGCTTTAGATTTTGGCTCCTCCATGAGCTTCAAAGATGAAGAATCAGGAATTGATGTGTTTATCATATCCACATCCAGTGAGTTTGTGGGAGAATGGTGTGTGTGAGCTGTTTCAATTGTGAGAGAATTTGGTTGTGACTCCACATTTATTGGAGCCACGTCAATCTGACTTTGAGATGGTGCATGAACTGAGTCTTTGACTACAGTTGGCACATTGTGTGCACCCTATGTCTCCCCCAATGGTTTCAACTTCTTCTTTCTGATATAGGTTTGAGTTTGGTCTGTGGTGTCCCTACCCCTTTTGTTTTGTGCTCTTGGAAAAGAGCTATTTTCAATAGTTGCATCCTTTTGGGAGGATGCAACTAGAAATATGCTAATGTCCTTGTTAAGCACCACATCCTGTTGGGAGACTATAGTGTGGCTAGACTGGGATACACTATCCTCTCTCACCTTATCCTTAGGGATTCTTTGATGTTCACCCTGTTCGCCACCTTTCTTACTACCCATCATACTCCCTTCATGTGCTGTGGTTTTTAAAACTAGTTTCTTTTGAGAGGAACTAGATTGTGGTTTCTTTGAATTGGATTTTGAAGTTTTAGGTTTTGTGGCTTGGGTAGGCATCTGTTTGGTCATATTTACAGATGCCATAGCCACAATAGGAGTCAAATAAATTTGAGGTTGGGATTGGGTTGAGATAGGAACATTTACCTAAGGTGCCTCCATGATTGGCAAGTAGTTGAGAGGCACATCACTGTGGAGGTTGTTCATGTTCAAGTCAGCAAGTACCCTTTTTTCTTGGACCCAACAGGCAAGCTTGTTGTTTGGGTTCTCAATCAAGAGGTCTTTAGAAATATGATTTGATAGCATCATAAGAAACCTAGCATAATATATATTCTTGGACCTTTTCTTGATATCTCCTAACTTATACCCTAATTCTATCATGACATAATTACTGAAATTAAAATATTTATCATTTAGAAGCATATAAAACATGTTAATCATTGTTGAAGTAACTGCATCAAAATTACTAATTTTACTAGAAAACACTTTTATGAATGAGTCACAGAGAAAGCTCCATTCTTTTCTAAGGCCCATTCTCCTAATTCCACCTAAATTAGTAGAAGCCCATAGACTTAAGCATGTTGATCACATCTATGTTTGTGTTTGGAATAAGAGTGTTATTTTCAGGCAAATGAAGACAAGCTTGAATTTCATCACAGTTGATACATAATTCATTACCTTTAAGTGATAAGGTAATAGTATTGTCTTTAGAATTGAACACAGATGTAGTCCAGATTTGCTCCACAACTTCACAGTAAACCACTAGAGACTCGAGCATGGCATAACTTAATTTACAGTTGCTAATGAAGTCCATCATCTTGTGAAAGTCTTTAGAGTTAGCAACGCTCTTGTCCACTAGAGCAACAATGTTGTTCTTTTCGTAAAATAATCTTGACTGTTGGTGCCATTTGTGATTAGTAAACAGTTATAGAGAAAAAAGGTTTTGGAGATGAAGGGAGTAAAATTGCTTTGAGAATGAAGAAAAAGATAAAAAGTGAAATGAAAAGTCGAAAGGGGATTTTATACTTTCTCAGAAATGAATAAATAAAAATTATAAATTAATATAAAGTACCCAATGAAAATTGCCAAAAAATAGCCGTTTAAAAATAGAATAAACCGTAGAAATTCTAAAGATTATCCATCGACATATACATACACACTGTAAGTAAATTCGACAGATAAGGTATAGAATTAATGGCTATGACTAAAGCAAATCAACAGATATAGAATGTACCATTATCCACCGTGGGATAAAGTACCCATAAATATATTTAACTTTCAACGGATGATGATATTCTACGGATATTCATTTTCAACAAATAATAAATATCCGCCGAGAGATTAATTTTGACTTAGCCAAAATTTCATCTTATTACGGAAAATCAAATTTATTTCTGGCTGCATTATAAATTGCTTAGACATCAAAAAAACTTAAGAATAATTAAGCATACTTAATTCACTTACCAACCTAGAGAAAGTTGACTCATCAATTGGCTTGGTGAAGATGTCTGCAAGTTATTTCTCACTTGGAACAAAGTGAAGTTCCACAGTACCATTCATGACATGTTCTCGAATAAAATGGTACTTGATGTCAATGTGCTTTGTCCTTGAATGCTGCACAAGATTTTCAGTGATGGCAATGGCACTTGTGTAGTCACATTAAATTGTAATCTTATCTACATGTAGACCATAATCCAATAGCTGATTTTTTATCCATATAATCTATGCACAACAGCTACCAGCAATAATATATTCAGCCTTAGTTATGGAAGTAGAAACTGAGTTTTATTTCTTACTAAACCAGGACAATAGCATGTTTCCTGTTGTACTATTTTTTATTTATTTTACAACATGCATAATCAGCATTTGAGTAACCAATTAGATCAAAACCAGAATTTCTAGGATACCAAATGCCAAGTTTTGGTGTTCCTTTGAGATATCTAAAAATTCTCTTAATAGCTACTAAATGAGATTTTCTAGGACTAGCCTGAAATCTAGCACAAAGACAAGTAGCAAACATTATATCTGGCCTACTTGCTGTTAAAGATAAAAGTGAACCTACCATGCCTCTATAATTTGAAATATCTACAAACTTTTTAGTTGTGTTTATTTTAAGTTTAGTGGCAGTGACCATATGAGTTTTTGCAGATGTGCAATCCATTAGATCAAACTTTTAAAAGATCATGAATGTATTTGGTTTGACTAATGAATATTCCATCACTAACTTTCTTAAGTTGGAGACCAAGAAAGTAAGTCAGTTCTCCCATCATGCTCATTTCATATTTACTTTGCATTAGTTTGGAAAATATTTTGTAAAGTTTTTCATCTGTAGAGCCAAATATAATTTCATCTACATAAATTTGAACAGGTATACTAGAGCCATTAACATTTCTAAAGAAAAGAGTTTTTTCAACAATACCACTTGTGAAATGATTTTCTAGAAGGAATTTTGACAAAGTGTCATATCAGGCTCTAGGTACTTGGTTCAATCCATAGAGTGCTTTCAAAAGATAGTAAACATATTTTGGAAAGTTGGGGTCTTCACAACCAGGAGGCTGACTGACATAGATTTCCTCCTCTAAATCTCCATTTAAAAAGGCACTCTTTACATCCATTTTATAGACTTTGAAATTGGCATGAGCTGCTTAGGTTAGAAAAATTCTGATAGCTTCAAGTCTTGCAACAGGAGCAAAATTTTCATCAAAATCTATCCCTTCCTGTTGATAATAACCTTTAGCAACCCATATTGCTTTAATCCTTATGACTATGCCATTTTCATCCATCTTGTTTCTGAATATCCATTTGGTGTCAATAGAATTCTTGCCTTTAGGTTTGGTTACCAGCTTCAATACTTTAATCCTTTCAAATTGGTTTAGGTCTTCTTGCATAGCTAAAACCCAATCAGGATCCAACAAAGCTTCTTCTACCTTCTTTGGCTCTTCCTGTGACAAGAAGCTGCTATATAGAAATTCATCTTGAGTGGCTTTCCTTGTTTGCACTCTTGAAGATGCATCACCAATGATCAGTTCAAATGGGTGATCTCTAGTCCATTTCCTTTGTTATGGTAGATTAGCTCTAGATGATGAGGCCTCATTGTTGTCTTGATGAGTTACTGAGTTTTGATCTGAAGAAACTCCCCCTGAGTTTATGGATCTTTGATTTGAGGTTGGGGTTCTTTCAGTGTGTGATCTCAAAGGGCCTTCAACTCCTATTGATGGTTCAATGGATGTTGAGTTTTTCCTTTAAAGGTACAATGTAGTTTGTCTTTCAATGGATGCTGCACTTTTTCTTTCGACGAATGTAAAATTCTGTGCTTCATTTGTTGCTGATTTTTTTGCATATTCCGTAAAAATTGTTCCTTGATCACTTTATCACAGTCATCTCAACATTGTCAAATTTGAGTCTTTCATGGAAACCTTCATCTTGTAGTCCTTCAATCTTCTTATCATCCAACACAACATGTACATATTCCATAACAATGTTGGTTATTAGATTGTAGACTCGATATGCTTTCCCAACAACATATCCAACAAAGATACCTTCATCAGCTTTGACATCAAACTTTCCATGTTGCTCAGTTTGATTCCTTAGAATGTAGCATTTGCATCCAAAAACATGAAAAAAGTTCAGTGTTGGTTTCCTGTTATTGAACAATTGATAAGAAGTCATGCATTTTGCTTGATTAACCAAAAAAATATTCTGAGTGTAGCATGTAGTATTTACAGCTTCAACCTAAAAATAAGTTGGTAACTTCGATTCTTCTAGCATGGTCCTTGCAGCTTCAATTAGATATCTATTCTTTCTTTCCATCACTCTATTTTGTTGTGGAGTCCTTGTTGCTGAAAACTCATGCATGGTCCCAATTTCTTCACAAAACAACCTCATTACATAGTTTTTAAACTCAGCTCCATTGTCACTCCTAATTCTTCTAACTTTGAGGTCAGGATGATTGTTAACTTGTCTTATATGATTGATAATGATTTCACTAGCTTCATATTTAGATTTAAGGAAATATGTCCAAGAGAACTTTGAAAAATCATCCACAATCACTAGACAATATCATTTCTTTGAGATTACAATACATTGATTGGTCCAAACAAATCCATGTACAATAGTTGCAGTGGTTCTTCAATTGTAGATTCAAGCTTCTTTTTGAATGATGCCTTGATTTATTTTCCTTTCTAACAAGCATCACAAAGTCCATCCTTTGAGAACTCAACTTGAGGAATGCCTCTCACTAGGTCTTTCCTAACTAATTCATTCATAGTCTTGAAGTTTAGATGGGACAGCTTCTTGTGCCACATCCAACTTTCATCTTGCTTTGCTGAAAAAACAAGTAATAAAATCTGCATTGGATGAGTTGAAGTCAGCTAGGTACACATTTCTTTTTCTCACTCCTGTGAGAACCACTTTGTTGTTCTTCTTATTTGTAACAACATAGGCTTCTGAATTGAAGGTTACAGAGTTGCCTTTATCACATAGATGGCTGACACTCAGAAGGTTGTGTTTGAGACCATCCACTAGAGAAACTTCTTCAATGATGACATTCTTCTTCGAAATCAAGCCATATCCCACAGTATACTCTTTGCTGTCATCTCCAAAAGTAATACTTGGGCCAACTATTTCCTTGAACTCAGTGAGCAGGATAGAGTCTCAAGTCATGTGCCTTGAGCATCCACTGTTTAGATACCATAGACTCTTTATGTTTCCATGCACACATCAAAATCAAATTAAGTTAATTTTGGTACCCAAGTTTCCTTGGGTCCAGCCTTGTTAGCCTTCTTTTTAGGTTTCTTGGGCTTTTCCTCACTTGACTTAGGTGATTGATGTGATGCCTTCCAAACCCGGGTCAGAAGTTTGGGGTTCACAACACACACACAATATATAAACCTGTATATTAAATATTATATGCACTGGCCCGTCTTTACACAACCATGGATCGCAACAGGTTAAAGTATGAAAACAAACTACAACCTTAACTTTTATTATATCGTACCAAATCCCAACTAGGTTAACTTACAACTGATAAGGAAATCATTCCTACAAACTTGCATAACTCAAAACTACAATATAAAGCTCTTGCTAGCTCGATCCAACTCAACCTGAAATCCTAGCTCGTACACTGGACTAGGGATCCTTGCTACCAACAATTTCTTTTTTAACTGTAGAATAACATAAACAGATTCACAAGAGTGAGTTAACTAGCTCAACAAGTTATAATGACAATAACTGAGGTTAAACATTGATCAATTGAAATGATTCAGAGGAATCAAGTTCCTTGTCAAACAATTTTTAGAATTGGATAATCATTTTAAATTTTAAAACCAAGGTTAGGCTGCTGATCAGTCACTCACTAACCCTGAGCAAGGCACACAGCTCTGCTCTATAAACTGGATCCAAGGCACACATTGGCTTAATATGACTACCAATCTAGTCTGACCAGGAATCTGGTCTATACATAAAATAAAAACTTTCCAGTTCTAAAATAATTAAATATGATAAACATTGTAATTCAATAAAACAGAGTCATAATGAACATTGATAAGACATTTTTTTAACGGTTACACAAGATTTGGTTATCTGATGTGACAAGGTATTATAGAATGTATAAGTTACTGTATGATCAAGCAGTTCTATTTCAGTGTTTGGTATATAGTGTGAATGTATTTATGGAGTAGTATCGTATTTATGTGGTTTAGTATCTGGGTATTCAACAATCAATGGTTCACAATGAATAAGGCTTACAGTTCGAGTATCAACTGTTTCGATCAGAGGTTAGGGCTAAATAATTTAACCATCACATGCTAACATTGGGTATATCTCAGGTATATTTAAAGCACTTGCAATATAAAAAAAAAATGAACATCAGGGTATACTTGCAATATATCTCAAGAAGGTTTAAGAACACTTTCCTTATCACAAATGATTTTCAACTACACTTGCACTCATCTAACGGTTCTACTCAACAACCACTTGTCTTCTTTTTCTATGCCTCGCTTCTACTCACTGATCACTTGCTTTCTTTTTCTACGCATCGGTTCTATTTACTAATCACTTGCTTTTTTTACGCCTCGTTTCCTCACTTGAATCTGCAGTTGAATAGATTGAGGAACTGAATTCTACTTGTCACGAGCTTCGATTCGACTAACGTCTTCAATCCTCGTTTGATTATGAAGAACACGATGAATAATACTATTTTATATGGTTAATTATAAAATTTTAATGATTATTTTTGTTTATCTGTACAAAATAAGATATTGTATTGGCTATGTATATTTACGGAATATTGGTACCCCGTTGGATCATACAGGATATAAAAATAGAAAACCTAATCGTTAAGTATTAATAAAACTGATCCAATTCGGTACCGGTTTTAGGATAATTATCAAAACTGGGTATTTTGTAAATACAGTCTTGGTCTCAGCGCTTTGGTTACACGAATTACGAGAAGATAATATAATAGTTTTAAAAAAATGTCTCGTTTCTCAAAAATATGGGTTTTATTGGTTTACCGAAATGAAAATAGTAATGTAAAATTTGTACCGGGAACTGTACAGGTAAAACCGTACTCCGGATTGAAAAAGTCAAAACACAGAAAATGCTCGGAATAATCAAATTAGGATAAAAAGGAGTTTTCCCGAGACTTTACGGTAGTAAAAATGTAATATTCGGGATATATCGTGTAATTATTTTTGCTAATAAATAATTATTATATGTATTCAGTATCTATTCTGTGAATTATTTGTTAAGTGTTAAATATGTTTGGATGTTTAAAAATATTATTAATTGAGTATTTTAATTTTTATATGTCCAAAATAAAATATAGATAATTGTCATATCTTCTTAATTATTTTTATGTTGATTTATGAATTTATAGGAATCATATGAATTTTATAAAATCTTTTTCCGAGTATTTAAAATCTATTTTATAAAAACGGGAACCAGCTGACGTCACCCGTTGTTACGTTTTTAGAACCCGAAACTCTTCCGAGAACTCCTTCCTAACCTAATTGTAATATTCCGAGCATTTTCCATGTTTCGACTTTTTCGATCCGGCATACGGTTTGTCTTGTGCGGGTCCCGGCGCAACATTTTCGATACAATATTCGTTTCCGTAAATGAATAAAACCCGTATTTTTGATAAACGGGAGATTTTTATTAAACTATCACAATTATCACCTCGTAATACGTGTAACCAGGCGCTGAGACCAAGACCGCAGTACAAATTATACTGATTTGGATAATTATCCCAAAAACCGATACCGTTTGGATCAGTTTTTATAAATAAACGTACCGTTTTATATCCAGAATGATCCAACGTGATACTAATTTTCCGTAAATATAAATAGCCTTTTACCGTATTTTATTTCGTATCAAAATCATTTGCAGCCAGTTAAATATATAATTTTCCAGAGAAAAATCCTAAATTCATAAACCTTTATGAGAATCAAACAGCAAAACGAAGGTGTTATTGATCTCTGTTTTCAAAGATTGAGTAACCAAAATGAAGGATTTGAGGAGTACTATCAGATTCTGAGCTTCGTTTTACTGCAGAAAATAAGGTTATTTTTCTATATTTTTATTTTTTTTCGAATTATTTTTATTAAAAATATGAATTTCTGTTCGGATGATTCTTTGTATGATTTGATGATTGCATGTTGTAGAGCTTGTTTTCCTGATGATTTTCATATGTCATACGTTTGATTTGGAGTTCAATAATATGCTCAAATGTGGGTTTAATTCTCGAATTTTAAAATTAGGGTTTATAACTCGTATGAATGTTTTGATTTAGGGGTTATTAGCTGTTGATTTATAGTGGGTTATGTTCCTTATGAAATTTGCAATCGATTGGTATATAGATCGTTAACAGAGGATGTCTGAATCGAAGGGAGTTGTGTTTTGAAAATTTTCGAAGTTCGCCGGAAACCGGCGATGTTCTTGGCCAATTTCCGGCCAGGACAGGGATGATTGATGTGTTTTGATTGCATGAATAAGTTCCTGGTAATGTGTAGATTAATTCTGGGCAGTTTGGTGGCCGGAATCGTGATCTCCGGCCACACTCCGGCGAGTCGACGGCGGGGCTGGCAAAATTACAAACAGGCCCCTGAAGTATTGAAGAAGAAACAGTTAGGTCCCTGAGGTTTCCAGAACTTGCAAATTTTGGATTCCTGTTTTAAAAATATTCAAAAATCATATTTCCTATTTATTTTTGTTATAAAAATTCGATTTTAATTTTTAAAAATTTCAAAAATTATTATTTTAATTCCAAAAATTATTTTTAATTCAAAAATAAATGTGAATTAATTAGTTAATTAATTTTAGTTAATTTTTAATCGATTACTTGATCAATTAATTCAAAAATTAATTGATTAATTGATTTAATTAATTATTAATTGATTTTAATTAATTATTTAATTATTTAAAAATGATTTAAAAATTCCGAAAAATAGTTTCAAGCTTTAAAATATTATTCTAAATTATTTTCAAGGCTCGATAATTATTATAAAATTGTTTTGAAGCCAGAATTGGCCAATCGAACCCTGATTATTACTCCGAAATTGATTCAACGATCTGTTTTAATTCCGAAAAATGTTTTAAAAATCATTTTAATATTCGAAAGCCTGTTTATGACCCGATACTTCTTTATAAACATTATGTCATTGATTATGTGACGTGTTATGTGTTGTATGTGACTTGTTGGTTAACTGTCGGTCTATATATTTGATGTTTACTTGTTTGTTGCGTAACTTTCAATCCGTTAATCGGATTTGGGTGAAACGAAGGGTAAATAGAAGTATGTGACGAATAGAGTCGTATGAGTTGAATATTGATAGATGCTTATGATATGTGAGCAGAAGAGGCAAGGCGTAGGAAAGAGAAATAGGTAGTCAAGGAGTAAGAGAGTGGTGATTGAAAGCGAGTGTAGTGTAGTAAACTAGTACCAGGCAAGTGTTCTAAACTTTCTCGAGATATTGTTGTGATTGATACTCTTGTTTGATATTACAAGTGCTTTGAAGCACTGAACCCTAAATCATGATTCCAGTTATTGATCTTGAGTCGTAAACCTGATTCTTTCTAGACCATTGATTGTTGTATACCCAAATACGAACTTCAAATATACGTAACTACTCCACAAATACATACAAACTAAATATCAAACACTGAACCAGATTGCTTACACACTCAAACCATTGTATCTTATGCTTTGAAAGGCCAAACCCTTGAAACCTTGAAACACGGATTTCTTTGTTATCCAATTCTTTCATTACCTAACATCCAAGCTTTGAAAATGCCATATTGATCCTTATAAAGATTGAAACCATTTTATTATTGAAGATCCAATGTTGTTAATGATTCTGTTTATTGTTTATTACTGCTTATTCTGTTATTATGTTAGAATTGGATTATTTTTATAAAATTGTGGACCAGATTCGTGGTCAGACCATATAATGGTCAAGTTAGGCCAATGTGTGCCTTGGATCCAGTAGTTAAAGTAGTGGTGTGTGCTTTGCTCGGGGTTAGTGCGTGACTGATCAGCAGCCTAACCTTGGTTTTTAAAATGAAAATATAATATCCAATTCTAAATCAGCATCCGTTGTTCCCTAGATATCATAACCATATTCACCTGATGATCATTATTCTCAGTTTTTTCATTGTGACTTGCTGAGCTAGTTAGCTCATTTGTGCGATGTTGTTTATGTTCTTTTCTAGTTAAGAAGGAACCGGTTGGTAACGAGGATCCCCAGTCCAGCGCGAGAGCTAGGGGTTCAGGTTGATCGAGCTAAGCTAGTAGGCTTCTTTTGGGATAATTTGAGTTTGTAAAAGTTTGTAATAATGTTTAATACTCAGTGCTGAGTTGAAATAGTTGGGATTTGAACGGTTTGTAATATAAGTGTGTGTTTGGCTTGTGTGCATACTTTAACCTGTTGCGGTCCGTGGTGTTGGATTTTTAATCGTAGCGGGGCGTGGAAAAACACTTTTACACATACAAAATCCAAATAAAAGCATATAAATCGTGAATAAAAATTTGAGGGATCGAATCTAACCTTTTAAAATTAATTCGGAGACAACGATCAGAGATCCTTAGCAGTTGCTCCTCAAGTGTGAAGCACTCCACCGGTATCCACCAAGAAAACGACTTTTAGGAGGAGGAGGAGGAGGTGGAGAGAATTTGGTTTTCTGAAACTTTTGGGTTTCTGGGGTTAGAATAAAATAGGGTCTATAATAGTGTATTTATAGGCAAAATTTTCAGCTGAAATTTTCCCATAAATATATTATTATTATTATCCCATTTAATATTCTCATTAATAATTAAAACAACTTTTAATTATTAATCCTTTTTCTAAACACTTTAGAAATAATTCTCTCTCTTGATTTAATTTCCAAAAATTAAATCCTTAATTAATAATATTAAGAACTTTTCTTAATTAATTTATAATCAATTAAATCTCATTTAATCAATTATTAAATTTGCCAATTAATTATTTATTTCACAAATAAATAATTATTAGCCATTATTAATTAATTCCTCCACCATAAAATCATTCTCTTTTTATGGTGTGACCCTGTAAGTTCAATATTAAGCCGGTAGTAGAAATAAATAATAATAAAACTATTTTATCATTATTTATATAAATTCTCTAATTTATTAAATATGATTAATTAATTAATCACATTTATTCTACATCGTGAGTGATGCTTCTCAACATCTCGCGACTATCCGGATAATATGAATTCACTGCTTAGAATACCAAGAACCTGTCAGTGAATAGTTACCGTACAATAAACTCCTTCTACCCTACAATGTCCCGATTAAATACAAGGCATGGATCTCGTGTCAAGCCTATCTAATTCAATCACTTGCTTACCATCTATTATGCATAGTTCTATGCAAATTAGAAACTCCTTTCTAATTTCATTTACTCTGGCCAGAGATTCCTGAACTAGCATAAGTGGATCAGCCTTGAACATTCGCTTCCTTCACTGGAAGGGGTAGATCCTTTATTGATCATACACTATCTTCGTGTACAAATTCCTATACCCAGAAGAGCCCTAATAATTGTCCCTGGAGACTAAGAACTAAACCAAAGCATAGTTCAGTGTACACAAGATGACAATGATGACCTCAAGTCTAAGGATACTTGTACAACTATCACTAAGTGAACAACTGCTGACACGTGAGTGAACTCCATCAGTTGTTCAGCTGGGCGAGTCATGTTCAATGAACTTATTCCATAATAAGCACCTACATACTAGCTATAGTGTCACCACACAAATGTCTATGAGAACAGACATCCTTCATAATGAAGCAAGCATAGTATGTACCGATCTTTGCGGATTATTAATTACCAGTTAGTAATCCTATGACCAGGAACTATTTAAGTTTAGAGTTATCATCTTTTTAGGTCTCACTATTATGATCTCATCATAATCCATAAAAAGCTTTACTCTAAACTATGTTATATCTTATTTAAACACTTAAATAGATAAAGCCCGTAATAAAAACAAAACAAGTCTTTATTAATATCAATGAAATCAAAACAGATTACATAAAAGTTATTCCTAAATCCTAATACATGATTGGACTTAGGACATATTCCTTTCACGTGGTAGTTGGTAAGTAGGGTCACTGCATATCATTATTATTATCTTTATCATTGTTATAAGCAGGTTATTAATAAGGTGTGTGTGTGTATGGACCCCAAACTTCTGACCCGGGTTTGGAGGGTGCCACAAAAAACGTAAAATCGGTTGAAGTTGGACGATTCCCGATTATTCAAAATAATTAATAATTAATCTGAAAAATAATTTATTAAATCTATGAATCCTTTATAAAATCATATAGAAACATATAAATTAACAGAAAAATATCAAAATTATCTATACTTTATTTTAGACATATGAAAATTAAAATTCGCAAATTTCTATCACATACAAATACCAAACACGGATACCAGTTTACACATAATTCACCAAAAATTCATATAATAATCACATAATATTTATTTATTGACAAAAATAATTACATGTTATATCCCGGATATTACAATTGAGATTCAACCTTGGTCATTAGAGTTTGGCTTTGAAAACCATTAACAGTTGTAAAATATCAAGCAATGAATGACTAACATGAAATGGCATAGTATGTGCAAACATGTTAATCCAATAAGGCATGCTAAATGGCATATGAGACACATTGAATGCAACATAGTAAGGATTTTATGCAAATTTCATATTAGAAAATTGTGCATTTAAATTCTGTGCAGGCATAATATGCATGACATTAATTGGGAATGTGGGCATGTTGCGAAAAGAGGGAGGTGTAGACATGGGTGCAGACATAGCAGATTTGAAATTAAAAGACAAATGATTAACACTACCACACTTAACACAAATTTTTCTAGGTGTAAATTTATCAGGTGTGTAGTCGTTATGTTTGTTAATCCACACTTTCCATTCCTGTTATTTTTCCTTTTAGAATCTGCTTTGACCTCAATTTTCTCCAATCTATCATTCGATTTCTTCATTGACAGATGCCCCACATTCACTCTCTTATTCTCTTTGACTTGACTTGATTCTCCTGTAACAAACTTCTTGGAAACTAATCCATATTTCTCATTTAGTTTAGCTAGCTTGGCTTTGCTAATTGGCTTCTGTTTTGTCAACGGATGAGCATCCTTATTTTTCAATATATAATCCTTTTTAGCTTTTGACGGATAAACTTCATTATCCGGTGATTCCACATCCGTTAATAATCCTTCTATCAACACATGATCCAACTTCTCTTTGTTCTTTTTCCAGTCTTCTTCACAAAATGATTCTATTCCTTGAACCTTAGCAATTTGGGCACTTACATCTCTTGATGACTTCCAAGCCTTGATTACCTCCTGCTCTCGTTCAAGCTGCTTTCTTAAAATTTCCTCTTTCTTTAAAGATTCAATCAATTAATCTTTTGCAATCTTACACTCTATCTTCAGTTTCTCAAACTCAACAAATTGAGTTTCTAACACAATATTCCTCTAACTTAAAAACAGACTATTATCTTTAATTCTTGTGTTTTCTTTAGTGAGTGATTTAAATGTAACACGCAAGTGATACAATTATGTTGACATGTCATTTATAGCATCATTACACTCATCTTTAGAAATGTGTGCTAGATTAGTAGTGATTACCTGATTGCTTGAAGAACTGACCTCTGCTTCATCTGATTTGGCCATGAGGGCTAGATTGACATAGCTTGTTTCTTCATCTTCATCTATCCCATCAGCTTCCCAGTCATTTTCTCGAGTCAGGAAATCCCTTTCCTTTTATTTGAGTAGTTCAAAGTACTTCTTTTTGTAGTCCACAGGCTCAAACTTCGTTTTCTCAGAATCAGGCTTTCTGCATTTATTGGCAAAATGACCACCCAAGCCACATTTGAAACATTTGAATTTAGATTTATCCACCATGTTTCTATTTGGCTTGGTTTCTCCAAAATTCCTTTTGAATTTAAGCTTGGAAAATCTTCGTGATAGCAAGGCCAGATGCTCATCTATATCATCCATTTCATCCTGACCGGAATATTTTTCATTCTTAGCCATTAACCCTTTATCCTTGCCTTCACAAACCCTTGGCAATGGATCCTCCTCCTTTTCCCTCTCTCTTTCCCTCTCTCTTGTTCCAAACCCACAGCTTCAAACCTTCATTTATTTCCCTCTCTCTTGTTCAGCTACCAAGGAAATATATCCTCCTTTCTTCCTCCCTTTCTCTAACTGCTCATCCTCCTCCATCTCATGCTCATAGGTTTTTAAAATGCCATACAGTCTTTCCAAAGTAAACTCTTTATAATATTTAGAGTTTCTAAGAGAGACTGTCATAGGCTTCCATTATTTTAGCAGAGATCTAAGGAATTTCAGGTTCAAATCTTTTGTTTGGTAGATTCTCCCATACAGCTTCAGTGCATTTAGTAGTTTTTGAAACCTACTGAAAATTTCACTTAAAGACTCACTTTCTTCACAATGAAAGTGCTCAACTGCTGTATTAGAAGCAGCATCTTGTTTTCCCTCACTTGTTCAGTTCTATCACATATGATTTGAATTGTATCCCAAATGTCATTAGCAGTTTTGTAGTTGATAACATTGTCAAACATGTCACATCAAGACCACTGAACATAATGTTCATAGCCTTTTTATCTTTGTGCACTTGCTCAATATCTTCATCTGTCCATTATGATTATGGCTTTGGAATGCTTTTCTCACTGCCAGTAGCTCCTTCAATGTCTGTTGCAGCTTTGCGAGGAACATGACAACCTTTCTCAATGCAATCAACATAACTTTCATCTTGAGAGAGAAGATGCATGCGCATTTTCACCTTCCAATGGTGATAATTGTCTTTGTCCAGAAAAGGGATCTTGATTCCAACATCCTTTCTACTTATACAGTTAGTTTGTTTTGATCTTTAAAATCTTAGTGTGTCAAGAGCTTGCTCAGATACCAATTGTTATGCCCTAACAATCTAACAATAGAATTACAGAAGAGGGGTTGAATGTAATTCCAGTTTCTTTTAGAAATAATAAAATCTCTTGACAAAATTTATCTGTGTTTGAATAAGCAAAAGTGCAGAATAGAAGATTTAAGTATTCAAGACACAAAGTAAGTTAACACAATGGTTTAAAAACTTTCTGGTGGATTGATCTTTCCACCAGATATATATATATATATATATATTTATATATGACTGAGAACTCTGTGATGCAAGAATACACACAGCTGCTTACAAGTATTCTTACAAAAGAAGAACAGAGAAATTCCTAACAGATGTAGTTGTTGAGTGGCATTTGTGACACTTTATTATGCTCTATTAAGCTTTGAATTGGTGTATTTGTACTCAAGTTGTTAAGTGTTTTAATGTGTTTCTAGTGTTTTTTCATTTCAGGAACTATTCAGGTAATCAGGTGAATTAGAATTATCTTGGTGCTAATTTGGTGTCCAGGTGGTATTGGAATAAAAGCTCGTGGAAAGCCGGCTCGAAGCAGCAAGATTTAACAAGAAATCTGAGTTTTTCCCAGAAGGATGGCGCGCCCGCGCTGTGATAGCGCGAGGCCACGCCGGGGTTCCAGAAATGCAGCGCGCCCACGCTGTGATAGCGCGCGACCGCGCCGAGGCCGAATTTCAGAATCCTGTTTCTACTACAATTCTATAAGGGAAGGCTTCCAGATTGTTGAGGGCTGCTATATATATTCATATTAGGTAATTTTTAATATATATCAAGTCAGAGATGGACCAGAGCGCAAGGAGAAGACGATAAGAGACCTTTAGCACAATTCAACAAAGGCGAAGACGATCTAGTTTATTCTTGTGAATCTTTGTTTTGAGTTATAACTTGGATGCTTGTTTCTTGTTTTGCTGAACCTATACTCTTGTTTGTACTTGGTTTTATTTATTCATATAAAGACTACATTTGCTATATCATGTTTTCATCGGAACCCACATTGATGATGACTCCGATTATGGGCTAATCATTATCGTGGTGTTCTAGCGGATTTATTTATGGATTTCTTCAGTTAAATTGTTTGATGCCTTAGTATGTGGTGATTGTATGATATCCCAGTATTGGTTGTGCGTATTCGTCTTATGAGCGTCGCGAACTTATAAGATAATGTGTTAATTCTTAATGAAGCCAAAGTGAATTTAAGGATTTAGAACTTGCCATGCTAGCATAGGTTCATGTATGTGTTATGCATGATTCGTAGGTAATTTTAACCATCTTACTTGCTCTATGTAATCAAGATAGATAACTTGTGCTTAAACCGTTATGTTGTCAAATTCTATAGACATATAGGGTCTCAATATAATTGGTGCCTATTCAGCTTCTATCTCTTTTATGGATGTCTGGTAGAATGGTACTCGTGCAACGAAAGTTGGCGTTTATCAGTTTCGTGTTGTCTGATTAGGTCATCACCATTGCATGCTAAGGTTAAGAATAATAAAGCTATTGAATGAAGTATTTAATGAAGTTAGAATCCCATGTTTGTCATATATATAATTTCAGTCAATCTTATTCTCGTAGTTATAATTGTTACCGTAATTCTTAGCTATAAACAATCTCAACTTGTTATAGACTTAGCATTGGATAATAACCATACATTGTTGCTTAGGTGCATAAATTAATTAGTTAACCAATACAGTCTCTATGGGAATGAACTAGAAAAGATTCTATACTACTTACAAACTCGTATACTTGCGAGTATTATTAGCGCGTGTTTAGCGACTAACAAGTTTTTAACGCCGCTGCCAGGGACTGCAGTGTTAATTTTAGTTTATTTGCTTTCCATTAGTGGTCGTTAAAGTTCATTGACTCGGACATTGTTACTTATTTGTTCCTTGTCTGGTTTCAGGTACTCTAGCGAGGGTGTATGCATATTCATTCACATACTCGTAAGAGAACACTGGATAAAGCCGAGGAAGAACTTGTGGTAGTTTGTAGGGAAGTTCCTGAGGAAGGAAAGAAGTTAGAGGAAGAAGAGAAAGTTGAAGAGCCAATTGTAGTAGCTATGGGTGATCAAGCAGAAAATCCGAAGGCTTTGATGGACTATTCTAAGCCTAAGATTAATGACATTCAGTTTAGCATCATTAGACCAGCCATCAGGGCTAACACTTTTGAGATTAAGTCGAGCATGATTCATATGATACATAACTTAATTCAGTTTGGGGGTTCTCCTACTGAATACCCCAACATGCACATCAGGGATTTCATCGAGATATGTGACACTTTCAAGTTCAATGATGTGACTGAAGATGCTATTAAGCTATGACTCTTCCCATTCTCTCTGAGGGACAAAGCTAAGTGCTGGTTATATTCTCTACCAGCAGGGTCAATCACCACTTGGAAAGATCTTGCTCAAAAGTTTCTCACTAAATTCTTCCCCATGGCGAAGACTACAGCAATCAGGAATGCTCTTACTCAGTTTGCTCAACAAACTGGAGAATCTCTGTGTGAGGCTTGGGATCGATATAAGGAGATGTTAAGGAAGTGCCCATACTAATGCATGCCTGATTGGATGATTATGAACTATATCTACAATGGATTGGGTGCTACCTCTAGACCCATGCTTGATGCAGCATTAGGAGGAGCCTTGTGGGCTAAGAGCTACGATGAAGCTTATGAACTTATTAAACTGATGGCTACTAATGAGTACCAGAATCCTTCCCAGAGATTGACTCAGGGAAAAGTAGCAGGAATTCTGGAGTTGGACGCAGCAACTGCTATCGCTGCCCAACTTAAGGCTTTGACAATGAAGGTGGACACTTTGGCTAATTATGGAGTTAACCAAATCACTAGTGTCTTTGAGCTTTGTGCTGGTGCCCATGAGACTGATCAGTGTACAATTTCTAGTGAATCACCTCAGTTCGTGAGTAATTTCCAGCGATCGCAGCAACCTGTGCCAGCCACCTATCATCCTAACAACCGCAATCATCCTAATTTCAGTTGGAGCAACGCTCAGAATGTGGTTCAAAAGCCTTATCAGCAGTATCCAGCTAAGTGGTACAACCCCCTGGTTTTCAGCAACCGCAGTATGCACCAAAACAACAACTCTAGCTGCAACAAGCTAATGACAAATCTGAATTAGAGGAGTTGAAGCTTATGTGCAAGAGTCAAGCCGTTTCTATCAAGACCTTGGAAAATCAGATTGGGCAAATTGCCAATGCCTTGCTAAATCGTCAACCTGGTACATTGCCTAGTGACACTGAAGTGCCAAGAAAGAAGGAAGCTGAGGAGCAGGTAAAGGCAATCACTTTGATGTCTGGGAAGGTTGCGAATCCCGAACAAACTTAAGATTTGACTGAAGAAGCTGGGGCTGAGAAAGAAGCAACACAACAGGATGAAGAAGTGGAACCAAGGAAGACTACTGTTAAGCACACTCTGAAGGGTTTTTAGCACATAAACGCAACGAAAACGTAAATTTGAATCTTAAAAAAACCGAAACCCTTCGCAGGATCCATGCGAAAAATAATATTTAATTCATAGTTCAGTATGTTTACCTTAAGAAGCTTTACGTTAATGGAAAGATGGAGGTCTTTAATAGCGATCCAAGAACGATGAACGGAGATCCCTAGCAGCTGCTCCTCAAGTGTGAAGCACTCCACCGGTATCCACCAAGAGTACAATGTGATAGAGGAGGAAGAGGTTCAGAGAATTAATTGCCTCCCTCTTGTTCTACTTTAGAATTAGGCTTAATTATTTGGGTTTTTGGCAAATAGGGTTTATAATAGTATATTTATAGGCAAAATTTTCAGCTGAAAATTTTCCATAAAATATTATTATTATTAACCCTTTAATTGATTATTCTTATTAACCAATTAACTAATAATTAAAACACCTTTTAATCATTAATCCCTTTTCTAAACACTTTAGAAAAATAATTCTCTCACTTGATTTAATTTACAAAATTAAATTCTTAATTAATAATATTAAGAATTAATTAAATCTCATTTAATCAATTATTAAATCTTCTAATTAATTATTTATTTCATAAATAAATAATTACCAGCCATTATTAATTAATTCCTCCACCATTAAATCATTCTCTTTTATGGTGTGACCCTGTAATTATTAAGCCGGTAGTAGAAATAAATAATAATAAAACTATTTTATCATTATTTATATAAATTCTCTAATTCATTAAATATGATTAATTAATAAATTAATCATATTTATTCTACACCGTGAGGGATACTTCTCAGCATATCGCGACTATCCGGATAATACGAATTCACTGCTTAGAATACCAAGAACCTATTCAGTGAGTAGTTACCGTACAATCAATTCCTTCTACCTGCAATGTCATGATTAAATACAAGGCATGGAACTTGTGTCAAGCCTATCTTATTTAATCATTTGCTTTCCCATTCACTATGCTTAGTTCTATTTAATGTAAATTAGAAACTCCTTCTAATTTCATTCACTCTGGCCAGAGATTCCTGAACTAGCATAAGTGGATAAGCATTGAACATTCTCTTCCTTCACTGGAAGGGGTAGATCCTTTATTGATCATACACTATCTTCGTGTACAAATTCCTATACCCAGTAGAGCCCTTATAATTGTCCCTGGAGACCAAGAACTAAACCAAAGCATAGTTCAGTGTACACAAGATGACTATGATGACCTCAAATCTAAGGATACTTGTACAACTATCACTATGTGAACAACTGCTGACACATGAGTAAACTCCATCAGTTGTTCAGCTGTGTGAGTCATGTTCAGTGAACTTATTTTATAATAAGCACCTACATACTAGCTATAGTGTCACCACACAAATGTCTATGAGAACAGACATCCTTCAAAATGAAGCAAGCATAGTATGTACCGATCTTTGTGGATTACTAATTACCAGTTAGTAATCCTAAGACCAGGAAATATTTAAGTTTAGAGTTATCATCTTTTAGGTCTCATTATTATGATCTCATCATAATCCATAAAAATCTTTACTCTAAACTATGGTATATCTTATTTAAACACTTAAATAGATAAAGCCCGCACTAAAACTAAAACAAGTCTTTTATTAATATCAATGATATCAAAACAGATTATATAAAAGTTATTCCTAAATCATCATACATGATTGGACTTAGGACACATCTCTTTCAATCTCCCACATGTACTAAAGCCAATCACTCTGGTATCTAATACCCATCTTGTCTTTATGATGATCAAAGTGACTTTGAGAAAGTGGCTTTGTGAGTGGGTCTGCTAAATTGTTATGTGTGTCAACTCTCTTGACGTCTCCTCTTTCAATACAATACAAGAAATGTTACCGCGCTCCCACTAACCCTTTTGTAGATACATGGTTCATCTATGTTTTTGATAAAACCAAACTCTTTGATTGTCTCATCAAAACGGATGTTCCATCTACGAGAAGCTTGCTTTAAACCATATATGGTTCGCAGCAGCTTACACACCAGGTGTTCATTTCCCTTGGAAAGAAAACCCTCTGGCTGTGTCATATACACTTCCTCTTCAAGTTTCCCATTGAGGAAGGCCATTTTCACGTCCATTTGCCAGATCTCATAGTCGTAGTAAGCAGCAATCGCAAGCAAAATCCGAATTGATTTTAATAGGGCTACAGGCACAAAAGTTTCATCAAAGTCAATCCCTTGCCTTTGTTTGAATCCTTTTGCCACGAGCCTGGCCTTATAGGTCTCCACCTGCCCATCTGCTCCAATCTTTCTTTTGTATACCCACTTGCACCCAATAGGCTTAACACACTCAGGCGCCTCAACCAGAGTCCATACTTGGTTGGTATACATAGATTCCATTTCGGATTTCATGGCACTATGCCATTTCTCTGAGTCAACACTACTCATAGCCTCATTATAGGTCATAGGGTCGTCATCATCAATGATTGACAACTCATTGTCATTCTCAATGACAAGGCCATAATACCTCTCAGGTTGGTGAGACACTCTCCCTGACCTACGAATGGGCTGTTCCACAGAAGGTTGTTCAGTCTGAACAGGTGTTTCTACTTGATCCGTAGTAGTTTGTGCTTCTTGAACTTCATCAAGTTCAATTTTGCTCCCACTGTTTCCTTCAAGGATAAACTGCTTTTCCAAGAAGGTAGCATGTCTGAAGACAAACACCCGATGATCGGTGTAAAAGTAATACCCTAAAGTCTCTTTAGGATATCCCACAAAATTACATTTTACATATCAAGATTCCAGCTTATCTGGGTCAACTTTCTTGACATAAGCTGGACATCCCCAAATCTTAACGTGTTTAAGACTCAGTTTCCTTTCTTTCCATATCTCATATGGAGTTTGAGGAACAGATTTGGAAGGCACCTTATTCAGTAAATATGCTGAGGTTTCCAATGCATAACCCCACATGAATACTGGAAGATTCGCATAGCTCATCATGGACCGAACCATGTCTAACAAAGTTCAATTTCTCCTTTCAGATACCCCATTCAACTGTGGAGTATGGAGGAGTCCACTGGGAGACTATACCATTTTCTTTGAGATAAGCTAGAAACTCTCCATTCAAGTATTCACCATCTCGATCTGATCGAAGAGTTATAATACTATGTTTGGTTTGTTTCTCCACTTCATAATTATATTTATTGAACTTTTCAAAGGCTTCCGACTTGTGTTTCATCAAATACACATATCTGAATCTAGATCGATCATCTATGAAAGAAATGAAGTATGAAAATCCACCCATGGCTTGCGTAGACATTGGTCCACATACATCTGTGTGTACCAATCCTAGCAAATCTGCAGCCCTCTCTCCATGTCCACTAAATGGAGATTTGGTCATTTTACCCAATAGACAAGACTCGCATGTAGGATATGATTCAAAATCAAAGGGGTCAAGTAACCCTTCCTTATGTAATGTCCGCAGTCTATTTTCACTAATATGACCAAGTCCGCAGTGGAACAAGAAAGTGAGATTTTCATCATCCCTTTTTCTTTTATTAGTATGTTCAATTTGTAGTAAATTATGCTCTACGTCACATACATACAGTCCATTGTTTAAAATACCACTTCCATAAAGAACGTTATCTCTAAGAATTGAACATTTATTATTCTGAATAACAAACAAAAATCCAGCCAAGTCTAACATGGAATAGAAATAATATTCCTCACAATCTAGGGAACAAAATAACAATTATTTAGAACAATAGTCTTGCCCATAGGCATATGTAAATGAAATGATCCTACAGCTTCAGCAGCAACTCTTGCTCCATTTCCCATCCGTAGAATCACCTCCTCTTCTTCAAGAGTCCTACTTCTCCTTAGTCCCTGCAACGAATTGCAAATATGAGAACCACAGGCAGTATCTAATACCCAAGTAGAAATTTGACTTAGTAAAATATTAACTTCGATCATGAACATACCTGAATCAGAAGCGGTAGTCTCACTACCCTTCTTCTTCTTCAATTCTGCAAGGTAAACCTTGCAGTTCCTCTTCTAGTGCCCCACCTTGTTACAGTGAAAGCAAACAGCTTTCCTCTTGGGGTCTTCAGCTTTTGGTGGAACCGGCTTTTTCTCACCTACTTTCTTCTTCTTGGAAGGGTTCTTCTTCCTTTTCTTAGGATTAGAACCTTCACCAATTAGAAGAACATAACTCTTCTTAGGGGGAAAATTCGATTCTGCAGTCTTCAACATGTTGTGGAGTTCAGGCAGGCTGACATCCAGCTTATTCATGTGAAAATTCACAACAAACTGCGAGAACGAACTCAGAAGTGATTGCAAGACCAAATCTTGGCTCAGTTCCCCATCCATGGCAAAACCAAGTTATCCAAGACATTCAATCAAATTGATGATCTTATGTACATGGTCACTCACAGATGATCCCTCAGACATCCTACAACCGAACAGTTCCTTCGATATCTCATATCGAGCTATCCTCCCTACAACTCTTGTAGATGCATAAGGATAGTGTGAACATCCATATGCTCATGTTGCTTCTGTAGCTCAATGTTCATGGAAGCTAGCATGATGCATTGAGCAACATTTGCATCATCTATCCACTTATGATACACAACATGTTCATCATTATGTGCATCGCTAGCAGGTTCAGTAGGCTTAGGTGAGTCAAGCACATATTCCAGCTTCTCAACCCTGAGAACAATTCTCAAGTTTCGAAGCCAGTCAGCAAAATTAGGACCAGTCAACTTGTGAGCATCTAGTATACTCCGGAGTGATAGTGCAGAAGACATAACGAATATAGTAAATCTGTAAATGATGAACACATAACAACACTTAGTAAATATTCAATTTCATTTCAAGACACTATATGAATCGGGTCTTTATTCATAAGTGGCTCCCACTAGTTTATCTAATTTATACAACCCCTAAGGAAAAATTAAGCATTCATAATGCTAGTGGGAATAGGGATCCTACATTCCATCACACAACTCGGCTGTAGCATGAAACGTCATGTGATGTTCAATAGGCATACAGCTCTTGTCAATTATATCTTATGTTATTCCCTAATAAAACTTTAGCCTCTTGAATAATTGAGTCACGGCTGTAGCACGACAAACTCAATATTCTAAGTCAAGTCTAACCCAACATTTCATACAATTGAATCAGTCTCCAACAGCCCACGGCTGTAGCACGTAACGACCTTTAGATTCTAATTCAATGTACACATCTCTATGTAATAGACAAGTATTTCTTATTTCAAAATCAAAGACCTCGGCTGTAGCACGAAAGGACAATGATTTAAAAATAAGAACCACTTTCTACCATGTTGGAAGGCTATGACCGACACAAGCCCGTTGTGTCATTGGCCAATTACTACTTGATATTATTTAATTTTAGAGGGATTATATTATGTCACAATCATAATCATATTATAAAGAGATTCTTCCTTTTAAATTAAATATTTCAAATCAATAATCGATAATCAGATGATTCCCAGATCGGGGGGAGCATTGTCAAGAGGCGTCACTTAATACCCCTTTCTTACAGATAGAAATCTGCTTTTGACAGAATTAACCTTTCTCTAAATATTGAAAATTCATATTTAATTACGTGTTTCATAAACACAAGAATCTCATGATTGTATTCATAATATTATTGTTAAGGCAAGAAACGATTCCTATTCTAGATTTTCTAGAGCATGCCTTATATTGATTTAAGTTCACCTAAATCTATCATCGCATGGTAAATATAGGCAAATATCTCATATATAAAATTAAATAAACAAGTAAATGTAAAGTGTAATAAAGTAAATGTGTTTGGTTATGGCCCCATCCTATGTGATCTTTATCAAGCTCATGACAAAGATCAATGTCAATCTAATATGGTGATGGAAATAAATACAACTACTTATTACATAAGTCTTCTTCTTTGTTTAGGCTTCTTGTATGTCTCGTCTTCTATTTTGTATCACCTCCATTGGATAGCCTTCTTGAGTCTTCAATTACATTACATAGATTTAAAGTAAAACTAATCTAATGAACTTACAAGAATAACTCGAGTTACATTCGATATTTATGATTACAAAGATTGACGACATGCAAGTCATATTTAAAACCAAAACCAAAACCATTACACTAAGGTCGAAAGGCCATAACCATCCACCATGCTCATACAACACATAAAAGCATGTTAAAACACATAATCTGATCTTAACATATCATATTATCCATGATCTAATCATAAAAAAATATGACAAAAATCAGAAAAATCAGAATCAAATCAGAAAAACAACAATCACTGTTTACGGGCAGTAAACGACGTCAAACGCCTTACAGACGAGTCATTGATAGCTTTAACTATCAGTTTTGTTCAGACGCTCGTTTACCTATGGAATAGGGTATTCGTTTGCGTAAATCGGACACCAGACCCAGATTTTAGCAAATCTGTAACAGCCAATTCAGAATCCGTATCTAATATGATTCTGATAATTAGAACAAACATAAATCATGTATATATCAGTATATATACAGATTACATAATCATCTTATGATTATACAACTCACATGAATATCATATATACAAAACCATACATATATAAGCATATTATCCTAACATAAAATCATGGCGAATCACGTACATGCTCATATATCGAAAACAGTTAAATACATAAACGAATTAAAAACTTTTCGCAAGTAGCTCTGATGCCATTGAAGGGTTTTTAGCACATAAATGCAACAAAAATGTAAATTTAAATCTTAAAAAAACCGAAACCCTCCGCAGGATCTATACGAAAAATAATATTTAATTCGTAGTTCAGTATGTTTACCTTAAGAAGCTTTACGTTAATGGAAAGATGGAGGTCTTTAATAGCGATCCAAGAACGATGAACGGAGATCCCTAGAAGCTGCTCCTCAAGTGAGAAGCACTCCACCAGTATCCACCAAGAGTACAATGTGATGGAGGAGGAAGAGGTTGAGAGAATTAGTTGCCTCCCTCTTATTCTACTTTAGAATTAGGGTTAATTATTTGGGTTTTTGGCAAATAGGGTTTATAATAGTATATTTATAGGCAAAATTTTCAGCTGAAAATTTTCCATAAAATATTATTATTATTAACCCTTTAATTGATTATTCTTATTAACCAATTAACTAATAATTAAAACACCTTTTAATCATTAATCCCTTTTCTAAACAACTAAAAAAATAAGATTCTCACTTGATTTAATTTCCAAAATTAAATTCTTAATTAATAATATTAAGAATTAATTAAATCTCATTTAATCAATTATTAAATCTGCTAATTAATTATTTATTTCACAAATAAATAATTACCAGCCATTATTAATTAATTCCTCCACCATTAAATCATTCTCTTTTATGGTGTGACCCTGTAGGTTCAATATTAAGCTGGTAGTAGAAATAAATAATAATAAAACTATTTTATCATTATTTATATAAATTCTCTAATTCATTAAATATGATTAATTAATAAATTAATCATATTTATTCTACATCGTGAGGGATACTTCTCAGCATATCGCGACTATCCGGATAATACGAATTCACTTCTTAGAATACCAAGAACCTATTCAGTGAGTAGTTACCGTACAATCAATTCCTTCTACCTGCAATGTCATGATTAAATACAAGGCATGGAACTTGTGTCAAGCCTATCTTATTTAATCATTTGCTTTCCCATTCACTATGCTTAGTTCTATTTAATGTAAATTAGAAACTCCTTCTAATTTCATTCACTCTGGCCAGAGATTCCTGAACTAGCAAAAGTGGATCAGCATTGAACATTCTCTTCCTTCACTGGAAGGGGTAGATCCTTTATTGATCATACACTATCTTCGTGTAAAAGTTCCTATACCCAGTAGAGCCCTAATAATTGTCCCTGAAGACTAAGAACTAAACCAAAGCATAGTTCAGTGTACACAAGATGACTATGATGACCTCAAATCTAAGGATACTTGTACAACTATCACTATGTGAACAACTGCTGACACGTGAGTGAACTCCATCAGTTGTTCAGCTGTGTGAGTCATGTTCAGTGAACTTATTCTATAATAAGCACCTACATACTAGCTATAGTGTCACCACATAAATATCTATGAGAACAGACATCCTTCATAATGAAGCAAGCATAGTATGTACCGATCTTTGCGGATTACTAATTACCAATTAGTAATCCTACGACCAGGAAATATTTAAGTTTAGAGTTATCATCTTTTAGGTCTCATTATTATGATCTCATCATAATCCATAAAAAGCTTTACTTTAAACTATGGTATATCTTATTTAAACACTTAAATAGATAAAGCCCGTAATAAAACAAAAACAAGTCTTTTATTAATATCAATGAAATCAAAACAGATTACATAAAAGTTATTCCTAAATCATCATACATGATTGGACTTAGGACACATCTCTTTCACACTCCACCTGAGGGTAATACATGGGAGAAACAGATCTATCCTCCACCGCCTTTCTATAAGCGGCTGCAGAAAAAAAGCTGGACAAGCAATTTGAGAAGTTTCTGGAGGTGTTCAAGAAACTTCATATCAACATACCTTTCGCTGAGGCTCTCGAGCGGATTTCTAGTTATGCAAAGTTTATGGAAGGTATTCTCTCTCGGAAAGTGAAGCTAGATTATTTGGAGTTTGTCGCTGTCACGGAGGAATACATTGCTGTGCTGTAACGGAAATTACCTCTGAAGCTTAAAGATCCAGGAAGCTTCACTATTCCATGCACTATTAGAAAAGTGTCTTTTGACAGATGCTTATGTGACTTGGGAGCTAGCATCAATCTGATGCCTTTGTGAATCTTCAAGCAGTTGGATCTACCTGATCCTCAACCAACGTATATGACTTTGTAGTTGACTGACCGTTATATTATATATCCGCATGGTATTGTGGAGGATGTCTTGGTCAAGGTTGATAAACTCATCTTTCCTGCTAATTTTTGTAATTCTTGATTTCAAAGAGGATAAGAAGATTCCTATAATCTTGGGAAGACCTTTCTTGGCAACTGGCCGAACCTTGATCGATGTGCAGAAGGGTGAGCTTACAATACGAGTGCTGGATCAGGACGTTACCTTTAATATATTCAATGCTATGAAATTTCCTACTGATAATGAGGAGTGCTTAAAAGTATAGTTGGTCGATTCGGTGGTCACATCGGAACTTGATGAATTGCTAAGGTCAGATATCTTAGAAAAAGCCTTATTGGGGAATTCAGATAGTGAAGATGACGAAGGTGAAGAACAATTGCAATATTTGAATGCTTCTCCCTGGAAGAGGAAGATTGATATGCCTTTTGAATCTCTTGGAATGGAAGAATTAAACAAAGCTCCTAAACGCCTCAAGCCTTCTATTGAAGAAGCTCCATCTCTGGAGCTTAAGCCTTTACCAGAGCATTTGAGGTATGCATTTTTAGGTGATGCATCTACTTTGCCTGTTATTATTGCATCTGATCTTTCAAGTAGTGATGAGGAAAAGATTTTGAGGATTCTGAGAGAGTTCAAGTCGGCAATTAGATGGACTATAACAGATATCAAGGGGATCAGCCCTTCTTACTGTATGCATAAAATTATGCTAGAGGAAGGTAGCAAGCCTACAGTCGAGCAGCAAAGAAGACTTAATCCTATCATGAAGGAAGTAGTGAAGAAGGAAATTCTGAAGTGGCTAGATGCAGGGATCATCTATCCTATCTCTGACAGTTCATGGGTAAGCCCGGTTCAATGTGTACCAAAGAAAGGTGGAATTACTGTGGTAGCAAATGAAAAGAATGAGCTTATCCCTACCAGAACAGTCATGGGGTGGAGGTCTGCATGGACTATCGGAAGCTGAACAAAGTCACTAGGAAGGACCACTTTCCATTACCCTTCATTGATCAGATGCTTGACAGGTTGGCCGGTCATGAGTATTACTATCTTCTGGATGGCTATTGGGGTTACAATCAGATTTGTATCGCTCTAGAAGATCAGGAGAAGACTACCTTTACTTGTCCATTTGGTACTTTCACCTTCAGACGAGTTTCTTTTGGTCTATGTGGTACACCAGCCACATTTCAGAGATGTATGATGGCCATCTTTTTTGACATGATTGGCCAGAATATGGAGGTATTCATGGACGACTTCTCAGTCTTTGGTGATTCTTTTGATGAATGCTTGTAGAATCTGGGACACGTTCTCAAGAGGTGTGTTGAGACCAATCTGGTTCTCAATTGGGAGAAATGTCATTTTATGGTACGTCAAGGCATTATTCTAGGGAATAAGGTTTCTAATAAAGGTCTAGAGGTGGACAAGGCTAAGGTGGGGGTCATTGAGAATCTTCCTCCACCTAATTCTGTTAAGGGAATTCGCAGTTTTCTTGGTCATGCGGGTTTCTACATGTGTTTTATCAAAGATTTTTCAAAAATTTCAAAGCCTTTGTGTAGTCTGTTAGAGAAAGATTTTCCATTTAAATTCGATGACGAGTGCCTGGCAGCTTTTGAGACATTGAAGAAGAGTCTAATTACGGCACATGTCATAACTACACCTGATTGGAATGAGCCTTTTGAGATGATGTGTGACGCAAGTGACTATGCAGTTGGAGCAGTTCTTAGGCAGAGAAAGAACAACATATTTCATGTGGTCTACTATGCTAGTAAGACTCTAAATGGTGCTCAACTGAATTATACTACTACGGAGAAAGAAATTTTGGCTATTGTCTACGGTTTTGAGAAGTTTCGATCTTATCTACTAGGGACTAAGGTGACAGTTTTCACTGATCACACCACCATTCGATATCTCGTCTCAAAGAAGGACTCGAAGCCTAGATTGATTCGATAGGTTCTTTTGCTCCAAGAATTTAAACTAGAGATCAAGGACAAAAAATGAACTGAAAATCAAGTTGCTGATCATTTCTCGCGTTTAGAGAATCCTAATGCTACTTCATTGGACTAGACATTGATAAATGAGTCTTTTCCCGACGAGCATCTGTTTGGAGTGCAAGAAGAAGAACCGTGGTTTGCAGACATTATGAACTATCTTGTGAGTAATATCATGCCTCCCGACTTATCTTATGATCAAAGGAAGAAGTTTTTTCATGAGGTGAAGTGGTATATGTGGGATGAGCTGTTTCTTTTTTGCCAAGGAGCTGACCAAATCATCAGGAGATGTATTTCTTACAGCAAAATGATGGGGGGGGATCTTGCGAGATTTCCACTCAATGGCTTATGGAGGACATTATGGTGGAGAAAAGACAATAGCTCGTGTTCTTCAAGCAGGTTTCTTTTGGCCAATATTATTTAAAGATGCTCATCAGTTTGTTTTGAAATGTGATAGATATCAACGTGTGGATAATATGTCTAAAAGGGATGAGATGCCTCTTAATGTGCTTCTCGAGGTTGAGGTCTTTGATGTTTGGGGAATTGACTTCATGGGGCCATTTGTCTCATCTTGTAACAATCAGTATATCTTGTTGGCAGTTGATTATGTGTCGAAATGGGTTGAAGTTAAGGCGTTACCAACAAACGATGCGAAAGTGGTGCTTAATTTTCTTCACAAACAAATATTTACAAGGTTGGAACTCCAAGAGTCATAATCAGTGATGAAGGGTCGCATTTTTGTAATCGCAAGTTCATTGCTATGATAAAAAGGTATAATGTGAATCATCGCATCGCTACGGCTTATCATCCTCAGACAAATGGTCAAGCTGAGGTATCTAACAGAGAGATCAGAACAGCATATAAGACTCCATTGGAAATGTCCATCAAGGAAGGATTGGTCTTTGAAGCTTGATGAAGCTGTTTGAGCGTATAGAACAGCATATAAGACTCCATTGGAAATGTCACCATTTCAGTTGGTTTATGGTAAGGGGTGTCATTTGCCCGTGGAGCTCGAGCATAAGGCATATTGGGCTTTGAAGAAATTGAATCTGGACTTGGATGCGGCTGGTAAAAAGAGGTTGCTTCAGTTAAATTAACTTGACGAGTTTCGACTTCAAGCTTATGAGAACAACAAGATGTATAGGGAAAAAGTTAAGAGGTTGCACGATAGGGGTCTAGTGCTCAAGAAATTTGTGCCAGGGCAACAAGTTCTTTTATTCAACTCCCAACTCCATCTTTTTCCTGGAAAGTTGAAGTTAAGATGGTCAGGGCCCTTCATAATCAAAACTGTATTTCCACATGGAGCGATGGAAATTTTTGAGAATGATCCGGGCCAAGCATTCAAGGTAAATGGTCAACGGTTAAAGCATTATTATGGTGACACGACAACCCGTGAGTTGGTTAATGCCGTTTTATTGTCCACTTTATCTCAAGATTCTACGTCGAGCTAGTGACGTAAAAGAAGCGCTTCTTGGGAGGCAACCCAAGTTTGTTGTACATTAGTAAGTAGAGAAAGCAAGAAGAAAAGAGAAAATCACAAAAAAATCAGAAAAATGGAAAAATTCAGGTCTGACTACAGAAGCCTGGCGCGCCCGTGCTATCCCAGTGTGCGACCGCGCCATTTACACAGAAACACCGTGTGCCCGCGCTGTTACAGTGCGCGGCTGCGCCAGTTTGGCAGAAGTTGCGCGCGGCCGCGCCGTCCCAGTGCGCGGCCGCACCGTGTCCCAACTTTGGAAAAAAATAAAAGGCAGTTAAGGGGGAAAAACGGGAATTTAGTCCTAAAATCAATTTCCAACCGAATTTTACTCCCCCACATCCCATAATTCCCTCTCCAAATCAAACCCATTACTCCCATTATTCCCATAATCAAATCCCACTTCTATTCCATATGTAATTCTCTTTTCATCACCCATATATACATACACCCCGTACACAAACTTCTTCACCAATTCACAAACTCTCAAACACAACTCTTATTCTCTCTAATCAATTTCCATGGCACCCAAGAGACAAAGAACTCGAGTCGATAGCAGCGCCACCGATTTATCAACTTCGAGTGGTGTGAGGCCAAGGTTTTCTACTCCTGAGGCTGAGGAGGAGTACACGAGATTTCTCGTGAAGCTTATTGCTAAGGAAAGAGGTTTTCTTCCATCATGGAAGGATGGTCAGCTGTTGGAGATGATTCAGGAGATGGGTTGGGTTTCTTTTTGTGAGGAACCCACTGCTGTGCCTATGAGTGTTGTGCGAGAGTTTTATGCTAATGCGAGGGTGGAGAAGAATGGTTTCGCGGTGGTTAGGGGATGAAGGTGGAGTATAGTGTTGGATCGATAAGGAGGGTAATTAATCAGCCCGCAAAAAAACCGGTCAAGCTTTTTGGAATGATAAGACTCCGGAGGATTTTGACTTGGATTTGATTATTGCTACTCTATGTGTGCCTAAGACTCAGTGGAAATTTAAGAGGGGCACAACCTTTTATGCCACATTCCCTGATTCTTGTATGAACAGATTTTCCCGTGCTTGGAATGCCTTTATTTTTGCTAATATTCTGCCATCATCTCATATGCATGAGGTTAATGTGGAGCGAGCACGTTTATTGTGGGGTATTCTGAAGGGGGATTATATGGACATTAGTAGGATTATTCACCATGGTATTCTGCCATTTTTGAAAGGTAGCACTACAGGCTCTATACCTTACGCGTCCATGGTGATGAGGTTGTGTGTGGCAGCTCGTGTTCGTTGGGCCAAATATGAACAACTTCAGTTCCCTAGTGCTGCCATTGATAGTTCGATTATATTGCACATGGTGGAGTGGTAGGGGGTAAGCCTGATCCTAAGGGGTTGGGTTATTCATTTGATATGCTTCCAGGCAAGCGACCCTATGATCAGTAATATGCTGGTGGTTCCAAGTTTTCCCATGAAGCAGGTTGGAGAGCTCAATTGGGTGAGGAGATAGAGTCTTCACAGTTGAAGGAATCATCGAAGAAGAGTTCAACGCAGTATAGGCATCTTAAGAGGAGGATGGATGCGATGCACGACATCCATAGTCGTTTTGCACAGGATCTCACCCAGGCACTTGGAACTGCATTTAGAGCCACCAGAGTTGACATTCAGTGGCCAGTTTTTGGTGAGGACTCTGTGTATCTGCCTCCGGACACACCTGACACTCCACCCCTTGAGGGTGAGGATTTTGATTTAGATTAGGTATGCCTGATTCCATACTATTACCTTCACTGAGGATATTGATTATTTTAAGTTTGGGGGTAGTAGTTGAAGGAATATGTTTGTGTGAGTCTGATATAGTTGCATGTTCATGATAGTTTAGTTCACATAGTTTGCATATTTTGCCATGTTGTTTTTTTTATTATTTTAATAGTTTTATGATAATTTGTTCATGTAGTGTCATGCATTTGCATTATAACATGATCCCTTAGATAATTTTTTCGTTTAACTTACGATATTAATGTTAGTGTAGTGATGTCGTATTTAGTGATGTTGAGTCTTATTGGATTGATTTGCATGCTAGAGCCACTTGTATTTCACTAAGTTTTATAGGTTGCTAGAGTGCTGGATCATGATCTTGGTTTATTTGATTTGTCGAGGTTTAATCGCTTGTTTATATTTAGAATTTAGGGTATTCTCTTAATAATAAAAGACATGGATATTTAAAAAATTGGAGGAATTGGATTTCATTGCTAGTTGTGTGGCTAGGTGTCAAATGGCTAGTAGCCAACTCATATTTTTATGAGTAGTCTAGGGTTGAATGAGATGGAGCAAAATGCACTCATTCAGAAATTGTGAAAAAAAAAGAAAAGTAAAAAAAAAAGAATAAATGTTATGTATAATTGATCACGAGTGGGCTCTTTAGTACTTGAGTTATTAAGTTCTTGGGGACTTTGTGCCTAGTGACCTAAGGCTTTTATGATCTGGGATCCGCTAACCTAACGCTCGCTACATGGGTGCTATTGTATAAGTCTTTTGTGGACCTCACTCATTGCACGATCAAATAAGCATACTTGTGTTGTTTTGTTGCGAATAAAAGCATGAATCTGTATAAAACTCCAATATAAGAATTAATGTGTTATAAGTTATTTTGAGTCTAGCTTTTTATTTTATTTATAACCTTGCGATTTCCTTGATGAGTAGTGAGTCATGATTATTGATCTAGTTGCGATGGTATATCTGTAAGCATCTTCACACATGCACGTCTCTAGTTTGTAAGTTGATTTGTATGATTTGATTGATCTTCATGCAAATAACTGCATTTGTTGATATATTGCTTGTTGGTTGAGTTATTTTATTGGGGGATCGTTGCATTCATATAGTTGCATTCATGCATTTTATTTCTCATTCTTTGAGTCTGTTTATGCTGGAGGACAAGCATCGATTCAAGTTTGGGGGTATGTTGAGTGGCATTTATGACACTTTATTATGCTCTATTAAGCTTTGAATTGGTGTATTTGTACTCAAGTTGTTAAGTGTTTTAATGTATTTTCTAGTGTTTTTGCATTTCAGGCACTATTCATGTAATCAGGTGAATTAGCATTATTTTGATGCTTATTTGGTGTCCAGGTGGTGTTGGAATAAAAGCTCATGGAAAGCCGGCTCGAAGCAGCAAGATTTAAGAAGAAATCTGAGTTTTTCCCAGAAGGACGGCGCGCCCGCGCTGTGATAATGCGCGGCCGTGCCGGGGTTCCAGAAATGCAGCGCCCCCGCGTTGTGATAGCCCGCGGCCGCACCGAGGCCGAATTTCAGAATCCTGTTTGTACTATAATTCTAACATGGAAGGCTTCCAGATTATTGAGGGCTGCTATATATATTCATATTAGGTCATTTTTAATATATATCAAGTCATTGACGGACCAGAGCGTAAGGAGAAGACGGCAAGAGACCTTCAGCACAATTCAACATAGGCGAAGACGATCTAGTTTATTCCTGTGAATCTTTGTTTTAAGTTGTAACTTGGATTCTTGTTTCTTGTTTTGATGAACCTATACTCTTGTTTGTACTTGGTTTTATTTATTCGTATAAAGACTACGTTCGCTATATCATATTTTCATCGGAACCCACATTGATGATGAGTCTAATTATGGGCTAATCGTTATCGTGGGGTTCTAGCAGATTTATTTATGGATTTTTTAATTAAATTGTTTGATGCCTTAGTATGTGGTGATTGTATGATATCCTAGTTTTGGTTGTGCGTATTCGTCTTATGAGCATCGCAAACTTATAAGATAATATGTTAATTCTTAATGAAGCGAATGTGAATTTAAGGATTTAGAACTTGCCATGTTAGCATAGGTTCATGTTTGTGTTATGCATGATTCGTAGGTAATTTTAACCATCTTACTTGCAACTATGTAATCAAGATAGATAAATTGTGCTTAAACCGTTATGTTGTCAAATTCTATAGACATATAGGGTCTCAATATAATTGGTGCTTATTCAGCTTCTATCTCTTTTGTGGATGTCTGGTAGAATGGTACTCGTGCAACAAAAGTTGGCGTTTATCAGTTTCGTGTTGTCTGATTAGTGTCATCACCATTGTATGCTAAGGTTAAGAATAATAAAGTTATTGAATGAAGTATTTAATGAAGTTAGAATCCCATATTTGTCATATATATAATTTCAGTCAATCTTATTCTCGTAGTTATAATTGTTAGCGTAATTCTTAGTTATAAACAATCTCAACTTGTTATAAATTTACCATTGGATAATAACCATACATTGTTGCTTAGGTGCATAAATTAATTAGTTAGCCAATACAGTCTCTGTGGGAACGAACTATAAAAGATTCTATACTACTTGCGAACTCGTATACTTGCGTGTATTATTAGCGCGTGTTTAGCGACTAACAGTCGCTTTTTCTATTTCTCAATTATATTAATAATTATTCTAGTTGCTATACTTGGTTTTGTTATTCCCAAACAATGCAACAAGAAATACAGAAGGGGGGTTAAATGTAATTCTGGTTTCTTTTTATGATTTTAAAACTATTCTTACTTAATAGTATAACTGTGCAGATTTTCCTATGTTGCGGAATGATAAAGATATGAAAATCAAACACAAAGAAATAAAAAACAAGGCTTTAAAACTTTCTGATGGATTTGAGATTATCCACCAGAGATATATATTAAGATGAGAACTCTGTGATGCTTGAATAGCACACAGCTGGTTATAAGTGAACTTGCAAAATTACAAAGAGATGTTTAACAGATATAACTTTTTCTATCTCTCTGAAAATAATGCTTACTAACTTGATTATTTGTTCTACTTGCTACACTTGGTTTATATACTACCAAGTTACATGATAAAAAGACAAACAAGTAAGACAAAAATTGTTTCCAGTCTAATTTCATGCTACTTCATTACACTATCCAGCATCTTTGAATATCTTCATAATTTCATGGAAATAGTAATGCTTCTTTGTTCTCTAAATCCTGCAATTAGGCTATCACATTCCATTTGCAAATACCCAATGCATGTGACTGTGTTATCACTATCAACTGCTCTTTTGAATATGATCATCCGTTGGAATTATGTTGGTCATCCGTCGGATTCCTTGTTGATTATCTGTCGGGAGCCTTTGTAGATCATCCATCGGGAGCCTTTCTGCCACTTGACTCTATTTCACTTATACAGAATTATAAGACATCTTATATTTACAATTAACCACCCTATTCTGCATATCAATCTAGTAGTCAACATGACTTAAAGAATCCTACAATATCTACTCATCCAATACAATGTTGTTTGCAGACATGTGCTACAAGACTTATTATGACATAAGCTACACTATCGATAGATTTTCAGTGGTCATCCATCGGGACTATAAAGTTCATCCTTCGGGACTATTGTAGAACATCTGTCGAGAGCTACAAAAAACACTAAGTTAAATTTACTAAGGTGTTTTGTCCAACTTATCATCAAGTTTATAACATATCCCTAACAATCTCCCCCAATTTATGTCTACTGGAATTGTAGCCATAAATTAAGAGAAACTTGATGATAACAAAACACCCTAAATGTACATATTGAATTATGGTAGATAAAACTAGCAAGTGCTACAGATTATTTGAAAATTGAACAAAGTAAGTGTACAAATGCACCCTATCTCCAGTGAAAGGAATATATAATACTCTTGGGAGTGCATTTGGTCATCTCCAACTATTTCTTATCTCCTCAATCTTGTTTAGTACCATTTTCTTGGCTACTATGTTGAATCCAAAATTTTCTTGATTGAGTAGAAGACAGTCACTAGAGTTGAATAGCCTTCATTGAGAATTCTGTGAAGTGGCCAAGTAATTTCTTTACCACCCCTGTACCTGAAGACTAATCTCTCTGGAAGGTGCTTGTAGGCATCAATAGATCTGACTTCCTCAAGCTCATTCAGAAAGAGATTTATGTCTGGGAATTCTTTGATGTCATATATGAAGAGTTGATCTCCTTTGTTGACAATAGGTTTGGGTTTGGTCACGTGCTTGGATTTGAGCTTGGTAGGCTTGACTGTTTTGACCAATCTTTCTTTTGTCTTCCTTTGTTTAGCAAAGATGGGAAGGTTTAGATCAGGAAGAGGCAAGTTGTCCCAATCTTTAGGCTCATCCTTTGGAACAACAGGATTACCATGAAAGGTGATGTTGGGATCAACCTTGAACTCAGCCTCCTTCATTGTAGAAATGGGTGGTTGACTTAAAGTTGTAGATTGGACTGACATGTAGTCTTCCTTATATTTATCAAAATTTATCTTCCTCTTTGCATGCATCTTGTATCTGAACTTCCTTTTTATCTGCTTTGGTTCATCTTTCTTTTCTTCACACAGATTCTCAGTTGGCATAACAGTTTCTGTGACTGCAGGCTTCTTAGCTTGGTTCTTGGCATCTAAAGAAGCTTGCTTTTGTTTTTATTTGAGCCTCATATTTTCTTCTTTCTTAGCCTCTACAAATTGTGGATGTCCAGCTACTACATAGATAAATTTACCATTTCTATAGATTTTTGCAATTCTTTTATTTAGTACTGAGTCTCTAGGATCCTTGAAGAAAGCTATGGACCTTCCAAGCAGCTTCTTTTCATCTGGCCTAGGAGTTTCATAGGATAGGTCCAGTGGATTCTTGTCTAAATTCTTTGGATAGTTTCTCTTAGGTTTAAAAATCACATTGGCCTTTTGAGATTTGATTGATGAGGGTTGACCTCTTTCCATGTTCCCTAGGCTCATTTCATTTGCAGAAATTTGTCTCAATTGAGAGAAGTGAGAAAAGACCTTGTCTTTCTTCTCAATTAGACCAAACTTCTTCTGGATTTCTTCATCAATATGCTTCCATTTATCATCCAGCTCTTTCTCAACTGCTGCTATATCAATCTTTCTTAGTTTGTTATTTGATTCTAGCTTTGCTGCTGCTAGATTGATTAGATCAATGCTATCCATAGCCGGAGGCTTAGTGAAAGCAATTGCTGGCACAATCACTTTACTGACTTGTATGTTGAGCACTTTCTCCCCCTCACTTGTTGACTCCCCCTGACCAACTGAGATGATAGAGTCTTTCTCCCCCTTTTTGTTAGCATCAAGTTGAGTAGAGGTAGGGAGTTGTGCAGCCATCAACTGTTGGAGCAGACTAGTTTGAGCTTCCTGATTTTCAAGTATCTTGGCCACTGACTTCTCCACATTTGTCAGTCTAGAGTCCATGGCCTCAACCTTCCAGTGTAAATCAGCTTCCTTCCTTAGCTTTTGAGCTATTTCAATCATTGTGGTTCTTGGAAGCCTATCATCCAACCTTGCTACAAAGTCTTGTTTGACTTCTAAAATCTCATGCTTGATTGCATCCACATTCTGAATTTGTTGAAGAGCCTGAATCTTGTGCAGCTGTAGAGATTCCAGGTGTGCTTTGAGTAACCTTTTGGTGCTGGCACTTGTGGATGCTTGAATAGCTGTTTGAGTTTCATGAATAAGCTTGAATAAGGTGGATTGGAGATGTGAATATGAGCAGTCCTTGTTTAGCATCCATGATGGAGTGTCTCCATCTCCCCCTATGCTCATGCTATCATCCTCATCATCCTCACCATCATCCCCAAATAATTCTTCAGCCAATTCAAATTCACTACCAGCTGTGAAAGGCATAGCAGTTATAACATCTTTTGCCCTTTGCATTGAAGCAGTAGTATGCACCAAGTTCAACATCCTCTCAGCATCCTCATTGCCCTATCCAGCTAGAGTTTGATAAGCATGAACATGATGAGTAAATGTCTCAGCATCCAAAGAGATAGAATTTATGACAACTTGATATTCTTCCTGAAATAGTCTCTCCTTTTCTGCATCACTGACATTCATTGACTCACTAGCAATGGTTTCCATCCTTATATCTCATGTACCTGCTTTTCTCTCAATTTCTCTATATTCTTGCATCAAGGGCTCCCCTTGGCTCACCACCATCATACCTTCACCTTCACCTACTAAGGTGGAACTCCCCTCACTCACTTTTGCCAGGCTAGAAGAAATATCCTGCATATTTTCTCTCTTTTCCTTTCCTTTTGCCTGAGAGCAACTCAGCCTCTCACTCTGTTTACTCCCTTCCCTTAATCCTAGGAGTGATTGTACAACTACTAACTCATCTACACTTGTAACAATTGTTGAAAATTTAGCTTGTGTAGTGAGTACCGACGGATGAGGAACATCCATCGGGGTAGTAGTTGTAACAACCCAAATCCGGGGTCAAGATTTGGTGTCACTAAACAATCTTTACATAAGATAAAATAATATACAAATAACCCCTTAAATCCGTATCTTTTACAGGTTATGGTATGAAACAAGAATCTAACCTTCTATAATTCACAATAACTAAAATACAAGTTTTAATACCTTCGCACTAATTCCCTTGTCTTACTTTTCTAACATCTTCATCCTCTTGCAGCGGAGATCTTTCTAACTTCTGCCGTCTACTAACAGTTATTCACTTTTATCCTCATTTGTTTCTGAAAGGAATAAGAATTTACAAAGCAAGAGTGAGCCAAAAATGCCCAACAAGTATATAATTGAGTTCCAAGTATCAATATCAAAGGAAAGTTACTGGACAAGATCTTTAAATAATTTTAAACAATTCTATTTATTTGAGGGAGTCGAGCGAATAAACATTGGCTTTTACCAGCCTTTAATTATAAATCCAAAAGTGACAAGCGATTCCCAGATTCATCTCCTGAATCAGGGTTTTGTCCGGTTTTGGAATTATAAAACTTTTCGAGAGAGAATGCCGTTAATGGTGATCAATAATAAATTAGACTGGACACTAGTTCGCACTAATATCCTACTGATCAGCCAGGATACAGTGCAGATCTATATCTCACTATACAGATCCATTCGGGTACCCAACCACTATCGCCCAAGGGTCCGGTCTATCCCCGGCCCGTATGATCCAGCTCATCACCAGCCCTCACAATAACCATCCAGTCCGTAGAGTATTTTGATGTCAAATCATTTTGATTTCAAAACATCCCAATTCAGGGTTCGCAAATAACCCGAAAGAATGGGTATTTGCTCAAGAGAGCAATCGATAATATAGGAACAATAATGAAAGGAATTTGCATAATTAAGAGTAATTGCAGTGAAATATAAAACAATTAAGTATTCTGAACTTATAATAGGAATGAAGTATTTGCAGTATGTTATGAGAACAGTAAGGAATACTTGCCTTGATAAGCTTTAATCGCTATTACTGGTTGACTTTGGTTCGACTTGAACATTCAGCTTTATCGTCAAACCACTACCCTATTCTGGATACAATTATATCCTTCATGTCCTTCGATTGGAATCTTGTTGAGTCTAACAATTGACCACTAGGATATTCTTAGTCCGACATCAGTCCTCGGGTCTTCCGACTAGAACCTACAGGGTTGAGATTGTTGGGTTCCGAAGGCATAAAACGCAGCGGATAAACGTAAATAAAACAAAAAATTCGAAACCCAAAAACAGGATCCATGTATAATTATGGGCAAATTATGGAGATAACGAATCATACCTTTCAAGAGCTTAATTTTCACGAACTCAGCTGAGATCCTAGCTATCACGCTTTGTGTCTACCTCTCGGAGAAACACCTCTATGGTATCCACACGAGCACCTTCAAGAACGTCTCACGAACTTGACTACGGAATGGATGTACTAGCCTCCTTCTTGACGATCTGAATTGCCTCTGCCTCTCTTTGCTGCTAGGGTTTTCTATAAAATGTACAAGCCTCTTTAACCTATCATTATGTTTTTATAATGGCTGATTAAAAAGGCCCATAACAGCAAAGCCCAACCCTAGTAGGTATTGGATTAAATAATAAAAACGAATTTCTATTATTGAATTAATAACTAAGCCATACTTAATTATTATGGGCAAAAACATTCCTTTTAATTCGAATTTATATTATCTCAATTAAGTCTTACTTAATGATAATAAAATTCAAATAATCATCAATTAATTTAAATCCATAATTTAAATTAAGTTTTCCATTAAGTGCTCCATTTGTGCGACCCTATAGGCTATTATTTAATTGGCAATAATTTTATTCTCTAATAAAATTATAAACAATGAGCGGTATCTAGTAATACATCATTGTTACCCAATTAAACAATAATTAAATCGTGATTAGATAAAACCTTTCGTGATTAATGTTTTTTTGTGTAATATAATCCCTTTAACCATACATATTATAGATTAAACTCGAGGCATGTATTTAGTCATCCTCTTCAACATTTAATCCGGGTTTACTTGATCCATGAGTAAATTATCAAGACAAATCATTATTTGAGCATGGCCATGCTTTTATAATCTCACTCAATCAAGAGGCCAATAATATCTCTCCTAATTATAGGAGGGTTAAATCCTTTATCTATCATTCATATTTCTCATACGACTCATGATATACCCGATGTCCACTTTTATCATCACCCGATCAAAAGTAACTTTTAATGTAGTCAAAGTATATTAATCCTCGTATAGAAATATAATGATTTCAAGTCAAAGGATTGTTACACCATTATCACTGTGAGTCTTTCTTATGACTTTATTAAACATAAAGAATCTCACTGTGGGTCTGTCCAGTACCATGTACTCTCACATGTACCTATGTATTGACTTTAGTATCCCCATACTTATAACCAATGAGATGTGGTTATCTTGTCAAACAACATACTAGTCTATCTATGTATTATTATTGTCCTATATAATAATACTCGACTAGGGACCTTTAAGAATATGATATATTATATAATCTCAAGTTCAAGTCATGTACTTAAACTATACAATTTGTATAATGATTCTAAGGACATTTATTATGCTAACAAAATATCGCAGTAATTAAGGTCATAATAAATACATTTATTGAATGATCAACTGACATAAAGATTTAAAAGAATAATGTATTGCCTCTAGGGCACCTACACTAACAGAGATACCCTAATTGAGATAATCGCTTAAGCTTAACATTATATCACTATCACTTCTACCCATACGATTTCATATCCCAACTCATATTTATATGTATTATTGAAATACACATAACAATTATGGTTCACACTCGTCGTTTTGGAAGATAGGGTGATCGAGTATTTATAAAATATTTTGTCATGACACGTAATTTGGTTTCATATAATATAATTATATATATATATATATATATATATATATATATTCTCGTTCGACGTCTCCGATAATTACGGGTTACGTTCCCGTATTTTCGGAATTAATTTACCGAAAATATTTTGTTGATAACTTATAGATTACATCTCACAATTCTCGGAATATTAAAAAGTTAGCAAAATAAAAGCTTTATGATTTTTGAATCATTTTTGGAACTCACATCTAACCCATATTTTAACGAATTAAAGAATAAACGCGCTAGTAAATAAAAGCCAGAGAATTACCGGAATAATTTTAAAATTCTCAAAATATTCCAAACTTAATAAAATATGAGTTTCGTAATTTTTGAAGCATTTCTGAATTTAATATTGAATTTACACTTTAATATCGTTAGAAAATTATTTTTGGAATGAATAATTGGTAAAATATTGTTTTCTAAATTTTATAAACTTCTAAAAATAATAAATAAAATTATAAAGTAACAAAAATAATTTAAAAAAACAATTTTAGCATTTATGAGAATAAATATTCAATAAAATCATTTTAAAAGCAAAACTGAATTCATATAGCTCAATAATTAATTATACAAATAAATCTTCGTACCAAACAAATTACATATAATTAATAATAAGGCAACATACAACTGACAAAACCATCCCATATTTTATTTATTTAATAATTCGATGATTACATTTACATATCAGATCCGAAAATAAATTACTTAGCCGCTAAGTAACTGTATAACGATACGATTTTATACCATATTTGGATAATTATCGAAACATAGCCTCTTATAAAACACTTTACACAAAAATAGGGTAATAATACCTCGCCTTTCGAGAATACGGGTTTTATCAATCTATAAAATGGTTAGCGTGTCAAAAATTTTATGCCGGGACTCGTACAGGTCAAATCGTACCCCGGATCGAAAAAGTCAAGACACGGAAAGTGTTTAGAATTATCAGATTAGGTTAGAAAGGAGTTTTCCGAAGAGTTTCAGGTTGTAAAAACGCAAAAACGGTTGAAGTGAGACTATTTTAATTTTTAAAAAGTAAATTTATAACTACTTAAAAATAATCATTATTAATTCTATAAATCCTTGTAAAATTATATAGTGATCCAAAAATTGCCACAAAATACCAAAATTATCTATATTTGATTCTGGATAATTAAAAATTAAAATGTCCAAATTTCATCATGTATAACCACCCAAACACCAATATCAATCATCAAATAATTCACCAAAATTTACACAATAATTACATAATAATTATTTATGAATAAATAAAATTCCACGATATTTCCCGGATGTTACAGTAGTTAGGATAGCCGATGGATGAATGATGTTAGGCACATCCGTCGGGATACAATCATTAGCCGACGGATGAACAATATCCGTCGAGATAGAAGATATGATAGAGTTTGGAGTAGAGACTACTGTTGAATCTGTGGTGATTGATTTGAGATTTTGCACAGATGTTTCAGTAGACTAAAAAAGAAATGGCAAGTGAGCCAACAAATCATCTAAAAGATGATGCTCACTTGCTTGGATTTTTGGCTCCTCCATGAGAGTTAAAGATGGAGAATCAGAAATTGACATATGAATCATATCTACATCTAGTGAATGTGTGGGTGAGTTTTGTTATTTCCTAACAATACAACAAGAATTACAGAAGGGGGTTGAATATAATTCTAGCTACTTTTTCAAATTTAAAGAAAGTTCTAACTTGATAAATATAGCAGTGTTTGATTAGCAATGGTGCGGAATAAAAGAGTGATAGAAATCAAAACACTTAGTAATAAAAATAAAAGCTTTTAAAACTTTCTGGTGGATTTGAAAGTATCCACCAGATATATATATATATATATATATATATATATATATATATATATATCAAATTGAGAATTCTGTGAAGCTTTGAATAGCTCACAGCTGCTTACAAGTTTGAACAACTAAAACTACAAAGAAATGCTTACAGAATATAGCTTGATATGTTTCTCTGAAAATAAGCTTGCTTAGTTAATTATTCTACTTGTTACACTTGGTTTATATATCACCAAGTTTACATGACAATAAGACAAGATAATAAAACAAAACATATCTAGTCTAATTCCATGATGCTTTACTACTCTATTCCAGCATCTTTGTATATCTTCACAATTGCATGGAAATGGTAATGCTTCTTTGTTCTCGAAATCCTGCCTAACAGGCTGCCACATTCCTTTTGCAAACACCCAACTTATGTGACTGTGTTGTCACTGTCAACAACTATTTGAATTTGATCATCCGCCGGGACTATGATTGTCATCCATCGGGATCTTTGTTGATCATCCGTCGGGAGTCTTGTAGATCATCCATCGGGAGTCTATTTGCCACTTGACTCTATTTCACTTATACAGAATTACAAGACATCTCATATTTACAATTAATCATCACATTTCTGCAAACAACATGTATTAGTCAAGTAGATTGCTACTTATTTGTTATTTGTTACATAAGCTACTCACTCGATGGATGTCAATTTGTCATCCGTCGGGACTATAAAGTTCATCCGTCGGGACTATATTTGATCATCCTTCGAGTGCTACAAAATTCACTAAGTTAAATCTACTAAGGTGTTTTGTTTAACTTATCATCAAGTTCACAACATATTCCTAACAATCTCCCCCAATTTATGTCTACTGGAAATTTAGTCATAATTAAGAGAAACTTGATGATAACAAAACACCCTAAAAATACAGATTAAAAAGTAGTAGATAAAACTGATAAGTGCTACAATATTTATTGAAAATTTGGACAAAGTAAAGTTTACAAAGAGTTCTCACAATTATTATCAAGGTGCTCCTCTAGTCTGAGCAGATAATTCTATTTCCTTGATTGTCTGAATTTCTTCCCAAGCTTCCTATTTTTTTCCTCTATTTGATTCTGGAGTTATCTGTGGAATTCAAGTTCATCAGCTTCAGATAGATTCAGAATTTCTTGCATTTCCAATAGAGTCTCATTGCTAGAGATACTCAATTGGTCATCCAGTCTGAAGAATCTTCAAACTCCCTTATCATCCATGAATTCCATCAGCCAATAAGGCCTCAAATGCATTCTCTTCCTAGTGAAAGGAATTGATGGAGTTTTTGGAAGTGCATCTTTGGCTTTATTACTCCTTAGCTCTTCAACCTTCTTCAGAACCAATCTCCTTGCAGTCACATTGAATCCAAAGTTCTTTTTGAAAGATGAGTAGATCTTTATTAGTACAAATTGGCTTTCTTATAGAATCCTGTGAAGAGGCTATATGATTTCTTTCCCTGCCTTGTAATTAAACACCAATCTTTCAGGATGATGTCTATGAGCATCAATTCCTCTTACTTCTTCCAGTTCATCCAAGTAGAGGTTTAAGTCTAAAAACTCCTTGATGTCATATATATATAACATATCTTCCTTGTTGACTGCAGATTTGGATTTGGTTAGGGTCTTGGTTCTGAGAGTAACAGGCTTGCTTTTCTTGGTTGCTCTTATCTTTGTCTTCTTTGGCTTGTTAAAGATAGATAAGTTGAATTTAGGAATTGGCAGACTTTCCCAGTCTAATGGCTCATCCTTAGGAATAATAGGCTCACCATGAAAATTCTTAGTTGGATCCACCTTGAATTCTTCATGTACCACTGAGGGCTTGGATGTTTGAGTTGAAGTTGTAGACTATTTGGGAATGTAGTCTTCCATTTCCTCATCAGTAAAGTCTAATTTTCTCTTAGAATGAAGCTTGTATCTGAATCTTCTTTTCTGTGGAGGTTCATTTTGCATTTCTTGGTTCTGAGCTTCAGTTATCACATGTGGTTTTTCAGACATCTCAGTTGTAGATTTGATAGCTTGAAGTTTGGCCAAGATAGCAGCTTGCTCCTTCTTTTGTTTGAGCTTCTTAGCATCTAGAGCAGCTTGCTTCTATTTTTGCTTTATCCTTTGTTTTTCTTCCCTCTTAGCTTCTACAAATAGAGGATGTCCAACCACCACACAAATCTCTTTTCCATTCCCTTAGATTTTGGCAATTCTCTTCTTTTGAACTGAATCAGATGGATCTTTGTAAAATGCAATTGACCTTGCCAGCAGCTTTTTTTCATCTGGCCTAGGTGTCTTAAACAAAAGATCCAAAAGGTTTTTGTCTGAGAACTTTGAGTAGTTTCCTTTAGGCTTCAGAATCAGATCAGCTTTTGAAGATTTGATGCATGAAGTTTGGCCTTTTTCCAAGTTGCCTAGACTCATTTCATGCACTGAGATATGTTTGACTTGAGAATGGTGATGATAAGTCTTGTCTGGCTTCTGTAGTTGACCAAATTTCTTCTTAATATCAACATCAATTTTCTTCCATTTTTCATCTAGTTCCTTCTCAGCTGCTGCTACATCAATCCTTGGCAGTTTGTCATTTGATTCCAGTTTTGTTGTTGCCAGATTAATGAGATCAATGTTATCCATAGCCGGTGACTTAGTGAAAGCAATTTTTGGCACAATTACTTTGTTGACTTGAATGTTGAGCTGTTTCTCCCCCTCACTTGATGAACCTTTCTCCCCCTTTTTATTAGCATCAAGTTGTTGAGTGGAAGGGAGTTGAGTAGCCACCAACTGTTGGAGCAGAGCAGTCTGAGCTTCCTGATTAGCAAGTATTTTGGCCATTGACTTCTCCACATCAGATAATCTAGAGTCCATTGCCTTAACCTTTCTATTTAAATTAGCTTTTTTCCTAAATTCTTAAGCTATCTCAGTCATGGTGGTTCCAGGAAGTCTAGCATCCAACCTTGCTATAAAATCCTGTTTTACCTCAGAAACCTCTTGCTTTATTTCATCCACACTTTGACTGTGTTGGAGAGCTTGAATCTTGTGCAGCTGTAGAGCTTCAAGATGTGCTGTAAGTAACCTTTTTGTGTTGGCACTTGTGGATGCTTGAATGGCTGTTTGGGTGTCATGAATGAGCTTGAATAATATGGATTGGAGATGTATGTATGAACACTCTTTGGTTAGCATCCAGGAAGGAATTTCTGCATCTCCCCCTATGCTCATGTTGTCTTCCTCATCATCCCCACTAGCATCCCCAAAAGAGTCTTCAGCCAGTTCAAAATCACTGCCAGTTGTAGATGGCATAGAGAAGCAGTTGATTGCATCATTTGCCCTTTGTAGAGAAGCAGTTGTATGCACTAGGTTCAGCATCCTCATTGCCCTGTCCAGTAAGAGTTTGATAGGCTGGAACAGGACGAGTAAATGTCTCAACATCTAAGAAGATAGAATCTATGAAAACTTGATACTCTTGCTGAAATAGTCTCTCCCTTTCTGCATCACTGACATTCATTGACTTACTAGCAATGGTGTCCACCCTTATCACTCATGTACCTGTATTTCTCTCATTATCTCTCTTTTCTTAGATCAAGGGCTCCCCTTGGCTTCCCAACCTCATACCCTCACCTTTACCATCTAAGGTGGGACTCCCCTCACTCACTTTTTCCAGACCTGAAGAAATGGTCTGAATTGGTTCACTCATTTCCTCTGCTTTTTCCTGGGAGCAACCCAGCCTTTCACTCAATTCACTCCCTGCCCTCAGTCCTAAGAGTGATTGTACTACTACTAGATCATCTGCACTTGTGACAATTGTTGGAATTTGAAGTTGTGCAGAGAGTACCGACGGATGAGGAACATCCATCGGGATAGTAGTTTGGCTAGCCGATAGATGACTGTTGTTAGGCACATCCGTCGGGATACAATCACTACTCGACGGATGAATAATATACATCGGGATATAAGAAATGAATGAGTTTGGAGTGGAAACTATTGTAGACTATGTGCAAATTGATGAAAATTTGGGGACATATGTCTCAATAGACTCAGAAAAAATTGGCAAGTGAGCCAACAAATCATCTAAAAGATGATGCTCACTTGCTTGGATTTTTGGCTTCTCCAGTAGAGTTAAAGATGGAGAATTTGGAAGTGATGTATGAATCATGTCTACATCCAATGAGTGTGTGGGTGAATTTGGTGTTTCAGGTGCTTCAATTATCAATGATTTTGGCTGTGACTCCACATTTATTGGAATCACATCAAGCTGACTTTGAGATGGTGCAGTGACTGAGTCTTTAGCTCCAGTTTGCACTGTTTGTGTTCCCTGTGCATCCCCAAGGGTTTTGGATCTTTTCTTTCTAGAATAAGTCCGTGGTGAACTTGTGTCCCTAACCCTCTTGGCCTGTGCTCCTGGTAGGGAGCTTGTTTTAATATTAACATCCATTTGGGAGGATGAAACTAGAATTGAGCTGATTTTCTTGTTAACAACCATAGTTTGTTGGGGAACTGTGGTGTGGCTAGGCTTGGGTACACTAATTTCACCATCCTTATCCTTAGGGTTTCTTTGATTTTCACCCTGTCCCTCACCCAACTCACTCTCCTTCACACTCCCCTCTTTGTGTTTGGTAGTTTTTGCAACTGGTTTCTTTTGAGAGAAACCAGATGGGGTTTTCTTAGCTTTGGATTTTGATGTTGTTGTTTTGGTAGCTTGGGTAGGCATCTGTTGGGTCATTGATACAGATGTCATAACTACACTTGAAGGCAAAGAAATTTGTGAGGTTGGAAGAGTAGAGACAGTGGTGCGTACCTCACTTACCTGAGGGCCCTCCATGGTTGGAAAATAGAAGAGGGGCACCTCTTTGTGGTGACTTGCTCTGTTGAGATCTGTAATGATTCTCCTTTTTTGAACCCAACCATTCAGTTTGTTGGTTGGGTTTTCAACAACAATATCCTCAATAAGATGGTTAGCAAGCATCATAAAGAATCCAGCATAATAGACACTTTTACCTCTCTTATTAAGTTCCCCTAACTTATAACCTAACTCAAACATGATCATGTCACTGAAGTTAAAGTACTTATCAGTAACTAGCATATAAAGCATGTTAAGCATGAAAATGTTAACATAATCAAGATTACTCACTAACCAGAAAATACCTTAGTTACCACATCACACAAATAGCTCCATTCCTTTCTAAGGCTTAGCCTCCTAATTTCACTTAACTTAGAGGTAGAAAGTGCATAGCCCATATAATTTAGCATTGTAACTAAATTAGCATAAGTGTGTGGAACAATAGTAGTGTTATCTAGAATTTTAAAGCATGCTTTGATAATGTCACTATTAATGCAAAACAATTTACCTTTAAGAGTGATAGTTATGGTCTTGTCAGAAGATTGGTACTGAGCAGTTGTCCATATCTCCTCCATAACTTCACAGTAGATTATGGGTGATTCCAGCATAGCATAACTGAGTTTACAGCTCTTCACAAAGTCCATCATTTTGTGAAAGTGTCCGGATTGTGGAATCTCCTTGTTCACAAGAGCTACGAAGTTGTTCTTTTCATAGATGAACCCAGACTGAGACATAATTTTGACTACTGGTGCCATTGTTGAATTATGGAAATTTGCAGAGAGAGTATTTGCTTTTGAGAAGAAAGAAGTTAGAGCAATTGATTTGAGAATGATAAAAGAATAGAATAAAAATGAATTCTGCTTTTATACTATCTCAAAAATAAACTGTCAAAAATAATAAAGTGAAATAAAGTAACCAATCAAAATAGCCCAAAATAGCCATTTAAAAATAATGTTCGACGTGTTATCCATCGTGTTATACTTACAAACTGTAAGTATACCCGATGGATAATGTTCAGAGTTTTAACGGCTAAGATAGAGACAATTCGACGAATGATAATAGAATAATTATCCGTCGGTTTGTAAAATAATCCAGTATAGTAATTGATTTTTATTAATAAACAATATTCCGACGGATGATCAAACTCGATGGATAATGAGCATCCGTCGGGATGTAAATTTTGACTTACCCAAAATTCCATCCAAAACAGAAAAATCAATTAAGTTTTTGGCTGCATTATAACTTGTAAAAATATCTGAAATAATTCAAGAATAATTAAGCATACCTAATTCACTTACCAACCTTGAAAAGGTGGATTCATCAAGTGGCTTGGTAAAGAAATCTGCAAGCTGCTTTTCACTTGGAACAAAATGAAGTTCCACAGTACCATTCATCACATGTTCCCTAATGAAGTGGTACTTGATGTCTATGTGCTTTGTTCATGAATGCTGTACTGGATTTTCAGTAATGGTAGTTGCACTTGTGTTATCACAGAAAATAGAAATTATGTCCACTTGTAGACTATAGTCCAATAATTGGGTTTTCATCCACAAAATCTGTGCACAGCAACTACTAGCAGCAATATATTCAGCTTCAGCTGTAGAAGTAGAAACTGAATTTTGCTTTTACTGAACCATGACACAAGCCTGTTCCCTAGAAATTGACAGGTTCCTGTTGTACTTTTTCTATCTATTTTATAACCTGCATAATCTGCATCTGAATAACCAGTTAGATCAAAACCAGAATCTCTAGGGTACCAAATGCCAAGTTTTGGTGTTCCTTGAGATATCTGAAATTCTCTTTATAGCTACTAAGTGAGATTCTCTAGGATCAGCTTGAAATCTAGCACAAAGACAAGTAGAAAATATTATATCTGGCCTACTAGTTGTTTAGTACAGAAGTGAGCCAACCATGCCCCTATAGCTTGAAATATCCACAGACTTTTTAGTAGTGTTTAATTCAAGTTTAGTTGCAGTGGCCATGGGAGTTTTTGCAGATGTGCAATCCATAAGATCAAACTTCTTTAAAAGATCATAAATATATTTAGTTTGACTAATAAATATTCCATCACTAACTTGCGTAACTTGTAAACCAAGAAAGTAAGTTAGTTCTCCCATCATGCTCATTTCATACTTACTTTGCATTAATTTGGCAAACTTTTTACAAACTTTTTCATCTGTAAAGCCAAATATTATATCATCTACATAAATTTGAACAAGTATACTAGAGTCATTAACATTTCTAAAGAATATAGTTTTATCAACAGTACCTCTTGTGAAGTGATTTTCCAAAAGAAACTTTCATAAAGTGTCATACCAGGCTTTAGGTGCTTGCTTCAATCCATAAAGTGCTTTCAAAAGATAGTAGACATATTCTGGAAAATTTGGATCTTCAAAACCAGGAGGCCGACTAACATAGACTTCCTCCTCCAAATCTTCATTCAGAAAGGCACTTTTGACATCCATTTGATAGACCTTGAAATTGGCATGAGCTGCATAGGCTAAGAAGATTCTGATGGCTTCAAGTCTTGCAACAGGAGCAAAAGTTTCATCAAAATCTATTCCTTCTTGTTGACAGTAGCCCTTAGCAACCAGTCTAGCTTTGTTCCTGACCACTATGCCATTTTCATCCATCTTGTTTCTGAATACCCACATGGTGTCAATTGGATTCTTTCCTTTAGGTTGGGGTACCAACTTCCATACCTTGTTTCTTTCAAATTGGTTTAGCTCCTTCTACATAGCTAAAATCCAATCAGGATCCAACAAAGCTTCTTCTACCTTCTTTGGTTCTTCCTTAGAAAAAAACTGCTATATAGACATTCTTCTTGAGTTGCTCTCCTTGTTTAAACTCTAGAAGATGCATCACCAATGATGAGCTCAAAAGGGTGATCTTTAGTCCATTTTCTTTGTTGAGGTAGATTAGCTCTAGATGAAGAGGCCTCATTGTTGTCTTGATGTGTGACTGAGTTTTGATTATGAGAAACTCCCCCTGAGTTGGTGAATCTTTGATTTGAGAAAGGGGTACTTTCTGTAGGTGATCTGTTCTGACTCTCAGCTTCTCTAATTATTCTGACAGATGATGCACTTTGTATCTCGACGGATGAAGCTGATTGTCTCCGGTCGGATAAGGCAAATTATCTACCGAGGGATGAAGCATTTTGTAACTTGACAGATGTTGAATTATGTGCTTCATTAGATGTAGATTTTTCTGCATTATCCTTAGTCACTGTTTCTTGATCACTTTCATCATCGCTGTCATCACCGGCTATCTCCACATTATCAAACTTGAGGCTTTCTTGGAAATCTCCATCTGGTAGTCCTTCAATCTTTTTATCATCAAACACAACATATACTGATTCCATAACAATGTTAGTTCTTAGATTGTAGACTCTATAAGCTTTTCCCACAGCATATCCAACAACATTTCCTTCATCTGCTTTAGCATCAAACTTTCCATGTTGATCAGTTTGATTTCTTAAGATATAACATTTGCAGCCAAAGACATGAAGAAAATTTAAAGTTGGCTTCCTGTTCTTGAACAATTGGTAGGGTGTCATGCACTTTGCTTGATTAACCAAAGAGATATTCTGAGTGTAGCAGGCAGTATTCACAGCTTCAGTCCAAAAATATGTTGGCAACTTTGATTCTTCAAGCATTGTCCTTGCAGCTTCAATAAGAGATTTGTTCTTTCTTTCCACTACTCCATTTTGTTGTGGAGTTCATGCTGCAGAAAACTCATGCATAGTCCCATTCTCTTCACAAAATGATCTCATCACAGAATTCTTGAACTCAGTTCCATTGTCACTTCTGATTCTTCTTACTCTAAAGTCAGGATGATTGTTGACTTGCCTTATGTGATTGATGATGATTTCACTAGCTTCATCTTTGGACTTTAGAAAATATGTCCAAGAGAAATTTGAGAAATCATCCACAATTACTAGGCAAAATCTTTTTCTTGAGATGGACAACACATTGACTGGTCCAAACAAATCCATGTACAACAATTACAAAGGTTCTTCAATTGTTGAATCAAGCTTCTTTCTGAATGATGCTTTGATTTGCTTTCCTTTTTGACAGGCATTACATAATCCATCCTTAGTAAACTCCACTTGAGGAATACCTCTAACCAGTTCTTTCTTGACAAACTCATTCATGGTCTTGAAGTTTAGATGGGACAGCTTCTTGTGCCATAGCCAACTTTCATCTTAACTTGCTTTACTTAGAAGACAAGTTAATGATTCTGCATTAGATGAGTTGAAATCAGCTAAGTACATATTTCCTTTTCTCACTTCAGTGAGAACCACTTTGTTGCTCTTTTTGTATGTCACAACACAGGCTTCTGAATTGAAAGTAACTGAGTTACCCTTATCACAAAGCTGACTGATACTCAACAAATTATGCTTGAGATCATTCACTAGGGCAACTTCTTCAATGATGACATTATCTTGAAATCAAGCCATATCCCACAGTATAACCCTTGTTGTCATCTCCAAAAGTGATACTTGGGCCAGCTCTTTCCTTTAACTCAGTGAGCAGAGTAGAATCTCCAGTCATGTGCCTTAAGCAACCACTATCCAGATACCAAAGATTCTTTCTGTTTCCCTGCACACATCAAAATCAAATCAAGTTGATTTTGGTACCCAAGTTTCCTTGGGTCCTGCCTTGTTAGCTTTCTTCTTTGGTTTGATCTCATTTGACTTGGGAAATTCTGATTCATCCTTAGTCATCTGAGTTGGAACTTTGAAACCAATCATTAAAACAGAATTATCATGCACATTTTAATTAACAGGAAAAGGCATGCTATTTGCAAACATGTTATTCCAGTAAGGCATGCTCCATTTGAGGCATACTAAATGCAACATAATAAGGATTAGGTGCAAATGGCATATTAGCAAATTGTGCATTCATATTCTGAGTAGACATAACATTCATAGGCATGGTAGGCATGGCAATCATGTTGGGAAAAGAAGAGGGTACAGACATGGAAGTAGGCATAACAAGTTTGCAAGTAACAGATAAGTGATTAACACTACCACACTTAACACAGATTTTTCTTGGAGCATATCTATCAGGTGTGTAGTTGTTATGTTTGTTAATTCCTACTTTCCCATTTCTATTATTTTTCTTTTTAGCTTCTGTTTTAACCTCATTCTTTTCTAATCTGTCATTCAATTGCTTGATAGACAAATGACCAACATTAACTTTCTTTTCCTTCCTGAAACTGATCCATATTTCTCATTTAACTTAGCTAGCTTAGCTTTGCTAACTGGTTTACTCACAGCCGACGGATGTGGCTCCTTATCACTCGATGGATAATCCTTTTGATTATCCGATGGATAATTTTCATCATCCGTCGAGTCCACATTTGTCAGCAAACCTTCAACCAAATTGGACTCAAGCTTCTCTTTACTCTTCTTCCCGCCTGCATCACAAAAGGGCTCAATACCTTGAACTTTAGTGAATTGAGCATGAACATCTCTGGATGATTTCCATGCCTTAATCACTTCCTGTTCTCGTTCAAGATGCTTTTTTAAAATCTCTTCTTTCTTCAAGGACTCAGTTAATTCATCCTTAGCAATCTTACACTCAATTCTCAATTTCTCAAATTCAATAAACTGAGACTCCAGCACATTATTCCTCTCACTTAAAAATAAATTGTTTTCTTTAATTTTAGCATTTTCCTTAGTGAGAGATTTGAGAGTAACACGCAGGTGATATAATTTCGTAGACATGTCATTTATTGCATTATTACACTCAGCTTTAGATAAATGTGCTAGGTTAGTGGTGATTACCTGATTGCTTAAAGAACTTATTTTTGTTTCACCAGATTTGGCCATTAGGACTAGATTGATATAGTTTATTTCTTCATCTTCATGCAATCCATCTGCAGCCCAATCATTCTCATGTGTGATGAAAGCCCTTTCCTTTTGTTTGAGCAACTCAAAGTATTTCTATTTATAATCAACAGGCTTAAACTTCTTTTTGCCGGAATCAGACTTTCTGCATTCACTGGCAAAATGACCCGCCAAGCCATATTTGAAACACTTGAATTTTGACTTGTCAACCATGTTTCTGTTTAGCTTAGCTGCTCCAAAATTCTTCTTGAATTTGAGCTTGGAAAATCTTCTGAATAAGAATGTTAGATGTTCATCAATATCATCCATGTCATCTTGGCTCAATTGATCTTCATTATCAGCAACCAGCCCTTTACCCTTGCTTTCACAGACCTTTGATGTAGACTCAACAGCTTCTTCCTTCATCTCTTTCTCCTTCTCTAACTCAGCAACCAGAGCTATGGACCCTCCTTTCTTCCTTCCTTTCTCCATCCTCTCATCTTTCTCTATTTCAAGCTCATAGGTTTTCAGGATGCCATATAATCTCTCCAAGGTGAACTCCTTGTAATTCTGTGAATTTCTCAATGAGACTGTCATTGGATTCCACTTCTTTGGAAGGGATCTAAGGAACTTGAGCTTAGAGTCTTTTATTTAATAGGCTCTTCCATGCAACTTCAGAGCATTTAGTAGCTTTTGAAATCTACTAAAAATATCAGTGAAATACTCACTTTCTTCGCAGTGGAAATGCTTATATTGCTAAATCAGTAACTGCATCTTGTTCTCCCTTACTTGCTCAGTACCATCACAAATAATCTGGATTGTGTCCCAAACCTCTTTGGCTATTTTATAGTTAATGATGTTATTAAACATATCACCATCAACTCCATTGAACAATATATTCATGGCCTTCTTGTCCTTCCTGACTTGTTCAATGTTAGGATCTGACCATTCACGCCTAGGTTTTGGAACAGATGGATCATTGCCAGTTGCAACTCTCATTGGTACATGAGGACCTCTCTCTATGCAGTCCACATAGGCCTCATCTTGAGAAAGAAGATGTAGGTGCATCTTCACCTTCCAGTGGTGATAGTTGTCTTTGTCCAGAAATGGAATCTTCACTCCAACATCCTTTTTGTTCATTTTGTTATTTGTTGTGATCTTTATACTCTTTGTTCTTCAAGAGCTTACTCTGATACCAATTGTTATTCCCTAACAATACAACAAGAATTACAGAAGGGGGGTTGAATATAATTCTGGCTACTTTTTCAAATTTAAAGAAAGTTCTAACTTGATAAATATAGCAGTGTTTGATTAGCAATGGTGCGGAATAAAAGAGTGATAGAAATCAAAACACTAAGTAATAAAAACAAAAGCTTTCAAAACTTTCTGGTGGATTTGAAAGTATCTACCAGATATATATATATATATATCAAATTGAGAACTCTGTGAAGCTTTGAATAGCTTACAGCTGCTTACAAGTTTGAACAACTAAAACTACATAGAAATGCTTATAGAATATAGCTTGATATATTTCTCTGAAAATAGGCTTGCTTAGTTAATTTTTCTACTTGCTACACTTGGTTTATATATGACCAAGTTTATATGACAATAAGACAAGATTATATCTAACAAAACATATCTAGTCTAATTCCATGCTGCTTCACTACTCTATTCCAGCATCTTTGAATATCTTCACAATTGCATGGAAGTGATAATACTTCTTTGTTCTCAAAATCCTGCTTAACAGGCTGCCACATTCCTTTTGTAAACACCCAACGCATGTGATTGTGTTGTCACTAGCAACAACTACTTGAATTTGATCATCCGTCAGGACTATGCTTGTCATCCGTTGAAAGCTTTGTTGATCATCCATCGGGAGTCTTGTAGATCATATATCGTGAGTTTATTTACCACTTGACTCTATTTCACTTATATAGAATTACAAGACATCTCATATTTACAATTAATCAACCTATTCTGCATATCAATCTAGTAGTCAACATGACTTATAGAACCCTAAACAATCTACTTGACTAATACATGTTGTTTTCAGAAATGTGCTACAGTTCTTATTTGTTATATAAACTACTCACTCAATGGATGTCAATTTGTCAGATAATGTACCGAGTCTTATTTGTCTGACTTTGAGAAGGTGCATGTACCGAGTCTTTGACTGCAGTAGGCACTGTGTGTGCACCCTGTGTATCCCCAATGTGTTTAGATTTTTTCTTTCTAGCATAGGTTTGGTGTAAGCTTGTGTCCCTTACCCTTTTGGCCTATGCTCTTGGCTTAGAGCTTTGTTCAATAGGTACATCCTTTTGGGAGGATGCAACTAGAAATGAGCTATTATCCTTATTAAGCACTGCAGTTTGTTGGGAAACTACAGTGTGGCTTGGATGAGGTTCACTCACCTCTCCAACCTTATTTCTAAGGCTTCTTTGATGTTCACCCTGTCCCTCACCAGCCTCACTTCCCTTCACACTTCCCTCTTTGTTTTTGTTAGATTTTGAAACTGACATCTTTTAAGAGACACCAGAGTGTGGTTTCTTTGATTTGGATTTTGAAGTTTTGGATTTTGTGGCTTGGGTAGGCATCTGTTAGGTCATTGACAGCAGTGGTCCATATCTCCTCCACAACTTCACAGTAGATTGTGGGTGATTCCAGCATGGTATAGTTAAGCTTGCATCCCTTCACAAAATCCATCATTTTGTGATAATCTTCAGAGGCTGGAATCTCTTTGTTCACAAGACCCACAAAGTTGTTCTTCTCATAAATGAATCTTGTCTGAGACATAATCTTGACTACTGATGCCTTTGTTAAGCAAGGAAAGTTACAAAAAGAAAGAGGGTTTTGCTTTGAGAAAGAAGAGAGTAGTTAATTGCAATAGAGAAAGATAAAAGCCACAATGAACTTAAAATTAGGCTTTTATATATTCTCAGATAAACTGGGATGAAAATTAAAGGTAAAAATTAAAGACCCAATAAAAATTGCCCAAAATATCCGTTTAAAAGTAAAATAAACTGTCAAAATTCTGTCAATTATCCGTCGTGATATACTTACAAACTGTAAGTAAATCCGATGGATAATTTTCAAAACTTTAACAGTTAAGATGTAGACAATTCGACGGATGAGAATAAAGCAATTATCCGTCGGGTTAAAAATAATCCAGAAAAACAATTGATTCTTACCAAGCTATTCTATTTCGACGGATGATCAAACTTGATAGATAATGAACATCCGTCGAGATGTAGATTTTTACTTAGCCAAATTTTCATCCAAAATAGAAGAATCAATTAAGTTTCTGGCTGCATTTCAACTTGCAATATTATCAAAAATATTTTAAGAATAATTAAGCATACCTAACTCACTTACCAACCTAGTGAAGGTGGATTCATCAAGTGGCTTGGTAAAGATATCTGTAAGTTGCTTCTCACTTGGAACAAAATAAAGTTCCACAGTACCATTCATTATATGTTCCTTAATGAAGTGGTACTTGATGTCTATCTGCTTTGTTCTTGAATGTTGTACTAGATTTTCAGTAATGGCAATTGCAATTGTGTTATCACAGAAAATAGGAATTTTGTCCACTTGTAGACCATAGTCCAACAATTGTTTTTTTATCCATAGAATCTGTGCACAGCAACCGCCGGCAGCAATATATTCAGCTTCAGCTGTAGAAGTAGAAACTGAATTTTGCTTTTTACTGAACCAGGATACCATCTTGTTTCATAGAAATTGACAGGTTCCTGTTGTACTTTTTCAATCAATTTTACAATTTGCATAATCTGCATCTGAATAACCAGTTAGATCAAAACCAGAATCTCTAGGGTACCAAATGCCAAGTTTTGGTGTTCCCTTGAGATATATGAAAATTCTCTTAATAGCTATTAACTGAGATTCTCTAGGATCAGCCTGAAATCTAGCACAGAGATAAGTAGCAAGCATTATATCTGGCCTACTAGCTGTTAAGTACAAAAGTGAGCCAACCATGCCTCTATAGCTTGAAATATCCACAGACTTTTCAGTAGTGTTTAATTCAAGTTTAGTTGCAGTGGCCATGGGAGTTTTTGCAGATGTGCAATCCATTAGATCAAACTTCTTTAAAAGATCATAAATATATTTGGTTTGACTAATGAATATTCCATCACTAACTTGCTTAACTTGTAAACCAAGAAAGTAAGTTAGTTCTTCCATCATGCCTATTTTATACTTACTTTGCATCAATTTGGAAAACTTTTTGAAAAGTTTTTCATCTGTAGAGCCAAATATAATATCATCTACATAAATTTGAACAAATATGCTAGAGCCATTAAAATTTCTAAAGAATAAAGTTTTGTCGATAGTACCTCTTGTGAAGTGATTTTCTAAGTGAAACTTTGACAAAGTATCATACCAAGCTCTAGGTGCTTGCTTCAATCCATAAAGTGCTTTCAAAAGATAGTAGACATATTCTTGAAAATTTGGATCTTCAAAACCAGGAGGCTGACTGACATAGACTTCCTCTTCTAATTCTCCATTCAGAAAGGCACTTTTAACATCCATTTGATAGACTTTGAAATTGGCATGGGATGCATAAGCTAAGAAAATTCTGATGGCTTCAAGTCTTGCAACAGGAGCAAAAGTTTCATCAAAATATATTCGTTCTTGTTGACAGTAGCCCTTAGCAACCAATCTAGCTTTATTCCTGACAACTATGCCATTTTCATCCATCTTGTTTCTGAATACCCACTTGGTGTCAATTGGATTCTTTTTTTTAGGCTTGGGTACTAGCTTCCATACCTTGTTCCTTTCAAATTGGTTTAGCTTCTCCTGCATAGCTAGATCCCAATCAGGATCCAACAGAGCTTCTTCTACCTTCTTTGGTTCATCCTTTGAGAGAAAGCTGCTATATATAAATTTTTCCTGAGTTGCTTTTCTTGTTTGAGCTCTAGAAGATGCATCACCAATAATGAGCTCAAAAGGGTGATCTCTAGTCCATTTTTTCTATTGTGGTAGATTAGCTCTGGATGAAGAGGCCTCATCATTGTCTTGATGTGTGGATGAGTTTTGATTAAAGGAAACTCCCCCTAAGTTTGTGGATCTTTGATTTGAAGAAAGAGTTCTTCTTGTAAGTGATCTATTTTGACTCTCAGCTTATCTGATTGTTCCGACGGATGATGCACTTTGTATGCTGACGGATGACGCTGATTGTCTTCTGACGGATGATGCATTTTGTACGTCGACTGATGCTGAATTTTGTGCACCATTGGAGATGGACTTTCCTGCATTATCCTTAGCCATTATATATTGATCACTATCATCATCACTGTCATCACACATTATCTCAACATTGTCAAATTTGAGGTTATCATGGAAACCTTCATCCTTTAGTCCTTCAATCTTCTTATCATCAAACACAATATGTACAGATTTTATAACAATGTTTGTTCTAAGATTGTAGATCTATATGCTTTTCCAATAACATATCCAACAAAAATTCACTCATCTGCTTTAGCATCAAACTTTCCATGTTGCTCAGTTTGATTCCTTAGAATGTAGCATTTGCATCCAAAAACATGAAGAAATTTAGAGTTGGATTCCTATTCTTGAATAATTGGTAGGGTGTCATGCATTTTTCTTGATTGACCAAAGAAATATTCTGAGTGTAGCATGCAGTATTCACAGCTTCAGCCCAAAAATATGTTGGTAACTGTTAGGTCACACACACTGTAGAAGGGGGTTGAATGTGATGACTGAGAATTTTGCGACGTAATTAAGTCAATAAAGTATGTGTTATATGATGTGATTATAATTATGTGACTAAATGCTGATTAATTGTCTTTTCTGTATATTAAAATATAGGAGCGTAAATAAAAACGTTCCAATTTAAAGAGTCAGCTTAGAAGTTAAGCTGTGGTGTCGGGCCGTCAGGTAGAACGGAACCCGTCCTAATAAGGAGTTAAAGAATATAAAATGTGAATTATGTGTGATTGAATGAAATGAATGTTTAAATAAAGTATTTCGTCCTAAGTGACGTGTCGATTGATAATGATAATGAGAAGCGTAATCGAAACGCTAGGCGTCGGGCCGTCAGGCTGAACGTGACCCGGTACGCATATAAAGGATAAAAGATTAAAGAGGGATAAATTCTATGATCAGACCTGAGTCGTTATGTGATTGTATATGTGTGATTGATTGACTGTGTGCATGACTATGTGCTCTGTGACATTTTTATGGAATTAAGAGAATTATGTAAGGATTTATTTAATCTTCGCGCATTTTTATAAAATCATCCGAGTAAGATAAAAACATGGGATTTATTTTATTATCTTCATAATGGTCCTAGAGACTTTTTAAAAATGATGAATGGATTTATTTGGTGGTCTTTGCATTTTTAAATTAATTTTATGTGGAAAAATGATATTATTAAGGCGAGATTGCGAAATTCATATAAAATCAACCGTCCGCTCAAAATCTTATTATGAGTAATGGTTAAAAAGCTAATTTCGAGATCTACGTATTAAAATTGTCATTTTCAATAGTTTTTGACTTTCCGAGAGAGATATATTTTATATTTAATTCTTGTTTCATTTGAGTAAAAAGGAAGGAACAAATAAGAATAAAAAGAGAATTATTAATGTACTAAAATGCCCTTGATTTTGATTGAGTATAAAACTCATTCTCTCCCCCCTTTTCTTTCTTCTTTTTTTCCTGAGCACATCAATCTCTCTTCTCTCTTTCTTTCTCACACTCTCTCTCTCTCGGCTATTCTCTCTCTCTCTCCGTTCTTCTTCTTTTCTCTTGGTAAACCACTTGTTTCTTTGATAACTCTCACCAATCCTTCTCAAAATCTCTTGTTAAACATACATAAGTGGTTATTGGAGTGTGCATGTGTGAATATCTTGTTGTATGCAAGCTCGATGTGTGTGTGTGTGTTCATGCTTGATGCGTGTGTACGTTTGTGTATATGGTCTAATATGTGCTTAAGGAGGTGATTTTATGATTGAAAAATGATTTTCAAAGCCAAGTGAGTCTTGCATGTGCCTTGTGTGTACATAAATCGGAGGTTTCAAGGTTGGAAACCCCGAAATGGGGCACCACCGAGAAACCACCGCCACCGGTGATGAACTCCGGTGAACCGGTGATGAACTCCGGTGAACCGGTGGTGAGTTGTGATGTGAAAAACTGAACTCTAATACCATAAAATTTGATTTTGATGTTTGCATGCTTGGATCGTTGAAATTTCAAAATGGGTTTTGGATTTCTAAAAATTAAATTGATAAGTGTTTATTAGAAATAAGTGATGAAATGATTATGGATTGATTTGTGATTGAAGGATTAAGAGAAATATTTTGCATGTGTTGTTTTCTTGAAAAACCCGAATGGTTTTGATCCTTGGAGTGATTAATTTGATTTTTCTTGTTGAATTAAATAATTAGGGATTGTTGTTAGAAGGGTTAATGGATTAAAAGGAGTGAAATTGTTGTTGCATGCTAAGTTTTGGTCCGAGTTTTGTACTAATGAAAAAGGGAGTTAAAATTTTGTAACTTGATTCTTGGTTAATTAGCTAGTCTCGAGATTTGCATGTTGATTTGCAAGAAGAATTAGTGATGCATGTTAAAGTATAGCCTTGCATGTAAATGTCAAGTTAAAAATAAGCTAAAAAGGATGAGTGTTTGAATAATATCAAGTTTTTACGCAAATCTAATGCTTGCATGTCAATGTTCGACCCTTGAAATTGTGTTTTGTGGATATAGCCGAATGGAATATAGGAATAAAAGGAATTGAATTGATGCTAAGTCAATGCATGAGTAATTTTAGAGATTATGTGATTTATATGATTGTTTGGGTTCGAATTTTGATGTTAAAAGAGAAGAAAATGATTCTTTTTAAAGATTTTTTATTATGTTATATGTTAATGTGAGCTAAGTGGAGATTGATTGATTTTGAAAACCATAAGTGATAATTATGGTCGTAAAGGTTTAGTTGTAAATAAATCATGTACTGGTAAGAATTATATTAGTGTGATTTGAGAAAATAAGGATAAGCAAGTATGCTTTGATTGTTAAGTATATAAAGATATAAAAGTTACGAGAAAGGGATATGCTATATGCTATGTGCTATGTTCTTATGTGTATAAGCTATGATCTTATACTTGAGTCAAGGATATAATCGAGTTATCATATTGAGTGATCGTTCCGGGAACGAGAGTTGAGAAACTGATTAAGGTTTTGGTTTTATTGTAGATTCAGAGTGTGAGGGCATTCAGGCTAGGAAAGGAAAGGATATACTAGGTGGCAGTAGTTCAACTTTCAGGAAAGCAAATTCAGGCAAGTAACTCTGATTACTTGTATAAATGGTTATAAAGAGAATGTTGTTCATACCATGTAGAGTATTGAACTGTTTAATTATGAAACCTTGATATTGATTTGAGATACCCTGCCTTTGTTCTTGATAAACAGTTATTGATAAGCTTAATGATTCAACCCTTTGATAATCTGTTCTTTCTATTCAAGTTATTTATTTAGCCATGGATCATATTGAACCCTCTGATTATCCTTGTTAACCCTGTTTAATGATACCATGTTTTCCTGATCACCCTATTGATCCCTAAACAGATGTTGATCCTTCTAACCTAAGTGCCTTGTTATCCTTGATACAGAATCCTTATGAATTGTTCCTTGTTTATCTTTGAATTACTCCCTGAACTTTGTTTTCTTAAAATCTGAATTAAGAATGAGTTTCGACTTGAAAGAGTCCGAATGATTTCAAGTTCTTGGTAATGATAAAATGAGTTTTAGAAAACCTATTTGTTTTTCCAACTCAAGGTTTTCCAAATGAATTCTTGATGGATTGGATTGGGACGTAAGAGGCTAGTGGGACTAGTCCAGTCATGGTAAGAGGCTAGCGGGGCTAGTCCAACTTAAGGCTGAAATTATGCCGATTGGTACCTTAAAGACCGGAATGGAGGTCGGTACGGGCTGATCACCCGTATATAATGAAATGGAAAGATAAAGTGATCCAATCAAGGGTTCTAAATGATTATTTAAAAAGGGAACTGAAACTTTCTGTTCAGTAAATTGATTCTTGAAAATGAAAATGGTTTATATTGCTTTGAAAAGAGTTGATTATGTTATTGTGAAGCTTAAAGCTCGAGAACCCTGATTCTTGAATTTGTTGATCATATGATTGATTCCATATATTGAAATACTGTTGCTTTCCTCTTTTAAAAGATCTATTCTGATCCTTTAATGATTTGTGATGAATGTCGGCTTTCGTCCTGCTTTGAGCCTTGTTCCTTGAAAGCCCCACATTATCCTTCAAAACCTTTCCTTAACCCAAAAGCTGGAAATCTGCCACCTAGAACAAATAAAGTAGAATGCCCTGAGTTTGGTAAAGCACATTGTGAATTGATATTGTAGAACTGCTATATAGTTACTTGCTGAGTTTTATACTCATTTGTTTTGTTTTAATCTAACCATGGCAGTTAAGCAAGAAGATGGCCAGGCTTAGGCGCACTGCTCGTAAGAGCGTACCTGGTGGTCCCTACCGTGTTGAGGGCTTCCGGTTGCCAGAGCAGGTAGTGGTAATTAAGAGTGAGCTCGCGCCTAGAAGGAAATGTTTAAAGATACAATGAGTTATCTGTCAGTTCCCAGTCGGAATCGATATTGTTTATTTAATAATATTTTGGGTTGTAAATTATATTTTATGATTGGTAGTTGTAATCTTGTCTCATACTTTATCCTGTTGATCCTGTTAGTAGTTAATCGGGGTTTATGCTTATTTAATTACTAGAAAAGAGGTGTGTGAGTCCTCATTTCCTAACCCCGAGATTGAGGGCGTCACATTGAATACAGTGTATAGCACAATCAAATCGAATTCAAAGAACACAAGTAACAGAAAACAAACTTTATTAAACTCTGTTACAATGTAGAATTGTCCTCTCTCAGTGATGAACAAATATCACGAGAGCTGCTAGGGTTACAATGAATAATATTCTCGATAATGATAACATTTATAGTGTAAACCCTATGTCTGTGTTTATATATCACACAGTTACAAGATAATCGCTAATTATGGAATATAATTCTGCTTCCTAAAATATATCAATCAGTTATCTTTTCTTCCAAGTATTCCATTCTTCACAGAATTCCTTCTTCATGCATATCTCTTCTTACGTTTGTCTTGATCTTCTTTCCTTTCAATCAGCCGCCTTCCTTATCTGAAAGTTTTCTTTAAGTCCTGATATTATCTCCTGATAAATATCTCCTGAATCTTAAGTACTGATAACTTAAGTTCTGACTTCAGTATAAGTGCTGATTTCAGTTAAGTACTGATTTGTCCTGTTTAAGTAAGATCTAAAAACTAAACATAAATTATATTAGACATGACATTATCAAATATATCTAATAATCTCCCCCAACTTGTAAATTAGCATAATATACAAGTTTAACAGATATTTGATGATGTCAAAAACATTAAGTACAAATGCATGAGAATTTGACTAGATAACTACAACTTACAGTCCTTAAAGCTTTACCAACTTTAACTTCTGATAACAACTTCAGTCTGTATACATATCAGAATTTGAGCAGTTGTAGATCTTGACTTGGCTTCACTTTCTGATCTCTTTGATGTCAGGAGTTGTTCTGAGATAGTTCTTTAACAAACATCTCTCGGCATATCTGAGTTCATCAATCATCCTCCTTTTAGCATCTTTGAGTTCTGCAGTATCTTCACCAGTTTGGAAGATAGCATATCTGAGATCATTAATTTTTGCTTTTCTTAACTCCTGCTCTAGTCTTATGACATAGGCTTTGTCAGACTCTAGATTGAATTCAAGTCCCTTAATACCAAGATATTATCTGATCGTTACAGTATTAAGATTCATATCAACAATATCACCCTTGTGATCTCTGTACTTGGGAAAGTATGTGATGTCAGACTTTACAGAATAAAGCCTTTTCTGTCTCTAAATTTGAGTCTTCAAATAACTTGCAACACTTTCTGTTATTCTGTCATTCACTTGAAGTAAGAATGAAACATGTTCTAGTTCCTCAAAATACTTCAGTGGTATAGCATTTTCCCTTCTATGGTAAACCCTTCCATTTGTCATGAAATATAACAAGATGTGTTCTTTCAAGAAGGTATGGTAGACCATCTGTACAGATTCTAGTTAATTCAATCTTTCAGGAGTTGCTCCAACACCTGGTTCACTTAAGGAAGTTGGATCATTGGTTGTGTTCTGCACTCTTCTTTCATCAGCACTACCCAATCCAGATTTATCTCTTGCTTCCTTTCCAGTAACCACTCTTGCTTCAAAACCACTTGCTGTAGTCTTCAAAGGTTGAGTCTGTTTGGCTTTAGTGAATCCTGGTAGGAGTAACTTTGAGGATTTAACATGAGCAATGTCAGAGGTTTCTTTTGACTTATCTTCTGATATCAAGTCAACTTGAGCTATGTCAGAGGTTGCTTGCTTCATTGTTATATCAGAACTAACTATATCTTGACTCTGAACAACTTGAGCCATGTCAGAGGTTGTTTTAGAAATCTTCCTTGAAGTCAGAGTAAGATCATCATCTTTAACAGAAATTTATTCATCCATAGGAGGCACATAAACCTTTACAGGTTCACCAACTTTTTCTTTGCCCTTGGACCTTGGATCTATCTGCAATTGTAATTTGGCCTTGGTTGCCACAGGATTTGTCCTTTCTTTTATCACAATGCCTTTAGCCATAGGAAGTTTCTTTTTAATAACAAAAGCTTCAGATTTGGAGTTAAGCTTTTCTAACTTAAGCCTAGCTTCTTCTTCCATTAGACTCTCAAAGTCCATTCCTGGATTTTCTTTCAGAAATAACTGTCTTGAAATTTCTTCATCAAGATCCAAAAGTTCATCAGAACTTATCCTTTTACCAGTATCAGAAGTTATTCTTCTCCCAGTATTAGAACTTGTTCTATAACTTGTAGTTCCAGCTCTACTTGATGAGAGACCTCCACCTCGACCACGACCTCCACCCATTCCAGAGTTTCCCGGGTCATTACCATCATCCTTTTTCTTTAGTGTCTTATCAGGTTTGCATTTGGACTTAATTACTTTCTCCCTCTTTTTGGCATCAGCAGGTAAAAGAAGAGAGAGAAGCAATTCCACTGAGGATTGGATCTCATTGAGTTGAGATTGCTGAGAAGCTTGATTTTTCAAAATTTCATCAATCTGAGACTGTTGCTTCTCTTGGGTTTTCTCAATGTTGGTAATCTGGTCAAAGGAAGGTTTGAAAAACCTTTTCTTGTCCAGCTTGACAAGTGTATCTTGCTGCATTAAAGATTCTTGAATCTTGTCCACTTTGGCCTGAGTTACAAACTGTTGACCTTGAAGGTGCCTTGTAGTAAGTGCAGTAACTCTTAACTGTCTCTTGAAATCTTCATTGACTAATAACTCATCAGCTTTTGCCAAATGATCAGCAAGAATCTTTTCCGTAGGAACAAAGGTAACTGAGTTCCACTCCTTAGTCCACTCCTGTCCTCTAGGAGTTTCACTCCAAGGTACTGGTGCTTCCCCTGTAACAAACTTTTTGACTATTTCAGCCTTTAAAGGAGCTTGCAGAGGTGCATGTCCAGAAGGACCAGCTGCATCAACATCTAAATTTGTAGCAGCATTGCCAGTAGTATCAACATTTGCAGCATCAGAACTTACAGAGTCAACAGCTTCAGCATCTTATGATACAAGAACAGTATGAGAAGCTATGGATGCTTCAACATCATCCTCTAAGGACTGATCTCCAACTAAGTTCTGATCAACATCCATATTCTGATGCTCACCTAAAATCCGATCTTCAGTATCTAGATGCAGAGAAGGTGTTATAGGCAATTCTGGATGAAAATCAGCATCAGGAATTGGTGTTGTTGGTGGAGTGACTTGAATTGTTGGAGCTTCTAGATGCAAAACTTGAGACACTTCCAAGTATGACTGTCAATTTCATCACTTGGCCCCTGGGTATCAGCATTTATTGGAGATATTGGAGGTGTAGGTATATGAGTGGATTCTGGCTCATGTAGTGGTGAGTGATGAATAGCATGAGGGTCTGAATCAGCACTAGGAGAATTGTGAGCTTCAACAGGGTCTTGTAAGATCAGAGATTCCTGATCCCCTTCCTTAGCTGCTGCTTCCATTCCTTTACCAGAATCTTCAGGCCTTTTTGCCAATATTTTGAATCTTTTAGCTTTTAAGGTGACTGTGGGAGCTTTATCATCAGAATTATGCTTTTTAAGCCTTTTTAGAGGCCTAGAAATCCCAATATCATCATCCTTCTGAGAAGAGACCTTCTTAGCTTCTTTAACAATAGGTTCTGATACAGGAACCTGTTCCTTAGCATCTGATTCATCTCACAGAATGAATCTCCTTCTCATCTGTTGTGTCTGAGGTACTTTCTTAGTCCTCTTAGATTTGGAAGATGAAGGATGCACTATAGGTTCCGATGGTTGAGGTTGAGAAGTTTGTGGTGGGTGAGTAGAGGTGGTAGGTGCTGATGGATGAGGTTCAGATGGTTGAACATCAGGGTATAATGCAGTGTACTTAACAGGATCATAGGTTATTAAGGCTTGTTTGACAGATAAAGGAATTAAGAGGGGTCTTAACATAGCCTTCTTATTATCAGTAGATAATAAGTCAGTAAAAGCTCTTTTAGAATGATGAAATTAAGTCACCATAATTTTGGGGCTTATTATCACAACAGAAACTATAAATAAGCTGACAGAATCTAGCAAAATAAACAGTAGATCTATCTTCATTCATTCTGTCCCCAATAAAACCTAAGACATCACTTGCATAGTCAAAATCAGTTTGATTTATGAGAGCATACCCGATTTATTGGCTGAATATGGGAATTGCATCAAAATTGGAACATTTATTTGCAAAGGCTTTAGTTATGCAATCAAAGAAGAAACTCTATTCCCTCCTAATGAAAGATCTCTTCAACTGGCCCAGCTTTGCCAATGTTCTTTCATATCCCAGACTGGCCATCATGTTTTGAAGAACTGGCTTATCAACAGTAGAGTAAACACAGTTCTCAGGTAGCTGCAGTGCTTGTCGAACCGTAGACAAAGTCACAACATACTCATCCTCCCCAAATGAAAAAATGATACTTGGGACCCTTGAGCACGACCATCATCATACAGACCACTTCTCCAAAACTCCGGTACTTGAGTACCAGAAACTGCTTCGGGTTCAGTCAGAACATATCCAATATCAGAACTAGCGAGAAAGTCCTGAATGAAATGAAGTTCAGAAGGTGCTTCTGACTTGCTAAGAATAGCAGAGAAGTTATTAGGAACAAACGTTGCTCCATCGAAGATTATGTCCTTTGGTGCCATGTGAATTCGTGAGAAAGAAGATTGCCTCTAAGGTGTTTGAGAAAATGTCTGTATGAAAAATCGTCAGTAGATGAGAGAGAATAGAAGTAAAGAGAGAGAGATAAAGTGTGAAAGTAAATAAAAGATTTTACAATCTTTTCTCTCTTTTACTTATACACGGTAGAAAAAGTAACCGTTGGGACACCTGTCAGACATGCAGCAGTAAAAGATAATTAATGGGCACATGTATTCAGTAATCACGACTTATCACATGCAGTTTTTTAAGAAAAAACCGTTCCACTTACCAAGTAATCCCATTAATCAGGATAGTTCAGTTTTATTTTTAAAATTTAAAACTGTTCCCACTTAATAAATTTTTATCACTACGTGACCAATATTCTGTAAAAATATGACAAATGAGAGAATAACCAAAAATAAATCAAGTAAATAAATCCTGCCACGTCAAAATTAGAACTTGATTTGTATCAGAGCTTGAAGGTCATCAGAATATGGTTAGTATTAGGATTTAACATGTTATCAGAATATCAAACGATTCAGAGACAAAATCTTGCATAAATATAAAATTTCATTAATATATTTAGCAAATACATTTCATGAAATTCAAATTACTTGCTAAAAAGTACAAGATTGTCCTAAGCTACAAATCCTAACATCAACAGCTTTTGTCCTAAGCTAAGAAGCTAGACAAAGCTGACGGTGAAGAGAAACAGGTAGGAGCAATTATTTCTTCTTCCTACTCTCAACAAAAAGAACAACAAGACGAATAATACGCTCCTGCTGTCGGAGAGCTTCTAGCCGTTCCTCTTCCAGTCGCTCAAGATGGCGATGGTAGTCCATGTAGAAGAACAAGAGGTCTGTGAGGACCTCTTGGGGAACCGAGTCCTAAATTTCATCAGGAATGGCAGTAACATGCCATTCCTACTGCCATTCTATACACCTCATATTGACAGTGAAGGTGTCATAGTTCAGAACTAAGTTGTAATAAACCATGGTTGTGATGAGTGAAAAAGAAATGAGTAAGAGGGTTTGAGAGAAAATGAGAGATGTGATGGCTAGAAAGAGGTGTTGGTTTATATAGCCAATAGAATGCCAAGAGACGCAAGGAAAATTGAATGGTTATAGGTAGAAATAATTCTACCTCGTCTCCCTAGACTAATGAGAATAAAAACAGCCACTGGAAGTGTAAAACAGGATTTAATGCGCACAAGAAACAAGTAAAAATTACTGTGCATAGACGTGTACCACTAACCCAAATTATATTGACTGTTAATATCTCACCCAAACATATTCTGATTTTAAATAAGACTGTTTCAGATTTTAACCACAAATAAGTCAAGTAAAGAATCAGATTGTAATATCAGAACTTAGACTTATATCAGAACTTAACAATCATCAGAACATGATTTCTTAACTCGAAAAATGAATGCCTATTTCTGTAATTCTTCACACAAATTCTGATTTCATTTCTTCAAAACTTAATCATCAGAACTTCCATCATAACTTATCCTCAGAATTTATGTAACTGACACGTAAACGTTCATCTAAAAACACCATTTATCACCACAGTAATTTTCATCATTCATATGGAGTGTATGTTTGTGCATTAAGCTAAATATCAGATAAAGATTAAAGTCTGATTCACTTCAGTACATCTTAAAAATAAGGCATAACTAAGAACTTTTCTCAAAATCTGTCATGATTCTGAAGTCTACTTTAGAATGAGTTCATGCATGAGTCCACCTCAACTGTTTTGTGCTTATTTTATGCATCTTTTGAAATTCCATTTTACAGTGGCTTCTCAGTGTAAGTGAGTCACGACTGCTTATCAGAATTTATGCTATTATCAGAGTATTTCTCCAGTAATCATAGAGTGTGAAAAGTCACCAAGAAAAATATTTATTTTTGCTTTTCTGATGCATATTACTTAATACCAGCAATGCACTTGGGTCTTCCCTTCCACAGTTATTTTTTCTCTAGATCTCAAAGGAGTATCTGATTTTTATTTCTTTTTCTTTTCCTTTTCTTTTGATAAATGAGGCTTATCAACACTTAGTACATTCACCAGATTTACTAACATCAGAACTTAACAGATGAGAAGCATTATTCTAGTTTTTTTTTGACTTAGTAATAAGATAGACAACGTAAACTTAACTAAGCTCAATATCAGAATTTGCTTGTGTCAACAGATTTCCACATAAATAATTACTTCAAACATGGGATTTGTTAGTATATTAAAGACTACTAGGTCAGCATCTAGCATGTTTATCCTCATTGGATCGAATAAACACAGAAACATTCATATCACTATCAGAGTTTAAAATTCACAGCAGACAATAATCAGTACTTAAGCAATTTTCAATTAAGCACAGAATTCACAGAGATAGTAATATCTGTAAATACTAATCATAAAGTCTGATGCATAAGAATAAAAACTAAGCAGATTTAGAGAAAGAACCTGAAACCATTCCAAGTTCATTTACCAATCTTGTAAAAGTAGCTTCACACAATGGTTTTGTGAAGATATCTGCTAGTTGTTGATCTGTTGGAACAAAGTGCAGTTCCACTGTACCTTCATCTACATGTTCCCTTATGAAGTGGTACCTTATGCTGATGTGCTTTGTCCTTGAGTGTTGAACTGGATTACCTGTCATAGCAATAGCACTTTGATTATCACAGTAAATAGGGATTTCTAAATATGTTAACCCATAATCCAATAACTGATTCTTCATCCAAAGAATCTGTGAACAACAGCTTCCTGCAGCAATGTACTCTGCTTCTGCAGTTGATGTGGAAATTGACTTTTGTTTCTTGCTAAACCAAGAAACCAATTTGCCTTCAAGAAATTTGCAGCTTCCACTTGTGCTTTTCCTGTCAATTTTGCAACCTGCAAAATCTGCATTTGAGTAACCTATTAGCTTAAAGTCTGATTCTCTAGGATACCACAATCCCAGATCAGCTGTTCCTTTAAGATACTTGAAAATTCTTTTCACAGCTGTTAAGTGAGGTTCTCTTGGATACGCTTGAAATCTTGCACAAAGACAGGTAGCATACATGATATCAGGTCTACTAGTAGTTAGTTAGAGTAGAGAGCCAATCATACCTCTGTAATCAGTAATATCTACTAATTTACCAGTATCCTTATCCAATTTTGTTGCAGTGGCCATGGGAGAGGATGCACTCGAACAATCTTGCATTCCAAATTTCTTCAGCAAATTTCTGGTGTACTTGGTTTGACAAATAAAAGTGCCTTCTTCATTCTGCTTGACTTGAAGGCCCAGAAAATAGCTAAGTTCCCCCATCATACTCATTTGATATCTTGACTGCATCAGTTTGGCAAACTTCTTGCAAAGTCTGTCATTTGTAGAACCAAAGATGATATCATCAACATATATCTGAACCAAAAGTAAGTCCTTTCCATGGTTGAGGTAGAACAGAGTTTTGTCAATAGTTCCTCTGTTAAATCCACTTTCCAGAAGAAACTGAGCTAAAGTCTCATACCATGCTCTTGGAGCTTGCTTAAGGCCATAAAGTGATTTATCAAGCCTGTAGACATGATTTGGAAATTTGGAATCTACAAAGCCTGGAGGTTGTTCAACATATACTTCCTCTTCCAACTCTCCATTGAGAAAAGCACTTTTCACGTCCATTTGAAAGACAGTAAACTTTTTGTGAGCAGCATAAGCCAAAAATATCCTTATAGCTTCCAATCTAGCAACTGGTGCAAATGTTTCATCATAATCAATTCCCTCCTGTTGAGAATATCCTTTTGCAACCAGCCTTGCTTTATTCCTTATAATTATACCATCAATATCAGTTTTGTTTCTGAACACCCACTGTGTACCAACAACAGATCTGTTCTTTGGTCTTGGCACTAGAATCCAGACTTTGTTTCTTTCAAATTCATTTAACTCTTCCTGCATTGCTTGTACCCAATCAGCATCTTGAAGAGCTTCTTCCACTTTCTTTGGTTCAGTCTGAGTAAGAAAAGAATTATAGAGACATTCACTTGAAGTAGTTGTTCTAAATCTGACACCTGCATCAGGATTTCCAATAATTAAGTCAGGTGTATGTGATTTAATCCACTTCCTTGCAGATGGAAGTTTTTCTCTAGAACTGGATGCTCCCCCATGATCCTTGCTATCTTCATCAACATTTTCTGATGCTCCCCCTGAAACTATGCTCTCTGAGTTGAATCCTTCAGAAATTGAGTTTTCAGAATTATCAGAACTTGGCTTATCAGAACTTGATGAATCAGAACTTGAAGAGCCAGTTGTATGTTCTGATGCTTCTTGAGATGTGGTTGTATCTTCAATATGCTCCCCCTGCACAGGTGTATCTTCCTTTGGCGTAGTCACCACAGTTTCAATAACATCAGAGTTTAATCCATCAGAGTTTGCAGTATCAGGATTTAGACTGTCAGGATTTTCAGTATCATAATTTAAGTCTTCATTTTCAAATCTCAGCTGATCATGATCATTGAAATCTTCAATTCCAGTAATCTTCTGATCATCAAAGGAGACATTGATAGATTCCATGACAACCCTTATTCTTAAATTGTAGACTCTGAAGGCTTTTGTGGAAAGTGGATACCCAACAAAAATTCCTTCATCAGTTTTTAAATCAAATTTGGATAGCTGTTTAGGGTGAGTCTTAAGAACAAAACACTTGCATCCAAATACATGAAAATACTTCAGATTTGGCTTCTTTTTCTTCACCATCTCATATGGTGTCTTTCCATGCTTGTTAATGAGTGTTGCATTCTGAGTAAAATAAGCAGTCTGCACAACTTCAGCCCAAAAATAGGTTGGTAGCTTTGCTTCATTAAGCATAGTTCGTGCAGCTTCAATAAGAGTTCTATTCTTTCTTTCAACAACTCCATTTTGCTGTGGAGTTCCAGGAACAGAAAATTCCTGCTTGATTCCATGGTCTTTACATAACTCTTCCATTGTCAAATTCTTGAACTCAGTGCCATTATCACTTCTTATGATCTTCACAGAATCTTTGACCAATTTATCCAGTTGCTTGACATGATTAATCAAGATAGATGTAGTTTCACTTTTTGTGTGCAAGAAATACACCCATGTGTATCTGGTGAACTCATCCACTATGACCATAGCATATTTCTTCTTTGTAATAGACATGACATTCACTGGACCAAACAGATCTACATGAAGTAGGTGAAAAGGCTCAAGAATTGATGATTCAGTCTTGCTCTTGAATGAAGATTTTCTTTGTTTAGCCTTCTAACATGAATCACAAAGGCCATCAGGAGCAAATACTGATTTTGACAGTCCTCTCAAAAGATCTTTCTTGACCAGTTCATTTATATTGTTGAAATTTAAATGAGAGAGTTTCTTGTGCCAATTCCAGCTTCTTTAATTGATGCTCTACTCACCAGACAGATTGCAGACCCATCAGTACTTGTTGAAAGCTTGGCTTCATAAATGTTACCATGCATGTATCCTTTCAGAACAACTTTACCTGTAGATTTGCTTACAACTTCACAGTGTTCTTCAAAGAAATCCACATAATAACCTTTGTCACATATTTGACTAACGCTCAGCAGATTGTGTTTAAGTTCTGAGACCAGAGCTACTTCTTTAAAGATGACATTCCCAAGATTGATATTGCCATATCCCAATGTTTTTCCAATGTTTCCATCTCCATAAGAAACACTTGGGCCAGCCTTCTCCACAAAGTTTGATAGCAGGGCTTTATTTCCAGTCATATGTCCTGAGCATCTACTGTCCATAACTAGGATGTTTTTCCTGTTGCCCTGCAATCACAAAGACCACTAATGATTAGTTTTAAGGACCCAGACTTGCTTGGATCCTTTGGCCTTATTAGGTTAGTTAACATTTGCAGCGGATTTAGCATTAGAGTTTATGTTAACATTTTTCTTATCAGCATTTACAATATCAGACTTTGTATCAAAACTTACACTAGAAGGAACAATGCTAACTTTTTTTAAAGAAGGTTTTATTTGATAATAATCATAGTACAAACTATGATATTCCTTACAAGTATAAATGAAATGCCATAAACTACCACAATGAAAACAAGGATTTTATGGCCTATATCTAACAAACTGACTCTTAACTCCTGACTTTGAAGGTAAGGAGTTTATATTCTTATTCTTCCTGCAAAAAGAAGCCAGATGGTTAGAACTTCCACAGTTATGACATGTTTTTCTAGGAGCATTAGGAACATGCTTATAATCATTGCTTTTATTCACACCTTCCTTTTCATTCCTATTTTTCCTAGGTGACTTTACCTTGTTTATATTCTTTACATCTTTCAGCTTATGCTTAAGCTGCTTCTTAGTCATTAAGCCTATGTTTACTTCAGTTGTCTTTTCCTGTTTTAGTTTGTCAGAAGTTAATTCCTCTTTAACTTCTGATTTCTCAGTATCAGTCTTTACAACTACAAACTTAACAGGTTTAACTTTGGCTTTTGTTTAACAACTATAGGCTTAATTTCTACAGTTCCTTTACCATTCTTATCATCTCTATAACCTAAGCCCTCTTTCCAGTTTCCACTACTTAACAAATTCTGAGTTGTTCTGCCAGAGTTAGTCCAAGTCCTGATAATCTCTCTTTCCTTTTCTAACTCAGTCTTTAGAGATTCATTTATTTTAAGTACTTCATCCCTAACATAGAAGGCATCATCTTTATCTTTCTGAGTTTGATGGAATGTAATAACCCCAATTTTTGGAATTTTTGAAACCCTTATGAATAGTGTTTTGCTGATTATGCTGAATAAGAAAACTTTTCATGCCACACTATGTAGGGGTTCTTTTATTGATCTTCTGGGATATTATTAGTACTCTATGTGGTATATAAGTGTATGTAAAGATCGTCAGAATCCAAATCCGAACACTTTGATTTTTCCCAGAAATCTACCAGATACAGAAAGAACTGAGTATAAGGTAACAGAATAAAAAGGATTTAAATTCAAGGATTATAAGAGAGGATCATAAAAGGAATATAATGTATTGAGAAAGGTTAAGGAAACCTAAGTAATAAGATCCCGGGTATGATCCCTCAAACGATAAACGAAAATGAAAGTTAAGCGAACCGCATAACAGATCAGCGGTCATTAGCCAAGTAATTAGGAGTTAATCAAGGGGTTAGTGGATGATGATGTCATCACACCAACAAGAGGAAGACAAGTGTAACAAGATGACATAGGAAATGTAACATAAGCATGACATAAGGGAAGGAGGTGTGGTTGATTAATAACCACACAATTTTTCATGGGTAAAAAGGTAATTAATCAAAAACAAAAGCTAGCAACCAAGCAAACAAATCAAAAAACATAAAACACTCCATTTTCTTCATCAAGCTCTCAGCTTTCCTTCATTTTCAAGGATAAGAAAATCAAAATCCAAGATCCAAACATTGTTAAATCATGAGGTAATTATCCAAGGTTCCTTATACATAGATATAGCTATCCCATGAATCTAAGCTTCAATTTCCTTCACAATCTCTTCCTAAAAATCATGGAAGAAGAGGGTGAATAGTGTTTTTCAAGAACTTAAATTTTTGTTCTTGAATTTTTGTTTAGATTAAGCTTGGATAAGGACTTTCAAGGGTGATTCCAAGCTAATTAGTTACTCCCACTCACAAGGAAGGTATAATCTCTTAACCTAGCTTTGTTATTGAATGTTAAGAGCATAATATAAGTATTATAGTTCATGAGAGGCTTGATTGTTGTGTATGTAGAGATTAGTTGGTTTTGTGGTGTTTTTGGAGTTGTAGATCTTGATAATTAGTTAAAGAACTTAAGTAAGCTTTTAGTTCATGATTGGGAAGTAGTATAAGTTGATAATATTGAGTTTTTGGGGCTGTTATGGTGAAGTATGGATGGAGTTGGGTTGTGATGTTGATTGTGGGTTGATTGTGGGTTGATTTGGAGTGGTATAAATTTGGGTAATCGCGTAAACATAGCCATCGTAATGCCCAATTTACCGTAGACTATTTTTGTTCTTAACATCAGAACCCTTGAACTCACTGATAGCTTTTGACCATTGCCATGTTTAGATAGTTCATGTTACGATCTTCGTTTTGATATGTGGTTCGTTTGAATCCGATGTACGGTTTAGGAGAAACGGCCGTTTTAAGTAACGGCGTTTCGCGACCGAACCATGACCCCTCGCCTTACTTTGAAACCTTGGTTAAGGACTTTAAATGACTAATTGGGGTATGAAACAATTATTTTAAGTGTATTAGGAAGTTGGTAAGGTACTCGCGAAAGAATCGCCTTAAAACTCTTAATGGTTAATTTATTAAAAATGGTGGAGCCGAGGGTACTCGAACAACTTAGGTGATTCGTTAAGCGTAGGAGTGACCATAAGCAAACGTTAGGATTCAATTGGTTAAAGTCTAGTTTCTTAAGCGACTGGGGTCTAATTCCAACTTATGTTGTTGTTCATAGGTTATCGGACCCACTCTAAGCGTAAGTCTATCCGGGAGCACTCAAGCAAGTTTTCTACCCGTTATACTGTTGTTGTGATGTATATATGTATATGCATTGTCTTGTGATAAATGCATGATGGTTAATTAGCAAATTCTTGCGATATATTGTAGCATGTGATATGGTATATATGCATGCCTGTTTCGTAATCTTGATACATATATCTGTTGATTCAGTTGATAATACCTATGCTAGAGATAAGCGGTATTTGCGTATACCCTTAGTATAGGGGACCCAAAGGTGAACATTTTTCTAAAACCGGGAGTCGATGTTCCCGAGTATATATATATATTTTTATATATATATATATATGAATAGTTTTCAAGGCTATTATTCGAATAAGGTTTATTCGATAACTTTATTTTTATTAATGAATATTATTTTGAATATTCATTCGAGGGCTTATGACTCCGTTTATTTTATTAATGAATATTATTTTGAATATTCATTCGAGGGCTTATGACTCCGTTTATTTTATTTAATGAATATTATTTTGAATATTCATTCGAGGGCTTATGACTCCGTTTATTTTATTAATGAATATTATTTTGAATATTCATTCGAGGACTTATGACTCCGATTAATTACTAATTATTATTCTTTATTTTATTAAGGAATAATGTGTCGATAATCAAACTCACTTTTGATTATTCAAATAAAGATAGTACATTCGTATAAGTATATATTTGGTTATTTAATATTTATTGCAAGTATAAGTTTTAAAACTTCTACTTCAATTATTTTTATAAAGATTATTCTTTATGGGAATATTATTTAAATAATAATATTCAGATATTTTCTAATATATTGGGACTGATTTATTTTACTAAATCAGCATCACTCCAAACATTCTTAAAAATGTTTTCGAGTCTTCGAAATGATTTTAAAGGTTAGGGCGGATCCCAAAACTCATTTTTATATTTAAGATCCTCCTTTCGAAGGGGATTTAAATACTCGCTCAAAACCTGAGGGATCCGGCTCTGTGGGGTGTTTTATATTCGCAACAAGGTTGCTGTTTTGATAAAAGAGTTTTTTATTACTTACCCAACACTCGGGAAGTAAAATTCTTGGAACAAGTTAATCCATTAACAGGCATCGCCTGGGAAATATTGGTGAGTTTTCCTTTCCAACTAGATACGACTTCTTGGTGGAGCCGTATCAACAAGTTTCTACTTGGGGAAAGGGGGGACGAGCTTTACGTTTCAGAGTCATGGATTTCATCTGAACTAGGAGTGGTGTAAGTGGTCGAGTGGCGCCGGCCCAGCCCTATTATATTGTCCCAAATGGCCTGGAAGTTCCGCTAAGACGGTACATTCCTTAGGAGTCCAGTGTTTGGTTGACAAGTAAATCCGACAGGTTCTCCTCTACATGTAGAAAATGGTGGGGTTGCACTACTACGACTGATCATCGTAAGTGGTCTTCCTGGCGCGGCAAACTCCCGTAATGAGTTCATCATCCAATTGGATATTTCTGCAACACTACCCAGAGCACTTCGATAGAAAGGCTACGTTTGGGTGATTGTTGAGTGTTGGCAGGGTCGAGTATTCAAAATGATGTTTGCATCAAATGAAGTATCTCGTAACTTCATTTTATTTTGATGATATTTTAAAGATTGATTCTATACAAGTTTTGTCTTGTAGCTTAATCTATGGGAGGTACTATTTATACATTGAACGGTGGTAGTTCAAGTAGTATTCGGAAAAGATATAAGTATATTGGAGTATCTTATAACTTCATCTTTTAAACTTATATCTAGTAAATGATTATCTTGTGCATGTCAAAGATTTTCAGAAAAACGTTGAGACAAGGTTAGATATATGAGATCACCTTGCAACGATATTTTTATACAGTTATAAACTGGAACTCTGTGTATATTATACATGTCGGAGGATTTCAAAGATTGTGAAAAGTATATGTATATATATACTGAATATTTTGCGACTTGGTCGCGTTAAGATATCAGCTTGGTTCATTTCTTCTTGACCAAGACTTTCATGAGTACTATGAGAATGCTCATATATTGTTAATTATTATACATATTATTTCGGTGGGCTTGTTGCTCACCCTTGCTTTCTTCTTTCATCATACAACATCAGATAAACAAGAAGAACAGGACCAAGCTCCCAATTCGCGAACGGATAGGAAACGTTCCGCAGTTTCCTATAGGCGTTGATGTCACTGTAGCTGAGGTAGGAACTACCAATAGGCTAGGCTTTCAACTTTTGATGTACCAGACTTATGTATCTTTATTAATTGTAATAATGGCAAAGAAATGTAAATTTATTCAGAAACCCTTTTAAGGTGTATTGGCATATAATTTTGGAATAAAATGACTCGTGTTATTTTTTTGGATATTCATCTCTGAGACTATAACTTGTGGTGTGTGTGTTTATTGTGGGGTCACAGTACAGAGTAGTTGATTGTTTATGAAGATTGGGTGTTATTAAGGGAAATGGAACTCGTGACAACCCGAATCCCCGACCTCGGATTTGGGGGTGTTACAGAAATGGTATTAGAGCGAAGCGTTATAAACCTCAGAGATGATGTGACGTTAAGATAATAAGTTCACTAAGATAATAAGAACTCTTGCCAAGTTCATAGTCGGACTACCTAACATAGTACTGACAGTTAAAACCCTTATGGGAACCCTTATAAATATCGTGATAGAAGTATAGTTCGTTATCGTATATGGTAGCGGGACTCCGAACCCTGAGGTTGAGGAGCAACAACGCGATGATGTTTTATTAGTTATTGGAGATCAGATTGTGGATCCGATAGAGCGTCCTCACACGGGACCGGATGATGTTCATATTGAGGATGTAGCGGTTGAGGATGTTGTCCTAGAAGGGATTATCGCTGAGAAGGATCCTCACAAGAATGAATAAAGGACCACTGAGGAATTGATGACCATGGTTAGGGCAACTACCAGAGGTAGGATTGGCCGGTCACTACCAGAGGTTCGTTGAAGTTTATAAAGATAGTAGCCCCTTTAACGCGGTTTACTCGTAAGACTGAGAAGTTCTAATGGACAGAGAAATGCGAGAACAACTTTTAAGAACTGAAGCAAAGATTGGTGGCGGCCCCTATGATGGCATTGCCGGATGGAAAAGGAGATTTTGTGATGTGTAGTGACGCTTCGCATAAGGAATTAGAGTGCTTCTTATACATCACAACAAGGTAATCGCGTACGCGTCAAGATAATTAAGGGAATATAGAAATTCGATATCCTCACCCATGAGCTTGGGCTCGTGGCAATAGTTTTGCCCTAAAGATTGGAGGCACTACTTGTATGGAGAGAAGTGCGAGATTTACCTAAGCCATAAGTGCTCTAGTACATTTTCCCGTAGAAAGAGCTCAACATACGCCAGAGGAGGTGGTTAGAGCTAATCAAGAATTATGATTGGGAGATTCTTTATCATTCGGGGAAAGCCAATGTGGTGGTTGATGCCCTTAGTAAAAAAAAAGGAGAGACTCAAGATGATAATGTCCTTGGGAGAGTTTATAAGAGATTTTGAGAAAATGGAAATAGAAGTGAAGGTAACCGGAGCCGGTACCGAAAAGATGTTTGAGATTGCAATACAGTCCGAATTATCGGAAAAGAACATATTGTGCCAGAAAAAGTGATGAATGAAGGCAGAGAGCCAACAATTAGATAAAAGATTAATACCGAGAAAGATGATAAAAATAATGAGGTATTCCTACAGAATTTGGGTTCCAAATGTTCAAGAGCTTAAAGATGAAATCTTAGATGAAAGCTAGTTTGAGAAATAAGATTTAGAGCAAACCCTGAACGTGATAGTCGGGGAGGTCGCCATCAAGATAGAAGGAACCCATAACATAATGGAGTGGAAAATGAGGATTTTAACGTATAAGATAACCCCAAGTATGGGAGAAGGATGAAACATTTCATACTAAGGAAACAGAAAGTCGAGTAAGGAAAGGAGACCCGAGACGGTACTCCTATACGGTAATTCATGGACCTGTCTAAAAAGAACTTAGACTATTATCCCCAACCACCATCTTGAGGAAACAATGCGGTAGGAAATTATTTCATGACCTTTAAGTCGCTAAGCTCTCAGAGTTCCAAGGAACAGGTTGACCCAGTCGAGGCAAGAGCCTGGCTAAAGGAAATATAGGAATCATTTGAGATTCTAAATGATTGACGAATCACAAAAGACTGTTTTTGTCACTTACCCTCCTAAGAGAGAGGCCACCCGCTGGTGAAAGGCCAAGGAAGGCACGGAGCAAGAAATTATATTAAACTGATTAAAGTTCAGTCAATTGTTTTCGGGAAAATAATTCCCAAGGTTATGGAGAGAGTGTAAAAGCTTTAGAGCCAGAACAAAGGCAGACGAGTATGATGAAATATGAAGCTAAGTTGTAAAAGTTGTCAAGATTCGTTCTGATGACAAGAATCCCAGAACGATGTGATGTTTGAAGTCAATGATTAGTGGGTTCATGAAAAAATGATAAGAGAAAGGAAAATAAAAAGAAACTGAAGTGGAAAGGAATATAAAGGCAATAGAGTTTGAGGAATGATAAGGGAGTTGGGTATGAGGAAACCCTAAAGACTCGTAGCAATAGAAATAGAAAAGTATGTAATCGTTAGGATGAGGGTGATTCACCATGAGTTAAAGTTGATGATTGAAGGAATAAGAGATACATATATTTTATCCCCTGTAAGTTGGGAGGATTTAAGGAAACCTTGAGATAGTTCGCATGATAAATAATGAGACGCAGATAGACTGAGGAGACAAGGAAGTAAGAAATTAGGAAAATTGGATGAAGGAAGTGACCTTCAAGAATGTGAAGTGTAAGACCGGTGGCTTGATACCCAGAAAGGGAGACGCCATGTATGAAAGATATCTCAACATTGAGATGACTGTTGAGATAAACAACAAAAGTAAATAAGGAATTATTAAGAAGAAGTTCACGTCGAACACGACCAATATCTTCCAGAACATCCTTGTTATCGTTACCAAATTAGGCAAGAAAAGCGGATAACCGTTGTTATCTTTTGGAGGCCATATTGATTGACCTCATTTTGAATACAGATGTTATTGTGAAATTAGGCATATACTATCGAGGTGGGAATGATTGAATAAGACACCCTCATCAGGGATATATGACTTGATTTATCCATGGAAGGATGCATGTACCTTTTTAAAGGTTGAATTAAGGATAGAACCTCGATAACTTGAGATGAATCCTAGGGGAATGCATAAAGGTTGGCATTTCGCCCTTAATAGGGACAACATGAGTTTTGGCAGTATGAATTGGAAAGGATTAAGGTAACAACAACCTTTAAGAATCAGTGGAGAAATTTTTCAGAAGTATATAGACAATGGTTCTAGTATTAATAAATGGTATCTTGATATGCCCTGTATCTAGGGAATACAGGAGGAACAATTCAAGGATAACCTTAGAGGTTTTACAAGGAGAAAGGTAATATTCAAAATTCTCAAGAATGGAAATGTTGATAAAGGAAATATGACGTAATTATAATAATGCCAAGTGGGGCACATGTTAAACCATGAGAAAGTATAGATTGAACCCAACAAAGGTCAAGAATGGTGAAAACAAGAAGGACCCAAGATAAGAGACGTCCTAAGTATGATCGAGAGTCAGCCGTGACAATGATTAACCTCTAAAGACTGAGGCAATAACTTATGGAAAAAAATGGTGGTATTTTTTTTTACTCATCAAATTTTAAGGAAAACATCTTCACACAAGCAGTGATTGGAAATGAGGTAGAAAATTTAGTTGGAGATCGTTCAAACGACATTAATTGTAAGGAAATTTTACAATCAGGAAAGGCCAAAGAGGTGGCCGACACTTTAAGTGTAAGAGAGCAATTATAGGCGCTCATGCCAGAGGAATACAGTGATAATGGTTGAAGCCGTAAAGGTTGTATTATGGGTTGGAAGATTGACATTCCTTCTGATGATTGTGCAATACCCAACTGTAATAGTAGTTTGGTAAAGGTTTAATTCGTATAATCGCCATGAGTGGGCTATCTATCTTAGAAGGAACTATCCTGAGAATAATCCAGGTCCATGTTTCAAAAAGGACTAAACGAACCTTCGAGTTAAGTCTTCTATTGAAGGTATACGATTAAGAATGGTATTAACCTGTTATCGGTGCTTTGATTGAAACTCTTCTGTAATTTTATATGCTTCATGTCATGTATGTATGTCAGGATCAGGAGTGTTCTTCATGAATTACGAATGGTGATTATGTTAACTCCTTAGAAGAATTCTATACTACATGTATGGACTCCGTATGGTTAGATATTAAGATTTCATGGAAAGTGAATGACGGTTGTAGGTCAGTGGTGGACCATAGTAATGCATCAATGATTCTGCGAGTAATGAGCTGATTACAACCGTGAGAGTTGTATTGGAATGGATGTTGAGATTGAGTACCACTAATCTGTTAGTGTATACTGAAAATATTTATTTGAAGTATGTACATTTATTTTTGGCCAGTTTATTTGAGAATCATTTGAATATTTACATGTTGTCTAATATTATATATTGTGAACAATCTAGTATCAAATGGGATACAGAATATTAGATTGTTAAATACGGTTATATAATATAATAAGGTTCACAGCACAGGTGGTGTTAGACAATCCACTAGTATGGCTGTAATATTATTTAGATTAGTTTATATTGACTAATAAATAATGCTAGTATACTTTGTGTATATTAAACAGGATCAAATTTAGAATTGTTCCCTTAATACTAATTAAGAAGGAGAACTAAGATTCTATGTTATTATTAATGCTTAGGTTCTTAATCCGGAAATAGTAATTGACACGTGTATATTATTTACATGCTTTGATTTATATATGAAATAATTCTTTTGAATTATATAATTATATTTTGGGTGATGGAATTATATACATGGTGGATATTATTTATTGAAGGAATCCAGGTCTTGATAATATTCGGGTTAATGATGTCCCCTTGAAAGCTCAAAAAGATTTAATTATGTGAAACCCTGCAGGTGGAATTTATTCTGGAATAATTAAATAAAGGTTGAGTGGATGATCAAGGATAAAAGATATTAATTAAATAAATTATCAGTAATTTATTTAATTAATGGACATATGATATTTTAAACATGGGGAATTTAATAAGCAAATAATATTGGAACCGAATTAATTAAATTACGGTATTAGGAAAGGTAGTGCAAATATTAATTCTTTAGTGGATTGAATTAATATTTAATTACATTGGGCTAGGCTCAAGATGTAATTAGAAGGCCCAACCTAATTATCCATGGTCCCTATTGTAGCCTATATATATTCTTATTCTCTTCTTGCTTGGCAATTGTGTGAAAATATATTGTAGCCACCAAGGAGCAAGAAGAGAGGATAACTTGAGAAGACGGAGGCCAAACTTCGCTCAAGGGAATTTGGGAATACAATAGAAGAGCGTGGAATCAACCATTAACAAGGTAATCCTCTTTTCGAAATCTTTATCGTAAAACGTAGTAACACCCTAAGTCCGTGGTTCCCAACAATTGGTATCAAGAGCCTGGTAATGGGTTCTACGTTTTATGATATAATGTCCATGTCGTAATTATATATGCGTGTATATAGTGTTTTGCTTGTATTGGTTTTGATGCAGGTTGTTAATCCACTATTATGGCCATGTATATATTAATTATGTGTTTGGATCCCACGTGGTTTAATCGTGGTTAATTTTTGTTTTGATCCCACGTGGTTTAATCGTGGTTAATTTTTGTTTTGGTTTCCACGTGGTTTAATCGTGGTTGTAATTTACATGAGGGTTGATCGTGTTAGAATAGATTTTACAAAATTAGTTTTGTATTAGATCTATTTTTTTTGTAATTGTTCCGGGTATTTTGTAATAGTTATGTGCGATCGGAAATCAATTCCGGTAGTTTTTTGTTCCGCTGTGCGATTACATGGGGCTGCTGTTGATGTTTGGATCGAACAAAATCAAAACAAAACTCACAGAAAAGCAACAGGCGCGCGCACGCTGCGGCCGCTGCGGCAGCTGGGGCTACTGGGGCCGCTGCGGCAGCTGGGACTGCTGGGGCTGCTGCGGCAGCTGGGGCTGCTGGGGCTGCGGGGGCTGCTGGGGGTGTCGGGGCACGCTTGGGCAGATTTTTTTTTGAGAGCTGGATTTTTTTTCAAGGGCCATAATAGTGGAAAATTTATTTTAATTTTTTCCATTAAATTTTAATTATTGCTTTAATTTATTGATTATGTGTGTCGTTAATTATGTGTGTAATTCTTTTAAAATTGCATGTTTAACTTAATTAGGACGACATGGACATAAAATTTATTTATTGCTTTAATTAAATGTTATATGTTGCTAAAATTATGTGTGTATTTTGAATGCATGATTAGACATAATTATAACAACATAGGGCCCCATTTAATTTTAAAATTCCTCAATTTTAATAAAAAAAATTCTAAGTGGGAGAGGGAATTAATATGAAATTAAATCCCATGGTCTCCATTATTGGTTGTAGGTAATTTAACATAAAGATGAATATAAATTATATATACGTCACCCATCGTGGCATGTAATTTATGGTGTCTAGAATGTTATAGAAATTACTAGAACAAACTTCTTAAATTAATAAATTTTGAAAGGAATAAATACGGATTTTCTTTATTTCTGATTTGGGGCGATTTTGTCAAAAACGGGTTCATCGAACTTGTAAGGCTGTGGGTTTTAAGCGAGATCGATGTGACTCCTCCACTACCTGGAAATCAAACCATTGATGAATATTGAATTGAAGTATTATATTCAAGGCAAAATTACGAATATTGGAAGGTATACACGCCACCCATCGTGGCGTACCAAGTTCCATAGATTTCGAATAATTTAAGATTTGATGATGGTATACACTTAGCTATGAAAAATAATATAGTCCACCCCAACGTGGCATATTGTTTAGTAATAGGACCGAAGTAACATTTAAATAAAATTAGGTGGTATATATGTCACACATCGTGGCGTACCAGAAGCTTATGGTGTTTAGATGTTAGTGCATTAAATTTTAATAATTTAGATCTTAATAATTAATGCACCTTTATTTATGTGATGTTTTTATGCATGATTCTCAGGATAAAATGGGCTTTAATCCACTATTCACCATACTTAAGGATAACAAACTTACCGGACCTAACTATATTGATTGGAAACGAAATTTGGACATTGTGTTGACTGCTGAGGAGTACAAGTTTTGCACTTATGAACCCAAGCCTGAACAGCCTGCTGCTGATGCTCCTGAAGATGAGAAAGAGTATTATAAACGGCGGATTAAGGCTGATGAGATGTCGCGATGTTACATTCTGGCAGCAATGTCGGGTGTTTTGCAGCATCAGCATCAGTCTATGGCCACTGCTTCGGATATGCTCTTTAATCTCAAGGAACTTTTTGGAGATCAGAATAGGGCTGCTAGGCAAGTAGCCATGAAGGCTTTAATGAACACTCAGATGGCTGAAGGCACACCTGTAAGGGATCATGTTCTCAAGATGATGTCGCATCTGAATGAGATAGAGATCCTTGGTGCTGAACTTGACGGGGAAACCCAGATTGACATTATCCTTATGAGCTTGTCCAAGAGTTTTGAGCAGTTCCGCTTGAATTACAACATGAACAAGAGGCAGTATAGTCTCGCGGAACTGCTGACAGAACTTCAGGCAGCTTAAGGATTATTTTGGCAGAGTGTTCAAGTGAATGTGGCTGAGAAAGGTTCTTCCTCTAAGCCGAAAGGTATTAAGAAGAAGAAAAAGGCTCAGACACAGAAAGCTGTGAAGGCAGTGGGAGTTCAGGGTGGTGTGGAAAAGCCTAAGGGAAAGTACTTCAGATGCAAACAGTCAGGTCACTGGAAATAGGATTGTCCTCTTCCTAAGAAGACAAACAATACTGGTATGTCTCTTTCTCTAGTTACAGAAACATTTATAGCGGCTATATCTACGAGCACTTGGTGTGTAGATACAGGAGCCACTGATCATGTTTGTAATTTTTTGCAGGGGTTCCAACTATCCAGAATGCTTAGAGATGGTGAGATATACGTGTTCATGGGAGATGCTACGAAAGTAGCAGTAGTTGCAGTAGGAGTTATTCATTTATCTTTTGGTTCTGATAGGATTTTGGTTTTAAACAATTGTCTTTATGTACCTTCTTTTAGAAGGAATTTAATTTCGGTTTCTAAACTTGCTTTGGATGGTTATAATGTTTGTTTGGATCGTAATGTTTCTATTATGATGAATAAACGAATTATATGTTCTGGTACATTGCAAGACAATTTGTATATAATTAATCCTAGTCAACCTGCACTGCAACTACAATTTAGGGAATTGAACAACACATCTTCTAACTCTACTAAAAGAAAGGAACCTTCTAGTTTGAACCAAACATATCTTTGGCACTTGAGATTAGGTCATATTAACTTGAGGAGGATTCAAAGGCTGGTAGTAGACGGGCCTTTAAGCTCATTGGCAGTGGAGCCATTTCCAGTTTGTGAATCCTGCTTGGAAGGTAAAATGACTAATAGGCCTTTCAAGGCAAAAGGGAATAGAGCCAAACAACTGTTAGAATTGGTTCACTCTGATTTATGTGGACCCATGAATATCCAAGCAAGAGGTGGTTATGAATATTTCATCACTTTCATTGATGATTATTCTAGATATGGGTACGTTTATTTGTTGCACCGTAAGTCTGAGTGCTTTGATAAGTTCAAAGAGTACAAAGCTAAAACGGAGAAGCGACTTAATAAAAGTATCAAGTCACTACGATCAGATCGTGGTGGCGAATACTTGCTTGGAGAATTTAGGGAATATTTATCAGAAAATGGGATAGAATCCCAGTTAACTGCACCAGGCACACCCCAGCAGAACGGTGTAGCAGAGAGAAGGAACCGGACTCTTTTAGAGAGTGTTAGATCGATGATGAGTTATTCGGATTTACCCAAGTCGTTTTGGGGACATGCCTTAGAGACAACAGCTTATCTTCTGAACTTAGTACCTTCTAAGTCGGTTCCTAAAACCCCCTTAGAATTGTGGACCGGGGATAAACCGAGTCTAAGACATATTCGAATATGGGGTTGTCCAGCACATGTGCTGAACAAGAACACGACTAAGTTAGAATCTCGTATAGGAGTAAAGTTGTTTGTAGGCTACCCCATGGGAACGAAAGGATATTTATTTTATAGTCCAAAGAATCGGGATGTCATTGTTAGCACCAATGCAAGATTCTTGGAAGAGGACTATATAATGAATCACAAACCCATGAGTAGTGTCATTTTAGAGGAACTAGTGGGAGGGACAAATAATACCCATGAAGCTGTAGTACAAGTAGAACAACCACAACATAATGTACAACCTGCCACTAATACCACACCAGTGCCTCGTCGTAGTGGGAGGGTTGTTCAACAGCCTGATAGATTCATATTTTTGGGAGAGTCTTCAGACTTGGTCCCTGGTGAACATGATGATGATCCCCGTACATACGAAGAGGCAGTACAAGATAAAAATGCAGATCTTTGGCAAAAGGCGATGGAATCTGAGATAGAATCAATGTATTCTAATCAGGTCTGGGAGCTCGTGGAACCACCCAAAGGTATAAAACCTATTGGATGTAAGTGGATCTACAAGAAAAAGAGGGGATTAGATAAAAAGGTGAAAGCCTGGAAAGCAAGACTTGTTGCGAAAGGGTATACTCAGAAAGAAGGTATCGATTATGAGGAAACCTTTTCACCGGTAGTCATGCTTAAGTCAATCCGTATTCTTTTATCTATAGCAGCTCATCTCGATTATGAGATTTGGCAAATGGATGTCAAGACAGCTTTTCTTAATGGAAGTCTTGAAGAAACCATCTATATGTAGCAACCAAAAGGATTCATTAAGGAAGGCCAAGAGCATCTGGTATGTAAGCTTAAGAGGTCTATTTATGGACTTAAACAAGCTTCTAGAGACTGGAATATTCGTTTTGATCAGGCAGTCCAGTCATATGGATTTGATCAAAGTCCAAGCGAATCGTGCGTGTATAAGAGAAGTGAAGGTAATGTAGTGGTTTTTCTAGTACTATATGTAGATAATATTTTACTCATTGGAAACAATGTTGAGATGTTGTCATCAGTAAAGGCATGGTTGTTCAAACAATTTGACATGAAGGACTTAGGTGAAGCGGCATACATCCTTGGGATCAAAGTTATAAGGGATCGCAAGAAAAGGATGTTGGCTTTATCTCAAGAGCCCTACATTGATGAAGTATTAGCTCGTTTTAACATGCAGAACTCCAAGAAAGGTTTTTTACCTTTTAAGCATGGAGTTGCTCTATCTAAGAAGCAGTGTCCTTCGACACCTAAGGATATAGAGAGCATGAAAGCAGTTCCTTATGCTTCAGCATGTGGAAGCTTAATGTATGCTATGTTATGTACGAGGCCTGACATCTACTTTGCTGTAGGCATGGTTAGTAGATATCAGTCGAACCCAGGTCAGGAACATTGGAGTGCAGTAAAAACTATACTCAAGTACCTGAAAAGGACTAAGGAGTATATGTTAATTTACAAGGCCTCAGATCTATTTCCTTTGGGATATACTGATTCAGATTTCCAATCAGATAGGGATAAGAGGAAATCAACCTCGGGATATGTTTTTACTTTGGGAGGTGGAGCCGTTATATGGAGGAGTGTAAAGCAGAAATGCATTGCAGACTCCACCATGGAGGCCGAGTACGTGGCGGCCTCTGAGGCTGCCAAGGAGGCTGTATGGTTCAGGAACTTCCTTTTGGACTTAGATGTGGTACCTAATTTGCCTAGGAGCTTGACGGTGTATTGTGATAACACTGGTGCTGTGGCAAATTCAAAGGAACCGCGAGACCACAAAGCAACTAAACATATTGAACGTAAGTATCATCTCATACGAGGAATCGTAAAGCGAGGGGATATAGTTGTGGCTCATATATTATCAGAAGACAACCGGGCAGATCCTTTCACAAAGAGCTTGCCAGCCAAGGTTTTTGACAAGTATGTGGAAGCGATAGGAGTCAGATGGATGGACACATAGATTTTTATGTAATAGTGGATTAAATAAACACTGATGTACACATAGAATATTTTGAGTATAAGTGGCAGATTGTTAGTGTATACTGAAAATATTTATTTGAAGTATGTACATTTATTTCTGGCCAGTTTATTTGAGAATCATTTGAATGTTTACATGTTGTCTAATATTATATATTGTGAACAATCTAGTATCAAATGGGATACAGAATATTAGATTGTTAAATACGGTTATATAATATAATAAGGTTCACAGCATAGGTGGTGTTGGACAATCCACTAGTATGGCTGTAGTATTATTTAGATTAGTTTATATTGACTAATAAATAATGCTAGTATACTTTGTGTATATTGAACAGGATCAAATTTAGAATTGTTCCCTTAATACTGATTAAGAAGGAGAACTAAGATTATATGTTATTATTAATGCTTAGGTTCTTAATCCGGAAATAGTAATTGACACGTGTATATTATTTACATGCTTTGATTTATATATGAAATAATTCTTTTGAATTATATCATTATATTTTGGGTGATGGAATTATATACATGGTGGATATTATTTATTGAAGGAATCCATGTCCTGATAATATTCGGGTTAATGATGTCCCCTTGAAAGCTCAAAAAGATTTAATTATGTGAAACCCTGCAGGTGGAATTTATTCTGGCATAATTAAATAAAGGTTGAGTGGATGATCAAGGATAAAAGATATTAATTAAATAAATTATCAGTAATTTATTTAATTAATGGACATATGATATTTTAAACATGGGGAATTTAATAAGCAAATAATATTGGAACCGAATTAATTAAATTACGGTATTAGGAAAGGTAGTGCAAATATTAATTCTTTAGTGGATTGAATTAATATTTAATTACATTGGGCTAGGCTCAAGATGTAATTAGAAGGCCCAACCTAATTATCCATGGTCCCTATTGTAGCCTATATATATTCTTATTCTCTTCTTGCTTGGCAATTGTGTGAAAACATATTGTAGCCACCAAGGAGCAAGAAGAGAGGATAACTTGAGAAGACGGAGGCCACACTTCGCTCAAGGGAATTTGGGAATACAATAGAAGAGCGTGGAATCAACCATTAACAAGGTAATCCTCTTTTCGAAATCTTTATCGTAAAACGTAGTAACACCCTAAGTCCGTGGTTCCCAACATAATCGTGTCGTGTTGACGTATAAGTTATCTTTGATAGAAAAACTAGGTCGATTATTTACCTTTTGAATATTTATTCTTTCTTATCAATAGAGAGTCGTATTACTATACAAGGAAGGTTGCAGTGCAAGCATAGAATTCTAGTAACGATGATGTCTAGAATGAGATCCCAGATTCGATTTTCGATATCGAGGGAGTTTCAAAGGTGATTGGGTATAAGCTCGAGGAAGAGCATGGGTCCATAGAATGATGGATGGAATAGCAAAAATATTTAAGCATACAAAATGCGATGCGATAATACTTGATGTTGATATATATATACATATGTTTTGTTCTCCTATGACAAACCTCTATAGTTCAGAGGTAGGTTCCAAGCCAGATATTTTGTGGCAGTATATTTTTTTTCATATTCTCTTCAATTCGTTCTTTTCTCTTCTTTTCATTTCATATAAGCTGAGAAGAACAACCCTTCCAGAAGGGGAGGTATTGCCGAATGACTATCTATCTATGTGATAGAAGCCTAGTAGGATACCATCTATTGTTTAATTGCTTGTCAAGTACTAAAGGCTGGCCACCTTATGTACTAACTATGCGATATAACAAGTGTTCATGATCATAGTGATCTCTCAATAAATTCTTTTACTTCTATATGACTGATCAAACTTTGGAAAATAGAAACAGCTGAAAAAGGAGTGGTAAAGTTATGGTGGTATTCGGAATGGAAATACATTCGTGATACTAAGGTTGACGTGGTTATTAAAAGGTTATAGAACGCTAACGAGCAAAAGTATAACCAGTATAATATTATGAACGGAAGGTAGCAGCGATTATGAACTGGAAAAGAATGGGTATTGAGAAGCAGAAGCTCTAATGCTAAAAGCTATAATGAGAGTCTGTGCAATAGACTTGAAAGAATTTGGAATGATCACTTAACATGGATTGAGTTTTCTTACGACAATAGATCATATGTCAGTATTGAGATATCGCCTTAGGAGATCCTTGAGGGAAGACAATGTCGATCTCCCTTATGTTAGGATGAAGTTGCAGAGCGCAAGATGCTCAGACCAGTAGTGGTCCAAAGGACCAAGGATATAATAGATCTAATCAGAGGACGGCTGGTAGTAGCCCAAGGTGGACATAAAAAGTATGTTGATTTGACATGAAAGGACAAGGAATAGGAAATAGGGGACCTAGTAATGATAAAGATATCCCTTGGAAAGGATGGATGAGGTTCGGAAAGAAAGGAAAGCTAAGCCCACGAATTGTTGGACCCTTTAAGGTATTAAGACATATTGGGAAGTTAGCATATGAGCTAGCCCTACCCCTGAACATGTAGCAAGTTCATAACGTGTTCTACGTATCAATGTTAAGGAAGTGTAATTCGGATGCCAGATAAATAGGGGCATATGAGCGCATAGACATGCAACCCGACGTAACCTATATGGAGCAACCAGGAAGGGTTATAGAGTGAAAAGGAACAAATGCTTAGGAGAAGAGTTATCAAACTAGTCAGAGTTTGATGGTAGAACCACAATGTGGGAAAATTACGTAAGAGTTAGAAAGTGCAATGCTAAGATAGTATCACTACTCATTTTCTATCTGATTCCGGGACGGAATCCTTTTAAGGAGGGGAGACTGTAATAACCCCAATTTTTGGAATTTTTGAAACCCTTATGAATAGTGTTTTGCTGATTATGCTGAATAAGAAACTTTTCATGCCACACTATGTAGGGGTTCTTTTATTGATCTTCTGGGATATTATTAGTACTCTATGTGGTATATAAGTGTATGTAAAGATCGTCAGAATCCAAATCTGAACACTTTGATTTTTCCCAGAAATCTACCAGATACAGAAAGAACTGAGTATAAGGTAACAGAATAAAAAGGATTTAAATTCAAGGATTATAAGAGAGGATCATAAAAGGAATATAATGTATTGAGAAAGGTTAAGGAAACCTAAGTAATAAGATCCCGGGTATGATCCCTCAAACGATAAATGAAAACGAAAGTTAAGCGAACCGCATAATAGATCAGTGGTCATTAGCCAAGTAATTAGGAGTTAATCAAGGGGTTAGTGGATGATGATGTCATCACACAAACAAGAGGAAGACAAGTGTAACAAGATGACATAGGAAATGTGACATAAGCATGACATAAGGGAAGGAGGTGTGGTTGATTAATAACCACACAATTTTTCATGGGTAAAAAGGTAATTAATCAAAAACAAAAGCTAGCAACCAAGCAAACAAATCAAAAAACACAAAACACTCCATTTTCTTCATCAAGCTCTCGGCTTTCCTTCATTTTCAAGGATAAGAAAATTAGAATCCAAGATCCAAGCATTGTTAAATCATGAGGTAATTATCCAAGGTTCCTTATACATAGATATAGCTATCCCATGAATCTAAGCTTTAATTTCCTTCACAATCTCTTCCTAAAAATCATGGAAGAAGAGGGTGAATAGTGTTTTTCAAGAACTTAAATTTTTGTTTAGATTAAGCTTGGATAAGGACTTTCAAGGGTGATTCCAAGCTAATTAGTTACTCCCACTCACAAGGAAGGTATAATCTCTTAACCTAGCTTTGTTATTGAATGTTAAGAGCATAATATAAGTATTATAGTTCATGAGAGGCTTGATTGTTGTGTATATAGAGATTAGTTGGTTTTGTGGTGTTTTTGGAGTTGTAGATCTTGATAATTAGTTAAAGAACTTAAGTAAGCTTTTAGTTCATGATTGGGAAGTAGTATAAGTTGATAATATTGAGTTGTTGGGTCTTTTATGGTGAAGTATGGATGGAGTTGGGTTGTGATGTTGATTGTGGGTTGATTTGGAGTGGTATAAATTTGGGTAATCGCGTAAACATAGCCGTCGTAATGCCCAATTTACCGTAGACTGTTTTTGTTCTTAACATCAGAACCCTTGAACTTACTGTTAGGTTTTGACCATTGCCATGTTTAGATAGTTCATGTTACGAGCTTCGTTTTGATATGTGGTTCATTTGAATCCGATGTACGGTTTAGGAGAAACGACCGTTTTAAGTAACTGCGTTTCGCGACCGAACCATTACCCCTCGCCTTACTTTGAAACCTTGGTTAAGGACTTTAAATGACTAATTGGGGTATGAAACAATTATGTTAAGTGTATTAGGAAGTTGGTAAGGTACTCGCAAAAGAATCGCCTTAAAACTCTTAATGGTTAATTTATTAAAAATGGTGGAGCCGAGGGTACTCGAACAACTTAGGTGATTCGTTAAGCGTAGGAGTGACCATAAGCAAACGTTAGGGTTCAATTGGTTAAAGTCTAGTTTCTTAAGAGACTGGGGTCTAATTCCAACTTATGTTGTTGTTCATAGGTTACCGGACCCACTCTAAGCTTAAGTCTATCCGGGAGCACTCAGGCAAATTTTCTACCCGTTATACTGTTGTTGTGATGTATATATGTATATGCATTGTCTTGTGATAAATGCATGATGGTTAATTAGCAAATTCTTACGATATATTGTAGCATGTGATATGGTATATATGCATGCCTGTTTCGTAATCTTGATACATATATCTGTTGATTCAGTTGATAATACCTATGCTAGAGATAAGCGGTATTTGCGTATACCCTTAGTATAGGGGACCCAAAGGTGAACATTTTTCTAAAACCGGGAGTCGATGTTCCCGAGTATATATATATATATATATTTATATATATATATATGAATAGTTTTCAAGGCTATTATTCGAATAAGGTTTATTCGATAACTTTATTTTTATTAATGGATATTATTTTGAATATTCATTCGAGGGCTTATGACTCCGTTTATTTTATTAATGAATATTATTTTGAATATTCATTCGTGGGCTTATGACTCCGTTTATTTTATTTAATGAATATTATTTTGAATATTCATTCGAGGGCTTATGACTCCGTTTATTTTATTAATGAATATTATTTTGAATATTCATTCGAGGACTTATGACTCCGATTAATTACTAATTATTATTCTTTATTTTATTAAGGAATAATGTGTCGATAATCAAACTCACTTTTGATTATTCAAATAAAGATAGTACATTCGTATAAGTATATCTTTGGTTTTTTAATATTCATTTCAAGTATAAGTTTTAAAACTTCTACTTCAATTATTTTTATAAAGATTATTCTTTATGGGAATATTATTTAAATAATAATATTCAGATATTTTCTAATATATTGTGACTGATTTATTTTACTAAATCAGCATCACTCCAAACATTCTTAAAAATATTTTCGAGTCTTCGAAATGATTTTAAAGGTTAGGGTGGATCCCAAAACTCATTTTTATATTTAAGATCCTCCTTTCGAAGGGGATTTAAATAATCGCTCAAAACCTGAGGTATCCGGCTCTGTGGGTGTTTTATATTCGCAACAAGGTTGCTGTTTTGATAAAAGAGTTTTTGATTACTTACCCAACACTCGGGAAGTAAAATTCTTGGAACAAGTTAATCCATTAACAGGCATCGCCTGGGAAATATTGGTGAGTTTTCCTTTCCAACTAGATACGACTTCTTGGTGGAGCCGTATCAACAAGTTTCTACTTGGGGAAAGGGGGACGAGCTTTACGTTTCAGAGTCATGGATTTCATCTGAACTAGGAGTGGCGTAAGTGGTCGAGTGGCGCCGGCCCAGCCCTATTATATTGGCCCAAATGGCCTGGAAGTTCCGCTAAGACGGTACATTGCTTCTTTACTATAGACAAAGTGCTATAACTGTGATGGAGTAGAACACTTTACAGATGACTGCAGTAAGCCAAAGGCTGAGAAGAAACAAGCCTTAATTACCAAGAAGAAGAACTGGGATGATACATCAGAATCAGATGAGGGTGTCAATTATGCTCTCATGGCAAACGTTGAGTGAGGCTGAGAATACTGAGATAAAGGTACCTCAAACTACACTTGCTTTAGATACTGATGATATTTGTGAACTAATGCTATTTCTTAAATCACTAAATATTTGTTATAGGGATCAGACACTTGAAAATTCTAAGATTAGAACTGAAAATTCTGATCTAAAGAAAAGAAATGATTACCTAGAAGGTGAATTGATTTTGATGTTATAAACTTAAAAGGGAAAGAGATGATGCTTTGTATGCTAAAGAAATACTGTTATAAAAGCATGCATATCTTGAAAATGAATGTAACACCCCCAGATCCAGGGTCGGGGATCCGGGTCGTCACGGTCTTTCTTTCCATAAATATCACTTAACTTAATTAAAAATAAATAACCTCATGCCGTGACCCCACAGTAACACACACCACAACACGTTATAGTCTCAGAGATGAAATTGAAATAAGTACAAGTCCTTGAATCCACAACTTAAAAGTTATTACAACCCAAAATGATTACTTAATAAGTTACAATGAATTGCCATTATATGTAACAAGTTATAATTATACATAATTGATTCCCAAAAGTAGAATGCCTGGTCTACAGATAGATCTACCTCTGCAGCTATAGCAGCTATGATATCAACGGGAAGACACGGGACGCTTCCCACGCTCTTGCGCTAAGTTTGCTGGAGTCTGGCCATATTTCCTAACTGTTGTTGTGTGATGAAGAAATGAAGCAAGAGCGAGCATTACAGCTCGCAAGATAATATATAGTTTAATCAATAATGCAAGTATCTAAATAGATAACTTACTAGAAACCTTTATCAAGTGTAAGATAATTACTTACTAGATATAAGCTTAAAGGGAGATGAAGTTACCAATTACTTCACTATACTTATATCATTTTAGAAAACTACTTGAACTACCACTGTTCAAAGTATAATAAGTTTTTGAAGTTCGTCATATAGATGGGACTACAACATAAGACTTGAATAGATTTAATCTTTGAAATATCATTTGAAAGAAATAGAGTTACGAGATACTTCATTAAGTCCCGATATATATACCCATATATATTTCTCTTACATTTCCTGAAAACCTCTGTCATGTAAAGTATGAACAGAGCTGTAATATCCAATGAATTTGGAAAGAAGAGAATTTTGGCATAAACTCGATATCTCGCTGATCAGGAAAAGATACCTATTAAGTAACCTTTTCTATTGTAGATGGATGAATTCCTCGCCGGTCATCACCCTGGCCACATTAGGACCTCGCGCTAGACCGTTACCCGGCCACTCACACGTGGATGGACTGCCACCCAGCCTCTTACACCTTCATAGACCGTACCCTGGCCTGTCGCTTATGCCGACTCAATTAGATGGACTTACTTCCCGAACATTGGGCAAGTAATCAAATTGTTTTCTCAAAATAGTAACCTCGTTGCGAATATAAAATACACCACATATCCCTTAGATTTTTGAGCGAGTATTCAAGTCCCTTCGAAAGGGAGATCTTAAATTTGAAAATGAGTTTTGGGATCCTCTCTAGCTTTTAAAATCATTTTGAAGACTCAAAAACATTTTAAAGAATGTTTAGAGTAATGATGATTTAATAAAATAAATCAATCCCGATGTATTAGAAAATATCTGAATATTATTATTTAAATAATATTCTCATAAAGGATAATATTTATAAAAATAATTGAAGTAGAAGTTTTAAAACTCATACTTGAAACAAATAATAAATAACAAAAGATATACTTATACGAAAGTACGATCTTTATTTGAATAATCAAAAATAAGTTTGATTATTATTCCAAACTATTGAATATACCTTATACGATTAATAGTTATAGAAAACTATATATATATATATATATATTATACTCGGGAACATCGACTCCTGGTTTAGAAAAATGTTCACCTTCAGGTCCCCTATACCAAGGGTATACGCAGCTACTGCTTATCTCTAGCATATGTATTATGCAGTTTGTAAACAATTGAATTGATAACAAGATATCAAGATTATGAAACAGGCATGCATATATATCATATAAACATGCTCCAATATATCGCAATATTTGCTAATAACAATCATGCACTTATTACAAGATAATGCATATACATATATATATATCACAACAACAGTTAAACGGGTAGAAAACTTGTCTGAGTGACTGGGGGTGGTAAAAGGCCTGGGGCGGGTCTGGTAACCTATAAACAACATATAAGTTGGAATTAAACCACGGTCGCTTAAGAAACTAGACTTTAACCAACTGGACCCTAACGTTCGCTTTTGCGCTTAACGATTCACATAGTCGCTCGAGTACCCTCAGCTTTATCATTTTTATAAAATTAACCGTTTAACTTTTTAAGGCAACTCTTTTTCGAATACTCTATCAACTGACCAATTAACCTCACATAATTGTTTCGTACTCCGATTAGTCATTTAAGGACCTTAATCAAGGTTTCAAAGTAAAGCGAGGGGTTATGGTTCGCTCGTGAAACGCCGTTACTTAAAACGGTCGTTTCTCCTAAACCGTACATTGGATCTCAGCGAACCACATATCAAAACGAAGATTACGACACGATCTAGCTAAACATGGCAAAGTTTACAGATTAAACAGTTATCTCTCTGTCCTGAACACTAAGAACAAGCAGTTGTATGAAAACGGGCACTACGACGGCTATGTTTACACGATTACCAAAGTTTAAACTACTCCAATCAATCACAAATCAACTCATAAACACAAATACAACCAACCTTCATCCAACCCTTATTACATCAGTCCATAACCTCATAATTATCCAACTCATTCAATCACAAACAAGAGCTACTAACTATACTTAAGGTTCATTAACTATAAACAAGATTCAATCATCAAAATCACTACAAACCCAACCAAACTTTAAGCAAACAAGCATCATGCTTCTCATATACTATATCAATAAAAAACATTCCTAAATACTCAAAAGTAAAGCTAGGGTTTAAAGTTTATACCTTCTTGAAGCTTCCTTACACAACACAAGAGCTTTGAATGCCTAAAAGAACCTTGATCCTTGCTTGTATAATCTTAAAATTTCATAAAAATCAAGAAAACTAAAGTTATTTCTTGAAAGTTACTATTCATCATCTTCTTCCTTGATTTATTGGAAGAGATTTATGAGGAATTGGAAGCTTAAACTCCTAGGATATATTTATCTGATCACCAAGAAGCTAAGGAAATTACCTTGGATTTGTTTATGAGGTGAAGCTTGGATTTTTGAAATTTTCTCTTCCTTGAAATGAAAAGGCCGAGAGCTTTTGCAAGGTCAACTCCTCTTCTTTTTGTTTTATGATATTTTCTTGGTTGCTTCTTCTTTTTTTCTTGGAAATTGTTTTAGCTTTTTACCATGGTTAATTTTACATGGCCCAAAATCAACCAACAAAACAAAACCCATTTGTCATGCTTATGTCATCAAGCTTATATCATCTTTTTAACACTTGTCTTCCCTTGGTGGTGTGATGGCATAATCATCCACTAACCTCTTTGATTAACCCTTAATTACTTGGCTAATGACCGCTTATCTGTTATACGGTTCACTTAACTTTCGTTCTCGTTTGTCGTTTGAGGTATCATATCCGGGATTTTATTACTTGGGTTCCCCTAACCTTTCTCAATATTTTATATTCATTTTATGATCCTCTCTTATAATCCTTGAATTTAAATCCTTTTAATCATGTTACCTTATATTCAATTCTCTCGGTATCTGGTGGATTTTCGGGAAAAATCAAAGTGTTCGAATTTGGATTCTAACGATCTTTACATACACTTATATACCATATGAAGTACTAATAAGATTTCAGAATATCAATAAAAGAACTCCTACATAGTGTGGCATGAAAAGTTTTCTTAATCAGCATAATCAGCAAAATCACTATTCATAAGGATTACAAAAAGTCCAAAATTTTTGGGGTATTACAATGAATTAGCTAAAGAAAGAGAGATTATTAAGCTTTGGACTGATTCAGGAATAATAACACAGAGTTTATTAGAAAGTGGTTATTGGGGATCAGGATTAGGTTATGCTAATGAATCTAATTCTGATGATGTAACTAGAAAAGAGACTGAGAAAATTAAACCAATAAATACTGATAAAAAAATAAAATTGAACAAGTCTCAGTTAAGACCTATTAAGTTTAATTTAAGTGCTGATGTTGTTAAGTCACTAAGTGAAAAGGGTCAACCTCAGCACCTAAGTCAAACTTAAAAATTGGTAAATGTGAACAAGTTCACACCAAGTCAGTAAATTTTGGTTTTATGACTCAGAAACAGCTTAAGCAAAAGCTGAAGGAAGTAAAAACGAAAAACAAGGGGAAACAACCTAGAAAGAATAGAAATGTGAAAGTAGGTGTCAACAAGGAGAACAAATACAAACCTAATCCTAATTAACCTAGAAAGACATGTTTAATCTGTATTAGTACTAATCATCTTGTTATTGCTTCAGAAAGGATAAGGGGATAAATATATTTCCTCCTAAGTCAGAGTTTAGGAATAAAATAATTAGATATAAACCACATAATCCATATTTTTATTGTGATAGTGTTTGGCACTCAATTTACACATGTAAAGAGTATCACAATTTGTACTATGATTATTATGAACTGAAACCCTATTTAAATAAATCAAAAGTTATTTCTGCAAGTGTAAATTCTGATATTAAGAATGTTAGCATAAACTCTGATTTAAAGTCTTTTGTTGCAAATGTTAACAAACTTAAAAAGGCCAAAGGATCCAAGCAAGTCTGGGTTCTTAAATATACTAATTAATTGTTTATCTGAATACATGGGAACAAGAAAAATTCTCTAGTCTTGGACACTGGATGTTCAGGACACATGAATGAAAACAAATCCCTTCTATCATAATTTAAGGAGGAAGCTGGCCCAAGTGTTTTTTATGAAGATGGCGACTTAGGAAAGACTTTGGGATATGGCGGAATCAAACTTGGAAATGTCATCATTGAAAATGTAGCTCTTGTTGCAGGACTCAAGCATAATCTGATCAGTGTAAGTCAAATATGTGACAAAGGTTACTATGTGAATTTTTGTGAAGAATAATTATGAAATTGTAAGTAAATCAGATGGCGAGGTTGCAATGACTGGTTATAGACATGGTAACTTATATGAATCCAGGGTCTCCACAACTTCTAATAGTTCTGAAATATGTCTACTTGGTAGAGCATTCGTTGAAGACAGCTGGAAATGACATAAAAGACTTTCTCATCTCAATTTCAACAACATCAATGAACTTGCAAAGAAATATCTTATGAGAGGATTGCCCAATATAGTATTTACTCTGATGACTTATCTGACTCATGCCAGAAAGCCAGATTAAGGAAATCATCTTTCAAGAGTAAAACTGAATCATCAATTTTTGAACCATATCATTTGCTTTATATTGATCATTTTGGTCTATAGTAAAGAAGAGGTATGCACTTGTAATTGTTGATGTATATACAAGGTACACATGGGTGTATTTTCTGCACACCAAGGATGAATCTCCATCTATTCTTATTAATCTTGTAAGGGAACTGGAAAAATGATCAACACACAAAGTAAAGATCATTAAAAGTGACAATAGAACTGAATTCAAGATCAGCACTATGAAAGAATTTTGCATGTACAAGGGGATTAAACATAAATTTTCTGCCCCCGGAACTCCACAACAAAATGGAGTTGTTGAAAGAAAGAATAAAACTCTCATAGAAGCTGCAAGGACCATGCTTGGGGAAGTAATTGCCAACCTATTACTGGGCTAAAGCTGTGCAAACTGCATGCTTAACACAAAATGCTACTTTGATAAATAAGCATGGAAAAACACCATTGAGATGGTGAAAGGAAAGAATCCAAATTTGAAGTACTTTCACATATTTGGCTGCAAATGTTTTGTTCTTAAAACTCATCCTGAACAGCTTACAAAATTTGATCTAAAAGCTGATGAAGGAATTTTTGTTGGACATCCACTGTCAACAAAAGCCTTCAGAGTTTATAATCTGAAAACAAGAGTGGTCATGGAATCTATTTATGGGTTTTTTGATGACAAGAAGATTACATGTCTAGAATATGTAGATGACCATGAAGAATTGAGATTTAAAAATAAAGTACCATATGCTGAACAGTTAAATTCTGATGATCTGACAAATCCTGATACTGCACATCTCAATATCTCTCTAAACTCTGTAACATTATTTGAATCACTTGACTCTGATGAGCCATATGTCTGTAGCAATACTACAAACACTGAAGCACATGTTAAGGGGGAGCAACATGTTTCATATCAAGAGTCAAGTGATTCAAATCAAGAAACATCAGTAAATACTTTATTAAACTCTTATTGCCCAGTAAATAATTATTTTAGGGGGGTTGGATACAATTACTAAACAAATCAATGTTTATGAAAGTAAAGTAAGAACAAATGAATCAAATAACAGTTTATATTGATTTTTGATAAACTGTTACAAAACTCTCTTAAGAACAATATTCTTAAGAGCTTCTAGGTTACACGAATACTCGAGTTGTGCTTTATCACTTTATATTATGATAACCTATTATGTGTTATATACGACACAATTACAAATCAGTCCTATATCAATTACAAGATATGTTACAATATAAACTGGAAATCCTGATAGTGGTCTCAAAACCAGAAAAGCCACTCAAAATGAATGTCTCTGCCATTATTTTCTATCTCAAATTGAACCTAAGGAAGTGGAAGAAGCTCTTCAAGATGCTTATTGGATCACAACAATGCAAGAGGAGCTTAATGAATTTGAAAGGAACAAAGTTTGGACATCAGTACCAAGACTAAAGAATAGATCATAAATTGGTACAAAATGGGTGTTCAGTAACAATTTTTACGTGAGGGCATTATTACAAGAAATGAAGCAAGGTTGGTTGCAAAGGGTTATTCATAGCAAGAAGGCATTGATTATGATGAGACTTTTGCTCCAGTTGCAAGGCTTGAGGCAATCAGCATTTTTCTAGCCTATGTTGCTCACATTAAGTTCAAGGCGTTCCAAATGGATGTGAAGAGTATATTTTTAAATGGTGAACTTGATGAGGAAGTTTATGTTAAACAACCTCCAGGGTTCATTAATCTAAAATATCTAAATAATGTCTACAAGTTGGATAAGGCACTCTATAAACTAAAGTAAGCTCCAAGAGCATGGTATGAAGCACTTGCTCAATTCTTATTGGAAGGTGGTTTCAAAAGAGGTAAAATTAATAAAACTCTATTTTATAAGTATCATAGTAAGGACATGTAGTTAGTTCAGATATATGTTGATGATATCATTTTTGGTTCTACTATTGATAAACTCCGTGAGAGATTTGCTAAGTTAATGCAGTCAATATATCATATGAGTATGATGGGAGAATTGAGTTATTTTCTGGGATTACAAGTCAAATAGACTGAAGAATGGATATTCATGGATCAAGCAAAATATACCAAAAATTTTCTTAAAAGGTTTAAAATGCAAGACAGTTCAACTGCAACAACTCCTATGGCCACTGCAACCAAGTTAGATTTAAATTTCGGCTCATTAGTAGATATAACTAACTAAAAAGGTATGATTGGTTCACTCCTATATTTGATTACTAGTAAACCTGATATCATGTATGCTACCTATTTGTGTGCAAGGTTCCAAGATTATCCAAGGGAACCCTGTAACACCCCTAAATTCGGGGTCGGGGATTCGGGTTGTCACGAGTTCCATTTCCTTTATCAATACTTAATCTTAACAGTCAACCAACTACTGAGTACTGTGACCCCACAATATACACACACACACCACAAGTTATAGTCTCAGAGATGAATATCAAAAATAACACAAGTCATTTTATTCCACAATTATAAACCGTTACACCTTAAAAGGGTTCCTGAATAAATTTATATTTCTTTGCCATTATTACAATTCATAAAGATACATAAGTCTGGTGCATCAAAAGTTGAAAGCCTAGCCTATTGGTAGTTTCTACCTCAGCTACAGCGACATCAACGCCTATAGGAAACTGCGGAACGTTTCCTATTCGCTCGCAAATTGGGAGCTTGGTCCTGTTCATCTTGTCTGTCTGTTGTTGTGTGATGAAAGAAGAAAGCAAGGGTGAGCAACAAGCCCACCGAAATAATATGTATAATAATCAACAATATATGAGCATTCTCATAGTACTCATGAAAGTCTTGGTCAAGAAGAAATGAACCAAGTTGATATCTTAACGCGACCAAGTCGCAAAATATTCAGTATATATACCTATATACTTTTCACAATCTTTGAAATCCTCTGACATGTATAATATACACAGAGTTCCAGTTTATAAATGTATAAAAATATCGTTGCAAGGTGATCTCATATATCTAACCTTGTCTCAACGTTTTTTTAAAAATCTTTGACATGCACAAGATAATCATTTACTAGATATAAGTTTAAAAGATGAAGTTACAAGATACTCCAATATACTTATATCTTTTCCGAATACTACTTGAACTACCACCGTTCAATGTATAAATAGTTCATCCCATAGATTAAGCTACAAGACAAAACTTGTATGGAATCAATCTTTGAAATATCATCAAAATGAAATGAAGTTACGAGATACTTCATTTGATGAAAACATCATTTTGAAAACTTGACCCTGCCAACACTCAACAATCGCCCAGCCGTAGCCTTTCTATCGAAGTGCTCTGGGTAGTGTTGCAGAAATATCCAATTGGATGATGAACTCATTACGGGAGTTTGCCGCGCCAGGATGACCACTCACGATGATCAGTCGCAGTAGTGCAACCCCACCATTTTCTACATGTAGAGGAGAACTTGTCGGATTTACTTGTCAACCGAACACTGGACTCCTAAGGAATGGACCGTCTTAACGGAACTTCCAGGCCATTTGGGCCAATATAATAAGGCTGGGCCGGCGCCACTCGACCACTTACGCCACTCCTAGTTCAGATGAAATCCATGACTCTAAAACGTAAAGCTTGTCCACCCTTTCCCCAAGTAGAAACTTGTTGATACGGCTCCACCAAGAAGTCGTATCTAGCTGGAAAGGAAAACTCAATGATATTTCCCAGGCGGTGCCTGTTAATGGATTAACTTGTTCCAAGAATTTTACTTACCGAGTGTTGGGTAAGTAATCAAAAACTCTTTTATCAAAACAATAACCTTGTTGCGAATATAAAATACACCACAGAGACGGATCCCTCAGGTTTTGAGCGAGTATTTAAATCCCCTTCGAAAGGAAGAACTTAAATATAAAAAAATGAGTTTTGGGATTCGCCCTAACCTTTAAAAATCATTTTGAAGACTCGAAAATATTTTTAAGAATGTTTGGAGTAATGCTGATTTAGTAAAATAAATCAGTCCTGATATATTAGAAAATATCTGAATATTATTATTTAAATAATATTCCCATAAGGGTGATCCTTATAAAAATAATCGAGGTAGAAGTTTTAAAACTCATAATTGAAATGAATATTAAATAACCAAAGATATACTTATACGAAAGTAGGATCTTTATTTGAATAATCAAAAGTGAGTTTGATTATCGACACATTATTCTTTAATAAAATAAAGAATAATAATTAGTAAATAATCGGAGTCATAAGTCCTCGAATGAATATTCAAATAATATTCATTAAAAAAATAGATGGAGTCATAAGCCCTCGAATGAATATTCAAAATAATATTCATTAATAAAATAAAGTTATCGAATAAACCTTATTCGATTCATAGTTTTGAAAACTATATCTATATATATATATAAATAAATATATATATATATATAATATACTCGGGAACATCGACTCCCGGTTTTAGAAAATGTTCACCTTTGGGTCCCCTATACTAAGGGTATACGCAACTACTGCTTATCTCTAACATAGGTATTATGCAACTTATAAGCAATTGAATCAACAATATATATCAAGATTATGAAACAGACATGCATATATACCATATCACATGCTCCAATATATCGCAAGATTTGCTAATTAACTACCATGCATCTATCACAAGATAATGCATATACATATGTATACATCACAACAACAGTATAACGGGTAGAAAACTTGCCTGAGTGTTCCCGGATAGACTTAAGCTTAGAGTGGGTCCGATAACCTATGAACAAAAACATAAGTCAGAATTAAACCCCGGTCGCTTAAGAAACTAGACTTTAACCAATTGAATCCTAACGTTCGCTTATGGTCACTCCTACGCTTAACGAATCACATAAGTCGTTCGAGTACCCTCGGCTCCACCATTTTTAATAAATTAACCATTAAGAATTTTAAGGCGATTCTTTCGCGAGTACTCTACCAACTTCCTGATCCACTTTGCATAATTGTTTCATACTCCAATTAGTCATTTAAGGGCCTTAACCAAGGTCTCAAAGTAAAGTGAGGGGTAAAGGTTCGTTCGTGAATCGCCGTTACTTAAAACGGTCGTTTCTCATAAATCGTAAATTGGATCTAAGCGAACCACATACCAAAACGAAGTTACGACATGATCTAGCTAAGCATGGCAAATTTAAAAATTGGTCAGTGAGTTATCTGGTCCGAGATTCATGTACAACAGTCTAAGGAAAACGGGCATTACGATGGCTATATTTACGAGTTTTCCAAGTTACTCACTACACCAAAACCTCACCAAACAACCCACAATTATTAACACATCAAACCCTCAACTACATAATACTATACCAGTCCTTATTCTCCAGATTCTTCATCTCAACCAACCACAGTCAAGTTCTATTAACTATAACAAGATTCATTCACCAAATCACTCCAATTTGAAATCAAACTACTAATAATCAAATATCATGCTTCTCATTTTGAAAACCAACCATCAAACTCACTAATAGTAAAAGTAAAGGCTATGGTTTGAAGTTTATACCTTCCTTGGTAGGTGTTAAGTTGCTAGGAAGCCTTAGGGAGCCTCCTACAAGCTTGATCTTTCAAAAGAAATCAAGAACACAAAGTTAGGCTTTGAAATTTCTAAAAGTACGATTGAAAGAACTGTAAAAATGAGGGTCTTACCATGCTTATTTGGACGATACTTGTGAACAAGAGTTGTAGGCCATCTCAATACCTTTCCAACGAGCTATAGAACACAACATTTGAGTGAGTATTGAAGGAGATATGACAATTTCAAGTTGCTGGGTTTGTTTTGGCCGAGAGCTTCTCTTCATGGGAGCAAAGTCAAATTTTTAATTTTTGTGTTATGATATTTTGCTTGGTTGATTTCCTTTTTGGCTTGGCAAATTTTGATCTTTTACCAAGGTAACTTTTGCATGTCCAAGAATCAACCAACAACACACTTCTTTTTTTCATGCTTATGTCACCATGCTTGTGTCACCTTTTTAACACATGTCCTTTCCTTGTGGTTTGATGATGTCACAATCCTTGGGTTCTTGTACAAGCTTGTCTCTTGGTCGCTTAGTTGTTTTACGGTTCGCTTAACTTTCGTTCTTGTTCGTCGTTTGAGGGATCATATCTGGGATCTTATTACTTGGGTTCCCCTAAACCTTTCTCAATATTTTATATTCCTTTTATGATCCTCTCTTATAATCCTTGAATTTAAATCCTTTAAATCATGTTACCTTATACTCATTTCTTTCGGTATCTGGTGGATTTTCGGGAAAAATCAAAGTGTCCGGATTCGAATTCTAACGACCTTTACATACACTCATTTACTCTATGGAATACTAATACGATCTTAGAATTTCCATAAAAGTACTCCTATATAGCGTGGTCTGATAATTTTCCTTAATCAGCATCATCAGCAAAAGTTACTATTTATCCATGTTTCAAAAATTCCAAAAATTGGGGTTATTACAGTCTCCCCTCCTTAAAAGGATTCTGTCTCAGAATCAGATAGAAAATAAATAGGGATACTTTCTTAGCATTGCACTTTCTAACTCTCAAGTCATTTTTCCCACATTGTGGTTCTATCATCAAACTCTGACTAGTTTGATAACCCTTCTCCTAAGCACTTGTTCCTTTTCAATCTATAACCTTTCCCGGTTGCTCCATATAGGTTACGTCTGGTTGCATGTCTATGCGCTCATATGCCCCTATTTGTCTGGCATCCGGATTACACTTCCTTAACATTGATATGTGGAACACGTTATGAACTTGCTACAGGTTCGGGGGTAGGGCTAGCTCATATGCTAACTTCCCAATACGTCTTAATATCTCCAAGGGTCCAACAATTCGTGGGATTAGCTTTCCTTTCTTTCCGAACCTCATCCATCCTTTCCAAGGGAATACCTATAACAGCACTAGGTCCCCTACTTCCTATTCTTTGTCCTTTTGTGTCAAATCAACATACTTCTTTTGTCCATCTTGGGCTACTACCAGCCGTCCTCTGATTAGATCTATTATATCCCTGGTCCTTTGGACCACTGCTGGTCCGAGCATCTTGCGCTCTGCAACTTCATCCTAGCGTAAGGGAGATCGACATTATGTTCCCTCAAGGATCTCATAAGGCGACATCTCGATACTAACATATGATCTATTTTCATAAGAAAACTCAATCCGTGTTAAGTGATCATTCCAAATTCTTTCAAGTCTATCACACAGACTCTGATCATAGCTTCTTGCGCTATAGGTTTTGCTTCTCAATACCCACTCTTTTCCAGTTCGTAATCGTTACTATCTTTCGTACCTAATATTATACTGGTTACACTTTTGCTCGTTAGCTTTCTATAACCTTTTAATAATTGCGTCAACCTTAGTATCACGAACGCGTTAGATTCGGAATACCACCGCACTGATACTACTTCCTTTCTAGCTGCTTCCATCTTCGAAAGCTTGATCCATCGTATAGAAGTAAAAGATTTTATTGAGAGATCACTATGATCATGAACACTTGTTACATCGCATAGTTAGTACAGAAGGTGGCCAGCCTTTAGTACTTGACAAGCAATTAAACAATAGATGGTATCCTACTAGGCTTCTATCACACAGATAGATAGTCATTCGGCAATACCTCCCCTTCTAGAAGGGTTGTTCTTCTCAGATTATAGAAAATGAAAAGGAGAGAAAAGAATAAATTAAAGAGAATTGTATATATATAAAATATACTGCCACAAAATATCTGGCTTGGAATCTACCTATGAACTATAGAGGTTTGTCATAGGTGAACAAAACATATACGTATATATATATATCAACATCAGGAATTATAGCATCGCATTTCACATGCCTAATTATTTTTGCTATTCTGTCCATCATTCTATGGACCCATGCTCTTGCTCGAGCTTATACACAATCACCTTTGAAACTCCCTCGACATCGAAAATCGAATCTGAGATCTCATTCTAGACATCATCGTTACTAGAATTCTATGCTTGCACCGCAACCTTCCTCGTATAGTAATACGACTCTCTATTTATAAGAAGGAATAAGTATTCAATAGGTAGATAATCGACTTAATAAGTCTATCAATGATAACTTATACATCACCACAACTCGATTAGTGGTACCCAATCTCAACATCCATTACACTACAACTCTCACGGTTGTAATCGGCTCGTTATTCAAAGAATCGTTGATGCATTACTATAGTCCACAACGGACCTACTATAGTCATTCGTTTTCCTTGAATCGTAATATTCAATCATACGGAGTCCATTCATGTCGTACCGAAATCTTCTAGAGAGGAGGTAACATAATTACCATTCATGATTCATGAAGAACACTCTAGATCTTGATGAACATACATGACATGAAGCAGATAAAATTGCAGAAGAGTTTCAATCAAAGCAATGATAGTAGGTTAATACCATTCTTAATCATATGCCTTTGATAGAAGACTTAAGTCAAAGGTTCGTTTAGTCCCTTTGAAACATGGTCCTGGCTTATTTTCAAGATAGTACCTTCTAAGATATGTAGCCCGCTTACAGCGATAACATGAATTAAATCTTTACCAAACTACTATTATGGTTGAGTATTGCACAATCATCAGAAGGAATGTCAATCTTTCACACCATAATACAACCTTCACGGCTTTAACCATCATCAATGTATTCCTCTGGCACGAGCGCCTATAATTGCCCTCTTAAACTTAAAGTGTCGGCCACCTCTTTGGCCTTTCCTGATAGTAAAATTTCCTTACAATCAATATCATTTTAACCACCTCCAAATAAATTTTCTACCTCATTTCAATCACTGCTTATGTGAAAATGCTTTTCTTAAGTCCTAGTGAGAAAAAAAATCACCATTTTTTTCCATAAGTCATTGTCTTAGTCTTTAGATGTGAACATTGTCACGACTGACTCTCGATCATACTTAGGACGTCTCTTATCTTGGGTCCTTCTTGTTTTCACCAATCCCGACTCTCATTGGGTCAATCTATAATTTTTTATGGTTCAACACGTGCCCCACCTGGCATTATTATAATTACGTCATATTTCCTTCATCAAAATTTCTATTCTTGAGAACTTTGATTATTACCTTTCTCCTTGTAAAACCTCTAAGGTTATCCTTAAATCCTTCATCATTTACTCCCTAGGTACATGGCATATCAAGATACCATTTACTAATACTAGAACCATTATCTATATAGTTCCGAAAACTTTCTCCACTGATCTTTGAAGGTTGTTGTTACCTTGATCTTTTCCAATTCATACTGTCAAAACTCATGCTGTCCCTATTAAGGGTGAAATGCCAACCTTTATACATTCCTCTAGGATTCATCTCAAGTTATCGAGGTTCTATCCTTAATTCCACCTTTAAAAAGGTACATGCATCCTTCCATGGATAAATAAAGTCATATATCCCTGATAAGGGTATCGTATTCAATCATTTCCACCTCGATAGTCTATACCAAATTTCACAATAGCATCCTTATTCAAGTTGAGGTCAATCCATATGACCTCCTAAAGATAAAAAAATGGTTATCCACTTTTCTTTCCTAATTTGGTAATGATCACATGGATGTTCTGGAAGATATTGGTCATGTTCAACATGAACTTCTTCTTAATAAATCCTTATTTACTTTTGTTGTTTATCTCAACAGTCATCTCAATGTTGGGATATCTTTTGTACTTGGTGTCTCCCTTTTGGGTATCAAGTCACAGGTGTTACATACACTTTCCATTTTTGAAGGTTACTTCTTTCATCCAATTTCCTAATTTCTTACTTTCTTGTCTCTTCCGTCTATCCGTGTCTCATTATTTATCCTTCGAACTATCTCAAGGTTTCCTCGAATCCTCCCAACTTAAAGGGGATAAAATATATGTATCTCTTATTCCTTCAATCATCAACTTTAACTCATGGTGAATCACCTTCATCCTGATGATTACATACTTTTCTATTTCTATTGCTACGAGTCTTTAGGGTTTCCTCATACCCAACTCCCTTATCATTCCTCAAACTTTATTGCCTTTATATTCCTTTCCACTTCAGTTTCTTTTTATTTACCTCTCTCTTACAATCATTTCACGAACCCACTAATCATTGACTTCAAACATCACGTTGTTCTGGGATTCTTATCATCAGAACGAATCTTGACAACTTTTACAATCTTAGATTCATAATTTATCATACTCGTCCGCCTTTGTTTCGGCTCTAAAGCTTTTACACTATCTCCATAACCTTGGGAATTACTTTCCCGAAAACAATTGTCTGAACTTTAATCAGTTTATTATAACCTCTGGCTCCGTGCCTTTCTTGGCCTTTCACCAATGGGTGGCCTCTCTCTTAGGAAGGTAAGTGACAAAAACAGTCTTTTACGCTTCGTCAATCATTTAGAATCTCAAATGATTTCTATATTTCCTTTAGCCAAGCTCTTGCCTTGACTGGGTCAACCTGTTCCTTGGAACTCTAGGAGCTTAGCGACTTAAAGGTCATGAAAGGATTTCCTACTGCATTATTTCCTCAAGATAGTGGTTGGGAATAAGAGTATAAGTTCTGTTTAGACAGGTCCATAAATTTCCGTATAGGAGTACCATCTCGGGTTTCCTTATCTTGCTCGACTTCTATTTTCTCAGTATGAAATGTTTCATCCTTCTCCCATAATCAGGGTTATCTTATACGTTAAAATCCTTGTTTTTCATTTCATTATGTTATGGTTCTTTCTATCTTGATGGCGACCTCCCTGACTATCACATTCAGGGTTTGCCCTAAATCTTATTCCTCGAACTATGACTTTCATCTAAGATCCCGTCCTTAAGCTCTTGAACGTTTGGAACCAAAATTCTGTAGGAACACCTCATTATTCCATTATCATCTTTCTCGGTATTAATCTCTTCTCTATTTGTTGGCTCCCTGCCTTCATTCATCACTTTTTCTGGGCACAATATGATCTTCTCCAATAATTCGGGCTGTATTGCAATCTCAAACAGCTTTTCGGTACCGGCTCCGGTTACCTTCACTTCTATTTTCATTTTCTCAAAATCTCTTATCAACTCTCCCAAAGACAGTTTCATCTTGAGTCTCTCTTTATACTAAGGGCATTAGCCACCATTTTGGCTTACCCTGGATGATAAAGAATCTCATAATCGTAATCCTTGATTAGCTCAAACCACCTCCTCTGGCGCATGTTGAGCTCTTTCTGCGTGAAAATGCACTAGAGCACTTATGGCTTGTGTAAATCTCGCACTTCTCTCCATACAAGTTTAACTTTGAATCTTCAACTGAGACAATTTCTTTGAATGGAGAGTGAGGTGGAGAAATCACAGATTGGACTTCAGGAATTTCAGATTCCTGAATCAGAACTTCTTCAGCTGCTGGCAGGGCTTCAATCACAATAGGTTCTGATGAGATCAGATATTCCTGATCCCCTTCCTCAGCATCTTCAATATCCTCAGATTGAGTTTGTGCAATATGCACACCTGCTCTAGTCTTCCTTAATTTTGATTTTCTAGATGGAGGGGTGACATGATCTGTATCAGAATGTGAAGACCTCTTTCTTTTCTGAATGCCAGAAGCTTCAGCTGCTTTGTTAGGTCACACTTTCACTGTAGAGGGGGTGAATACAGTGTTTATTACAATCAAATCAAACTTCAAGAACTTATGTAACAGAAAACAAACTTTATTTAAACAATAAACTCTATTACAATCTGGAACTGTTATCTCTCAGTGATGAACAAAATATCACGAGAGCTGCTAGGGTTATATTAAATAATATTCTCGATAATGATAACACTTATAGTGTAAACCCTATGTCTGTGTTTATATACTACACAGTTACAAGATAATCGCTAATTGATATGGAATATAATTCTGCTTCCTAAAATATATCAATCAGATATCTTCTATTCCAAGTATTCCATTCTTCACGGAATTCCTTCTTCATGCATATCTCTTCTTATGTTTATCTTGATCTTCTTAACTTTAATCAGCTACTGTCCTTATCTGATCGTCCTTCAGCACTTAAGTTCTGATATCTATCTCCTGATGCTTATCTCCTGATAACATAAATACTGATATCCCTTAAGTTCTGTCGTCCAGTATAAGTACTGATCAGTTAAGTACTGATTTGTTCTGTTCAAATAAGATCTGAAATCTAAACATAAAACATATTAGCCATGACATTATCAAATATATCTAACAATCTCCCCCAACTTGTAAATTAGCAAAATATACAAGTTTAACAGATATTTGATGATGTCAAAAACATTAAGTACAAACGCATGAGAAATAGACAAGATAACTACAACTTACAGTCCTTAAAGTTTTTACCAATTCAACTTCTGATAACAACTTTAATCTGTATAAATGTCAGAATTTAAGCAGTTGTAGATCTTCGACTTGGCTTCATCATTTTCTGATCTCTCTGATGTCAGGAGTTGTTCTGAGATAATTCTTTAACAAACATTTCTCAGCATATCTGAGTTCATCAATCATTCTCCGTTTGACATCTTTAAGCTCTGCAGTATCTTCACCAGTTTGAAATATTGCAGCTCTGAGATCATTAATCTTTGCTTTTCTCAACTCCCGATCTAGTCTTATGACATAAGCTTTGTTAGACTCTAGATTGAATTCAAGCCCCTTAATACCAAGATATGTTCTGATCTGTGCAGTATTAGGCTTCATATCAACAATATCACCATTGTGATTTCTGTACTTTGGAACATATCTGCTGTCAGACTTAACAGAATAAAGTCTTTTCTGTCTCTGAATCTGTTCTTTTAAGTAGTTTGCAGCAGTCTCTGTTATTCTGTCATCCACTTGAAGTAAGAATAATACATGCTCCAATTCTTCAAAATACTTCAATGGAATGGCATTTTGTCTTATATGATAAACCCTACCATCTGTCATGAAATACAACATGATGTATTCTTTCAAGTAGGTATGGTAAACCATCTGTACAGATTCTAGTTGATTCAATCTCTCAGGAGTTGCTCCAATACCTGGTTCACTCAAGGAAGTTGTATCATCGGTAGTGTTGTGTACTCTTCTTTCATCAGCACTTCCCAATCCAGTTTTATCTCTAGCTTCCTTTCCAGTAACTACTCTTGCTTCAAAACCACTTCAAGTAGTCTTCAAAGATTGAGTCTGTTTTGCTTTAGTGAATCCTGGTAGGAGTGTTTTAGATTTATTTTCTGATATCAAGTTAACTTGAGCACTGTCAGAGGTTACTTGCTTCTTCTGAATATCAGAACTTACAATTTCTTGACTCTGAACAACTTGAGCCATGTCAGAGGTTGTTTTAAGAACTTTTCTTGAAGTCAGAGCAAGATTATCTTTTCCATCAGTAATTTCTTCTTCCTCTGGAGGTACATAAGGCTTGATAGGTTCACCAACCTTTTCTTTACCCTTGGATCTTGGATCTATCTGTGGTTGTGATCTAGCCAAAGTTTCTTCAGTATGTATCCTTTCTTTGATCACAATGCCTTTAGGTTTTGGAAGTAACTTTTTACCAGAAGCTTCAGATTTAGATGTGACTTTCTCTGATTTAAGTCTGGCTTCTTCTTCCTTTAAACTTTCCAAGTCCATCCCTGGATTTTCTTGAAGAAATAACTGTCTTGACATTTCCTCATCAAGATCTAGAAGTTCATCAGAACTTATCCTTTTACCAGTAGCAGAACTTATTCTTTTCCCAGTATCAGAACTTGTTCTGTGACTAGCTTGTCTTGATGTAAACCTTCTACCTTGACTATGACCACTACCCATTCCAGAGTTTCCTTGGTCATCTTTTCCATCATCCTTTCCTTGCAGTGACTTGTTGGTTTTGCATTTGGACTTAATTACCTTCTCCCCTTTTTTGGCATCAGCAGGTAATAAAAGAGAGATAAGTAGTTCCACTGAGGTCTGGATTTCAGTAAGTTGTGATTGCTGAGAAGCTTGATTTGTCAGAATTTGATCAATCTGAGCTTGTTGCTTCTCTTGAGTTTTCTCAATATAAGCAACCCTGTCAATGGTAGGTTGGAAGAACTTTTTCTTATCAAGTTTCCAAACTTGTTCCTGTTTAATAAAGTTCTCCTGAATCTTGTGTAGCTCTGCATGAGTGTTGGAATGAAGACCTTGTAGATGTTTAGTACTCAATGCAGTGACTCTAAGCTGGGTTTTAAAATCATCAGAATGTAACATTTCATCAGCTTTAGTCAAGTGCTCAGCAAGATGTAAAGCATTTGGAACACATGAAACTGAGTTCCATTCCTTAGTCCACTTCTGTCCTGCAGGAGTTTCACTCCAAGGTACTGGTGCATCCCTGATAACAAACTCCTTTACCAGTTCAGACTTAGGAAGAGTCAGTGGAGGAGTATGTCCTGAAGGACCTACTTCATCAGCATCTACAGTTGTAGCAGCCTCACCAGTATCTCCAACTTTTGCAGCATCAGAACTTAAAGAATCAGTATCTTCTGATAAGACAACTGTGTGAGTAGCAATGGAGGCTTCAACATCCTCTAATTGCTGATCTGATACTAAGTTCTGATCAACAGCCATATCCTGATGCTCACCTAAAATCTGATCATCAGCATCTTGATGCAGAGAAGGTGTTAGTGATAACTCAGGAGTTTGAACAGCATCAGTAACAGGTGTTGTGGAAGGATTATTTGCTGTTGGAGCTTCTAAGAAAAGTATTTCAGGCACAACCAGGTTCTGAATATCAATTTCAGCACTTGTGCCTGGATCAACAAGAGACCTAGAAGGTGAATTAGCCTTGTCAGATACAGGTTCCTGAGATGGAGTTGATGGAGAAGAAGTGATTGGAGCAAATTCCTTGTCTTGTGAGATCAGAGATTCCTGATCCCCTTCCTTAGCTGCTTCCTCCTCATCATCTGAAACTGGCCTCTGTGCCCTCTGTTTCTTGTACTTCCTTGTTGATTTGGAGTCCTTGGGAGTTTCAGGAACCGTCATACGTCTAAGCCTCTTGAGAAGCCTAGAACCCCCAATTGCAGAATCCTTCTGAGAAGTTACCTTCTCAGCTTCATTTACCACAGGTTCTGAAGAGGGAATCTGATCCTCAGAATCTGATTCATCTCTCAAAGTAATCCTCCTCTTCTTCTGAGATGTTTGAGGAACAGTCTTTGTTCTCTTTGGCTTAGAGGATGTAGGCTTCACAGTAGGTGCTGAAGAAGAAGGTTGAGCAGTCTGTGAAGTGGAGAGATAGGATTTGAGATAAGTTCTGAGGGTAGGTTGAGTAGAATGAGAGGTAGGGACTGAGGTTGATGGATTTTGGTTATGGTGAGTTGGTTGAACATTTGAGTAAACAGATTTGTAAGTAGCAGGATCAGCATTTACCAGAATCTGTTTCACAGACTGAGGAATCTGTAATTGTCTCACCATTGATTTCTTTGTGTCAGCATTTATCAGGTCGTTAAAGTACCTTTTTGCAACCTTAAAAGGTGGGGTTTGAGTGCTGACTAACTGGGGTTCAGCAGTACAATACGTATAAATAAGTTGACAGAATCTAGCAAAATAAACAACATCTCGATCCTCTGTCATCCTATCCCCAATAAAACCAATTATTCCAGTTGCAAAATCAAAATGAGTTTGATGGATAATAGCATACCCGATGTGCTGACTCAGAATTGGGATGGCATCAAAATTTGAACACTTGTTGCCAAAAGCCTTGGTGATGCAATCGAAGAAGAAACTCCATTCTCTTCTGATATTAGCCCGTTTCAACTGTCGAAGTTTCGTCAGACTCTTTTCATATCCCAAATCAGTCATTAACTCCCGAAGTTCTGATTCCTCTGGTATAGAGAAGGTACAATCTTCTGGAAGATGTAATGCTCTTCGTACTGTACCAGGAGTGACTACATAGGAAGAATCACCCACTTGGAAGATAATACTGGGAGTTCCTCGTTTACCACCATCATCATAAACTCCAGTCCTCCAGAACCGCAGAACTTGTTGACTTGAAAATAATTCAGGCTGAGTTAAGGCGTACCCAACCTCACTATGTGCAAGAAGATCTTGCACAAAATGCAATTCAGATGGAGCTTCAGCATGATCAAGAATTGCAGCATAGTTGTTTGGAACAAACTTTGCTCCATCAATGATTAAATCCTTTGGTGCCATGTGAAAAAATATTGAAATTCAAGTATGCCTGTTAGGTGTTTGAGATAATGTCTGTATGAAAAACCAACGTGAGAAAGAATGAGAAAGAGAGTAAAAGTGAGAAGAGAGATAAAGTATAAAGAAAATAAAAGATTAAAGAAATCTTCTCTCTGTTGTTCTTATACTCTGAAAAAAAATGTTACCGTTGGACACCTGTCAGACATGCAGTAATAACGGATAGTTATTGGGCTCGAGAAAACAGGAATGATTACTTACCCAGTTGCCTTGTTTCAAGGAAAAACCATTTCAGTTATCAAGAGACACAGTTTTAATTCAAAATTAAAACCGTTAGCACTGATTGAATTATTTTTCACTGCAACATTAATATTCTGAAAATGAATCATGTTAAAAATGACCGAGATAATTTCGATGAATAAGTGCTGACAAGAATCAGAACTTAAATAAAGACAAAATTTAAATGGTCATCAGAATATCAAGCAGGATTTAACAACACAGATAAAATAACTCAGAGACAAAATCTTGAAGTAAAAACAGTTTTCATTAATATATCAAGTCAATACATATATGAAATAGAAATTACATCAGTACAAGATTTTTCCCTAAGCTTCTAATCCTAACGTCAACAGCTTTAGTCCTAGCTAAGAAGCCTGACAAAGCTGAGGATGAAGAAGAACAGGAAGAAGACGAGATTAAGTCATCTTCCTCTTCCTATCTTCGACAAACAAGATAGCGAGTCAAATGATTCGCTCTTGTTGACGGATAGCTTCCCGCCTTTCCTCCTCCAGGCGCTCCAGATGGCGATGGTAATCCATCTCGAAGAATAGAAGGTGAGCCAGCACCTCCTGTGGGACAGAGTCCCAGATCTCCTCAAGAATGGCTGTTATATGCCACTCCTGCTACCACTCGGCACAACTGAGCTCCATTGTGAAGGTTTGTGTGTTCAAAAACATGTTGTATCGAACCATTGTGTTTTTGACAGAAGAAGGAGGATAAGTGTGTATGATGGAAAGACTAATGTGAAGTGGCTGTGTATATAGGCAAGAGAATGCCAAGAGACGCAAAGATATTTAATGCTGACAGATAGAATTAATTCTACCTCGTCTCCCTAGACTTTGAAAAAGAATAACAGTCATTGGAAAAGGAATGTGCACATGTAACAAGAGTGAACTGTTCAAGGACGAGTGCCATTATGTTTTAACCATAGACTATTAATCTTCCACTTCAACATTTCGAAATTAATCTGAGACTGTTACCAAATTTTACTCACAGATAAGTCAAGTAAAGGGTTAGACTGAAAAATCAGAACTTAGACCTATACCAGAACTTAACAGTCATCAGAACATAATGTCTTAACTCGAACAAGGAATATATATCTTAGTAAATATTCATACAAGTTCTTAGTTATGAACGTCAGAACTTAATCATCAGAACGTGTAACTAGAACTTGTCCTCAGAATTTTGCAAAAGTGACACAATGACTGTTTATCTAAAATAACATAGACCACCACAAAAATTTCATCATTCATATGGAGTGATGTGTGTGTGCATTAAGCTAAATAACAGACAAAGAGTAAAGTCTGATCTACTTCAGTACATCTTAGAAATAAGTCATAATTAAAATTTTGCTAAAGAACTGTCATTATCCTGAAACCTACTGATAAATGAGTTCATGCATGAGTCCACCTCAACTGTTTTTGTGCTAATTTTATGCATCTTTTGAAATTCTATTTTACAGTGGCTTCTCAGTGTAAGTGAGTCACGACTGTTTATCAGAATTTATGCTATTATCAGAGTATTTCTCCAGTAATCATAGAGTGTGAACAGTCACCAAGAAAATATTTTGCTTTTCTAATGCATATTTACTTAATACCAGCAATGCACTTGGGTCGTCCCTTTCACATTTTTACTCTAGATCTCAAAGGAGTACCTGATATTATTCTTTGATTTTTTTTCTTTTTCTTTTGATAAGTGAGGTTTATCAGCACTTAGTACATTCAGCAGTTTTACTAGAATCAGAACTTAAACAGATGAGTAGCATTATTTTAATTTGGGACTTAGTAGTAAGATGAATAAAGTAAACTAAACTAAGCTCAAGTATCAGAATTTGCTTGTGTCATAAGATTTCCACAGAAATAATTACTTCTTTCATGGGATCATTTGTTTATTGAAGACTAGTAGGTCAGTATCTAGCACAATTATCCTCATAGGGTTGAATAGTTACTGAAACAGACATATCACTTATCAGAGTTTAGAAACATATATCAGAAAACAGTCAGTACTTAAAGACATTTATCAATTAATGCACAGAATATACAAAGAGATTAATTCTGTAAATACTGATCATAAAGTCTGATAACATAGAACAAGTTTAAGCAGATTTAGAGAAAGAACCTGAAATCATTCCAAGTTCATTTACCAATTTTGAAAAGGTAGCTTCACACAGTGGTTTTGTGAAGATATCTGCTACTTGTTGATCTGTGGGAACAAAATGCAATTCCACTGTACCTTCATCCACATGTTCCCTGATGAAATGGTACCTGATGCTTATGTGCTTTGTCATAGAGTGTTGAACTGGATTACCTGTCATAGCAATAGCACTTTGATTATCACAGTAAATAGGGATTTTGAAATATGTTAACCCATAATCCAGTAACTGATTCTTCATCCAGAGAATCTGTGCACAGCAGCTTCCTGCAGCAATATACTCTGCTTCTGCAGTTGATGTGGAAATTGACTTTTGTTTCTTGCTATACCAAGAAACCAACCTGCCTCCAAGAAATTGGCAGCTTCCACTTGTGCTTTTCCTGTCAATTTTGCAACCTGCAAAATCTGCATCTGAGTAACCTATTAATTTAAAATCTGATTCTCTAGGATACCATAATCCTAGATCAGTTGTTCCTTTAAGATACTTAAAGATTCTTTTTACAGCTGTTAAGTGAGGTTCTCTTGGATCTGCTTGAAATCTTGCACAAAGACAGGTAGCAAACATGATATCTGGTCTACTAGCAGTTAAATAGAGAAGTGAGCCAATCATACCTCTGTAATCAGTAATATCTACTTAATTACCAGTATCCTTATCCAGTTTTGTTGCAGTGGCCATGGGAGTGGATGCACTTGAACAGTCTTGCATTCCAAATTTCTTCAGCAAGTTTCTGGTGTACTTAGATTGACAAATAAAAGTTCCTTCTTTACTCTGCTTGACTTGAAGGCCCAGAAAATAACTGAGTTCTCCCATCATACTCATCTGATATCTTGACTGCATTAGTTTGGCAAACTTTTTGCAAAGTTTGTCATTTGGAGACCCAAAAATAATATCATCAACATAAATCTGGATCAAAAGTAAGTCCTTGCCATGGTTGAGATAGAACAGTGTTTTGTCAATAGTTCCTCTGTTGAATCCACTTTCCAGAAGAAACTGAGCTAAAGTCTCATACCATGCTCTAGGAGCTTGCTTAAGTCCATAAAGTGCTTTATCAAGCCTGTAGACATAATCTGGATGTTTGGAATCTACAAAGCCTGAAGGTTGTTCAACATATACTTCCTCTTCCAATTCTCCATTGAGAAAAGCACTTTTCACATCCATTTGAAAGACAGTAAACTTTTTGTGAGCAGCATAAGCCATGAATATCCTTATGGCTTCTAACCTAGCAACTGGAGCAAATGTTTCATCATAGTCAATTCCCTCCTGTTGAGAATATCCTTTTGCAACCAGCCTTGCTTTGTTCCTTACAATTATGCCATCACTGTCAGTTTTGTTTCTAAATACCCACTTTGTACCAACAACCGATCTATTCTTAGGTCTTGGCACTAAGGTCCAGACTTTATTTCTATCAAATTCATTCAACTCTTCCTGCATTGCTTGCACCCAATCAGCATCTTGAAGAGCTTCTTCCACTTTCTTTGGCTCAGACTGAGAGAGAAAAGAATTGTAAAGACATTCATTCGAAGTACCTGTTCTAGTTCTGACACCTGCCTCAGGATTTCCAATTATCAAATCAGGTGTATGTGATTTTGTCCACTTCCTTGCCGATGGAAGATTTTCTCTAGAACTGGATGCTCCCCCATGATTCATGCTGTCTTCGGTTTCATTTTCTGATGCTCCCCCTGAAACTATGCTCTCTGAGTTGGATCCTTCAGTATTTAGATTTTCAGTACTGTCAGTACTTGGCTTATCAGAACTTGACGAATCAGAATTTGAAGAGCCAGATGTATGTTCTGATGCTTCTTGAGATGTGATAATATCTTGAGTATGCTCCCCCTGCATTGGTGCATCTTCCTTTGACGTAGTCACCACAGTTTCAATAACATCAGAGTTTAATCCATCAGAATTTACAGTATCAGGAATTAGACTGTCAGGACTTGAGGTATCAGAATATGAATCTTCATTTTCAAATCTCAGCTGATCATGATCAATGCAATCTTCAAGTCCAGTGATCTTCTTGTCATCAAAAGAGACATTGATAGATTCCATGACCACTTTTGTTCTCAAATTATAGACTCTGAAGGCTTTTGTAGAAAGTGGATATCCCACAAAGATTCCCTCATCAGCTTTTAGATCAAACTTGGATAGCTGTTCAGGATAAGTCTTGAGAACAAAACACTTACATCCAAATACATGAAAGTATTTGAGATTTGGCTTCTTGTTCTTCACCATCTCATATGGTGTTTTTCCATGCTTGTTAATGAGTGTTGCATTTTGAGTAAAACAAGCAGTCTGCACAGCTTCAGCCCAGAAATAGGTTGGAAGCTTTGCTTCTTCAAGCATTGTTCGTGCAGCTTCAATGAGAGTTCTATTCTTTCTTTCAACAACTCCATTTTGCTGTGGAGTTCCAGGAGCAGAAAATTCCTGCTTTATTCCATGATTTTTGCAGAACTCTTCCATTATTAGATTCTTGAATTCAGTGCCATTATCACTTCTCAAAATTTTCACAGAATCTTTGATCAATTTATCCAGATGTTTGACATGATCAATCAGGATAGATGCAGTTTCACTTTTTGTGTGCAAGAAATACACCCATGTGTATCTGGTGAACTCATCTACTATGACCAACGCATATTTCTTCTTTGCAATAGACATGACATTCACTGGACCAAATAGATCAACATGAAGCAGATAATAAGGCTCAAGAATTGATGATTCAGTCTTGCTCTTGAACGAAGATTTTCTTTGTTTAGGCTTCTGACATGAGTCACAAAGACCATCAGGAACAAACACTGATTTTGGCAGTCCTCTCACAAGATCTTTCTTGATCAGTTCATTTATCTTGTTGAAGTTTAAATGAGAGAGTTTCTTGTGCCAATTCCAGCTTTCTTCAGTTGAGGCTCTACTCACTAAACAGATTGCAGAACCATCAGAACTTGTTGAAAGCTTAGCTTCATAAATGTTACCACGCCTGAATCCCTTCAGAACAATTTTTCCTTTAGATTTACTAACTATTTCACAATGTTCTGCAAAGAAATCAACATGATAACCTCTGTCACAGATTTGACTTATACTCAGTAAGTTGTGTTTAAGTCCTGAGACCAGAGCTACATCTTTAATGATGACATTCCCAAGATTGATATTGCCATATCCCAAAGTTTTTCCAATGTTGCCATCTCCATAAGAAACACTTGGGCCAGCTTTCTCCACAAAGTCTGATAGCAGGGCCTTATTTCCAGTCATATGTCCTGAACATCCACTGTCCAGAACTAAAATATTTTTCCTGTTGCCCTGCAATAAAAAAGACCACTAATTATTAGTTTTAAGGACCCAGACTTGCTTGGATCCTTTGGCCTTTTTAGGTTTGTTAACATTTACAGCGGATTTAGCATCAGATTTTATGTTAACAGTTTTCTTATCAGAACTTATACTACCAGACTTTGAATCAGAACTTACACTAGAAGGAACAACAGAAACTTTCTTTAAAGAAGGTTTTATTTGATAATAATCATAGTACAAACTATGATATTCCTTACAAGTATAAATGGAATGCCATAAACTACCACAATGAAAACAAGGATTTTGTGGTTTGTATCTAACAGACTGACTCTTAACTCCTGACTTTGTAGATAAGGAGTTAATATTCTTATTCTTCCTGCAAAAAGAAGCCAGATGGTTAGAACTTCCACAGTTATGACATGCTTTCCTAGGAGCATCAGGAACAGTTTTATAGTTATTGCTTTTATTCACACCTTCCTTTGCATTCCTATTTTTCCTAGGTGATTTTACCTTGTTTGCATTCTTAACATCTTTCAGCTTATGCTTAAGCTGCTTCTTTGTCATTAAGCCTATGTTAACTTCAGCTGTCTTTTCCTGTTTTAGTTTGTCAGAAGCTAATTCCTTTTTAACTTCTGATTTCTCATTTTCAGATTTTTCAGTTACAAACTTAACAGGTTTTAACTTCGGCTTTTGCTTATCAACAGGCTTAAATTCTACAGTTCCTTTTTCATTTTTATTTTCTCCATAGCCTAAGCCCTCTTTCCAGTTTCCACTGCTTAGCAAATTTTGAGTTGTTTTGCCAGAGTTAGTCCAAGTTCTGATAATCTCTCTCTCCTTTTCTAACTCAGTTTTTAGAGATTCATTCATTTTTAGCACTTCATCCCTAACATAAAAAGCATCATCTCTATCCTGCTGAGTTTGATGGAACATGACTAACTCTTTTTCTAAGAAATCATTTCTTTTCCTAAAAGCAAGATTTTCAGAAGTTAATCTTTCACATGTTAAAGTTTGATCTCTATAACTAACAAACATGGTTTTAAGATATCTTCTCAACTCATTAATATCATCAGTATGAAAAGCATAAGTGGTCTGAGGTACCTTTGTTTCAGCAGCTTCAGAACTGCTCTCAGAACTTGATTTATCAGCATTTGCCATCAATGCATAGTTCTCCTCACTTTCAGAGTCTGAGGTGTCTGTCCAGCTTTTCTGCTTTGTGACAAGAGCTTTGCCTTTGTCACTCTTGGTCTTCTTGCAATCAGGAGATATGTGGCCTTTCTCACCACAATTATAACATTTAACATTAGCGTAATCTCCTCTGTCAGACTTTCCTCCTCTTCCTTCAGGTCTTCTGAAATTCTTCTTATCAGAACTTATGCCTTTCCTGGAAAACTTCTTTCCCTTCCTGAACTTCCTGTATGCAATCTTTGTGATTCCTTTCACCATAAGAGCACACAGCTTCATCATCTCCTCATCAGCATTAGTTTCAGGCAAGCTTTCAGAATCTGAGTCATCATCACTCTCAGAACTTGATGACTCAGTATCAGACTTTATGATAAGAGCTTTACCCTTGTCTTTCTTTGAGGAAGGTGGTTTGGGGGATTCCTCTTCAGCCTTGAGAGCAACTGTCCTTGACTTTCCTCCTTTCCTCTTGCTTCTTTGTTCCATCTCAAGTTCATGAGTCTTGAGCATTCCATAGATTTCATCAAGAGTTGTTTCATCAAGATTGTAGTTGTCTCTTATTGTTGTTGCCTTCAAATCCCAACATTCAGGAAGAGCTAACAGGAATTTAAGGTTTGTATCTTCAAGATCATACTCCTTATTTACTAATGACAAGTCATTCAAGAGTTTGACAAATCTATCATATACATCAGTCAATGACTCATTAGTCCTAGAGTCAAAGTGTTCATACTCTTGAGTGAGTATTGTCTTCCTGTTCTTCTTAACTGTTTCAGTTCCTTGACACCTTGTCTCCAGTGCATCCCATATCTCCTTAGCAGTCTTGCAGTTGATTACCCTGTTTGACATTACATTATCAATGGCACTATGCAATAAGTGTCGTACCTTGGCATCCTTAGCAATAGATGCTATATCTTCAGCAGTGTAATCACTCTTTTCCTTTGGTACGGTCATTGCTGCTTCACCTGCAACTACAACAGCGAGCTTGGTAGGTTTGTGAGGCCCTTCCTTGATTCTATCAAGGTATTCTGGATCTGTTGCTTCCAGAAACATGGTCATCCTTACCTTCCATATGGGATATTCAGATGGTCTCAATATGGGAACTCTGATAGTCTCATATCGACTCTGAGTTGATGTCTTTGATGATTCCTCAGTTTTGGTAGACTTAGTTGGAGTTTCTGTGTCAGACATGATTGTGTTTGGATCTTTAACTGTATGTGTGTTAACAGAAGGCTCTGATACCACTTGTTAGGTCACACTTTCACTGTAGAGGGGGTGAATACAGTGTTTATTACAATCAAATCAAACTTCAAGAACTTATGTAACAGAAAACAAACTTTATTTAAACAATAAACTCTGTTACAATCTGGAACTGTTATCTCTCAGTGATGAACAAAATATCACGAGAGCTGCTAGGGTTATATTAAATAATATTCTCGATAATGATAACACTTATAGTGTAAACCCTATGTCTGTGTTTATATACTACACAATTACAAGATAATCGCTAATTGATATGGAATATAATTCTGCTTCCTAAAATATATCAATCAGATATCTTCTATTCCAAGTATTCCATTCTTCACGGAATTCCTTCTTCATGCATATCTCTTCTTATGTTTATCTTGATCTTCTTAACTTTAATCAGCTACTGTCCTTATCTGATCGTCCTTCAGCACTTAAGTTCTGATATCTATCTCCTGATGCTTATCTCCTGATAACATAAGTACTGATATCCCTTAAGTTCTGTCGTCCAGTATAAGTACTGATCAGTTAAGTACTGATTTGTTCTGTTCAAATAAGATCTGAAATCTAAACATAAAACATATTAGCCATGACATTATCAAATATATCTAACATGCTTTCTTCTTCTGAAGAGTTGACTCTTCAGCTTCTAATGTCACAGGTTCTGATGCAGGAACCTGGACTTGTTCATCCTCATCAGATTTATATCTCAGAATCAACTTTCTTCTACTCCTTGGTGGAGATTTAGGCACAGAGATAGTTCTTTTAGTTTTGGGCCTAGATGGTGTAGCAGATTTCACAATTGGCACTTGTTTAGATGTACCAGAGTGTGGATTAGATTTGGACTTGAGAGGTGAGGTTCTGATAATAGGTGCGGATGGTTGTGGTTGAGAGGATTGTGTTGGTTGAGTATTGGAAGGCTGGGTTGGTGGAGGTTGAGAAGTAGTAGGCTGTGTAGGTGCAACATTAGGATATATTATAACACCCCCAAATCCGGGATCGGGGATTCAGGTTGTCACGAGTTCCATTTCCCTTAATAATACTTAATCTTAATAATCAACCAACTACTGCGTACTGTGACCCCACAATATACACACACACCATAAGTTATAGTCTCAGAGATAAATATCCAAAAATAACACAAGTCATTTTATTCCACAATTATAAGCCATTACACCTCAAAAGGGTTTCTGAATAAATTTACATATTCTTTGCCATTATTATAATTCATAAGTATACATAAGTCTGGTACATCAAAAGTTGAAATCCTAGCCTATTGGTAGTTCCTACCTCAGCTACAACGGCATCAACGCCTACAGGAAACTGCGGAATGTTTCCTATCCGCTCATGAATTGGGAGCTTGGTCTTGTTCATCTTGTCTATCTGTTGTTGTGTGATGAAAGAAGAAAGCAAGGGTGAGCAACAAGCCCACCAAAATAATATGTATAATGATTTACAATATATGAGCACTCTCATAGTACTCATGAAAGTCTTGGTCAAGCATATATGAACCAAGTTTGATATCTTAATGCGACCAAGTCGCAAAATATTCAGTATATATGTATATATGCTTTTCGAAATTTTGGAAATCCTCTTCCATGCATAATATACACAGAGTTCCATTCTATAACTGTATAAAGATATCGTTGCAAGGTGATCTCATATATCTAACCTTGTCTCAACATTTTTCTGAAAATTTTTCTCATACATAAGATAATCATTTACTAGATATAAGTTAAAAAGATGAAGTTACAAGATACTCCAATGTACTTATATCTTTTCCAAATACTACTTGAACTACCACCGTTCAAGGTATAATCAGTTTCAAAAGTTCATCACATAGATGAGACTACGAGATAAGACTTGAATAAATTCAATCTTTGAAATATCATTTAAAAGAGATGAAGTTACGAGATACTTCATTAAGTCCCAATATATATATACCCCTATATATATATCTCATACATTCCCTAAAAACCTCTGTCATGACAAGTATAAACAGAGTTATCATATCCAATGAATTTGGAAAGAAGAGAATTTTGGCTTTAACCTGATATCTTGCTGATCAGGAAAAGATACCAATAAGTAACCTTTTCTACTAGTAGATGGACGAATTCCCCACTGGTCATCACCCTGGCCGCATTAGGACCTATGCTGGACTGCCACTCAACCACTTACGCATTGATGGACTCCCACTGAGCCACTTACACTTTCATGGACGCCCATTGAGCTCAGGTTGCTTATGCCGACTCAAATAGATGGACTTACTTCCCGAACATTGGGCAAGTAATCAAAATGTTTTCTCAAAACAGCAACCTCGTTGCGAATATAAAATATCCCACAGAGTGGGATCCCTTAGGTTTTGAGCGAGTATTTAAATCCCCTTCGAAAGGAAGACCTTAAATCTAAAAAATGAGTTTTGGGATCCGCTCTAACTTTTAAAATCATTTTGAAGGCTCGAAAACATTTTAAAGAATGTTTAGAGTAATGATGATTTAATAAAATAAATCAATCCCGATATATTAGAAAATATCTGAATATTATTATTTAAATAATATTCCCATAAGGATACTTTACAAAAATAATTGAAGTAGAAGTTTTAAAAACTCCTACTTGAAACGAATAATAAATAACAAAAGACATACTTATACGAAAGTACGATCTTTATTTGAATAATCGGAAATTAGTTTGATTAATATTCAAAACTATCGAATATACCTTACTCGATTAATAGTTATAGAAAACTATATATATATATATATATGTAAATATATATATTATACTCGGGAACATCGACTCCCGATTTAGAAAAATGTTCACCCTTGGGTCCCCTATACTAAAGGTATATGCAACTACTGCTTATCTCTAGCATATGTATTATGCAGTTTATAAGCATCTGAATTGATAAAAGAATATCAAGATTTTACAACATGCATATATCTACCATATCAACATGCTCCAATATATCGCAAGATTTGCTAATACCAGTCATGCACTTATCTCAAGATAATGCATCAATATGTTTACAACACAACAACAGTATAACGGGTAGAAATCTTTCCTGAGTGTTCCGGGATAGACTTAAGCTTAGAGTGTGGCGCCCTCCAAACCCGGGTCAGAAGTCTGGGGTCCACAACGTAAACACAATATATCAACTTGTATATGAAATATTAATTGCAATGACCCTGCTCTATATAACCACGGATCGCAACAGGTTAAAGTATGAAAACAAGCCACAACCTTAACTTTTATTACAATGTACCAAATCCCAACTAATTTAACTTACAACTGACAGTAAAATAATCCTTACAATCTTACTATCTCACTACCGCAATAAGCTCCTGCTAGCTCGATCCAACTCAATCTGGAATCCTAGCTCGTACATTGAACCGGGAAACCTCGCTATCAACCATATCATTCTTAACTGTAGAATACATAAAAAGATTCGCAAGAGTGAGCTAACTAGCTCAGCAAGTTATAATAACGATAACTGAGGTTAAACATGATCAAATGAGATAATTCAGATGAATCAAGTTTCTTTTTAACTAATCATTGGAATAGATATTTATTTTAAGTTTTAAAACCAAGGTTAGGCTGCTGATCAGTCACGCACTAACCCCGAGCAAAGCACACATCACTGCTCCAATTACTGGATCCAAGGCACACATTGGCCTAATTCGACCAGGAATTTGGTCTGACCACGAATCTGGTCCATATAAGAAAACTATCCAATTCTAAAACAATTAAGTGTAATAAACAATGTAATTCAATAAGCAAGATCATAATCAACATTGATAAAGCATTTGTACGCATAATGCGATTCATGAGTATCATAAGGGTATATCAAGGTATGTATGAGAAACGGTTTTCAGCCTGTAAAAGGATCAGGTATTAGACAAATAATGGTTTTTCAAGGTATAGTTCTTTGATGTTATAAAGAATGGTTGGAGTATAAAAGTTTCCGTGTCTTCAAACAATTTTGTTTCGGTGTTTGGTGTTTGGTAGTTATACATTTGGGGTGTAGTATCATATTTGTGTGGTTTGGTGTCTGAGGATCAACAAAGGATGGTTTACAAAGAATAAGGCTTATGGCTCAAGATCAAGAAAAACCAGGGTTCAAAGTTAAATAGCTTATAGTACTTGCATTATAAAACAGGAGTTATTTTGAATAATAGCGACATGTTATGAAACAGTTCAAAAATATTGGCAATATATCTTGAAGAAAAGTTCAGAAGTACTTGCCTTACAGGGCTTTATAACTATTACTGATCAACTCTAAGCCGACTCTATCGCTCAGGCTTTAACGTCCAACCACTATATCTCATTGGATTCGACTTCGACACCCAGGTTTTTCTGTTGAAACTCTACTGAGCTTGTCAACTGAATACTAGGTCATCTCTAATCCATTGTCCACTTTCAGGTTCCCGATTATAACCTACAGGGTCGAAATACCCTACGTTAGATGTCTAGGTATGCTTGATATATCCTCGATACTAATTCTTACCCAACGATATTCAAACCCGATTCGTAATTATGAATATCATAATAACACACGTAACAAATAGGGTTCACAATCTCGAAGATCGGTTTGGTGTTCGTTTTCGGAAAAATACATATACTTTTTATTTTACGGAATCGGGGTTATCGATTTGGCAAAATATTGCATCACATCGTACAACCAGGTTTCGTATAAAACATACACATATATATATAGTTTCTCGACGTCCCGATATTCATCGGATACGTTCCCGTATTTACATAATTCAGTTTCCCGGAAATCGGGCAGCGTCTCCTTTGTTTATCGGACTACCCGTCGAAACATCAGTCGACGTCAATTTAATAACAACAATCCAATTCACAACAACCACAATCCCAACCACCAGTTCAACCCAACAATCAATCCAATCACAATTCGTCAACTAAATTACGTACTCGACTTTAATGTAAAATCAAATTCTCGTTTCAAAGATAATTTCATGAATTAATTTATTTATTTTAAAATATTAGGACTCAGAATTATATCATCATCGCCCACCGTCCGCTCGTAAAAGTCATCGCGGACGGCGGTAAAATTCGTCTGTGCCCGAATAATTTCGGGTTTCCACACAAAATTTCACCGATTTTTAAAATCATTTTCCGCACAAATTGAATTTAACATCACGAATTATTATTCAACAGATTTCGTGCAGTAAATAAATAAATCAATAATTAAAAATCATAACCCAAACCAATCTGCACCAAGTTAGCCCAACAGAAGCCCAAATGAGGCCCAACAAAACAGGCCCAAATCCGGCCCAACAATAACCAGGAGAAGACAGAAGCGGAACCACGGCGCAACGCGGCCAAACATGGCCACCGCCGCACAATCACAACACACACTAACACACATACATACATAATCACACAGTACACACACATATATATATACATTGGTATATATATATACATATATAATTCAACAAGACCGATCGAAACCACCCAGCCTTACCGGAAATAGACGGCGGCGGCGGCAACGAGGCAACCGAAAATGGCAACGGAAAGAGACAGGGGAGAATCGCCAGAAAGTGCGAGAAAAATAAGAAAGAAAGCGGAAACAGAGAGGGAGGGGAGAAATAGAAGGAAAGGGAGGAGAGATTTTACTGAGAGAGACGAGAGATTGAAACCGAGAGAGAAAGAGAGAGTGATATTTTTATTAATAAAAAATTTTCTCTGTTTCCTGATGCAAGGTCACGCAGCAAATGAATTGTTGAAAATTCAACACGTGTTAACCCAATTTCTGAGGGTTTAACACGTATTCTTTATTCCGAATGCCCCAAATTTTGATTTTTAAGTGATATATTTACGAATAAAAATACATTGAATTAATTTTAAAATACTCTTAAAATTCCCGGAGTAATTCAAAATTAATAATAATAAAATTTCATAATTTTTAAACAATTTTTGGAGCGCAACTTATATCCGCTTTTAACGATTAACGGTCTGAGCTGTACTTAAAACAAATTCAGAAAATTACGAAAATAGTCTTAAAATATCTTAAATATCCCGAAGTTTACAAAATCATAAATTTCGTAATATTAAAATAATTTCTAAAACGTCACTTATACCCGCTTTTATCGATTAAACGAATCAACGTGCGGGTGAAATTAATCCTGAAAATTCTCAAAATAATTTTAAAACTCTCGGAATATTCCAAACTTAAATAAATATAAGTTTCATAATTTTTGAGGAATTATATGATTAAATATGGATTTTTCAAATAAAAGTAATGAGAAAATCATTTAAAGATAAATAATTAATAAAATATTGATTTCTCAATTTTATAAAATCCTAAAAATAATTATAGTAATTATAAACTTATAAAAACAATTTTAGAGACATTTCAAGTATTTATGCAAATAAATTTGCACTAAATCCACTTTTGAAATTAGAAATAATTCAATACGACTCCATAATTAATCCCGCGGACAACCCGGTACACCATAAATCACACCTAGATAATAATCAAACAACACATAGCGGTAAAAAACAATACACATATTTTATTTTTTTAATAATTTCCATAATCATATATTTAAATTATTCAAAAATACACGAGTCGTTATATCCTTCCCCCCTTAAAAAGATTCTGTCCTCAGAACAGAATCTGGTCTAACTAAATAAGTGAGGATATTTGTCAAGTATAAATGATTTTAGTTTCCAGGTAGACTCTTCTACTCGAGGATTTCAAACGTACTTACTATAGATATACACTCATTTTCAATGAATTGCCTTTAACGATCAAGAATTTAGATCGATCATTATATGCAAAACAACTTGGACCAGAGCCCATTGGCTCCTGATCAATCACTTGGTTTGCATCAGATACTTATCGCCCTAACTTTGACGAGAAAAACACATTATATGTGCATACTGTGGTGACGGTAACATCAACTCATGAACAATTTTATCCATATTTATCGATACCTCAGATGGTTTACTAAATTTTAGGACTTAACCTGTCCCTTTTTACTCAAACTTATCCGGTCTCTTACAAGAAGAAACTTGTACTAACATTACTGGTCCTGTTTCTATATTCATACTCTCTCTGGATACAATTTCGCCTTCTTCCTTTTTCTACTTCGAGCTGCTTCAACCAATATCACTACGCTCTTGGTGTACTGAATTAACTTATAATTTAACAACTTCCTTTCTCCCACTTTATCTCAATAAAAATGGGGACCTACACTTGCGTTCACATGAAGCTTGATAAAATGACATTCCAAAGCTGACATCGATGATAAATGATCATACCAGCGTTTCCTTAAAACTCAACCTCTCAACATACCCTACATTTCCTGAACCACTTTCGTACTTTGACTCTCCGTTTAAGGATGATACGCGGTGCTTATTTTCAACTTTAGCTTCTAAACATTTAAACATCTCCTATTCATTTCTATCCGTTAAGGTTGAAAAGTAATCTCATACTTTCACGTATTATCACCTTTAAGTATTTGAATTCAAGATTCCACCCTTTCCAATTCGTTTATTAACTCCTCGGTGGTCTTAATTACATTCAATTCTTTTTTTCAGCATCAGGAATATGTTACCATATGGCTTTGCTTAGATAGTTATAAATGGATTAATTAAGAATCTTTGGTTAACCTTAGTCAAGATTTCATTCTTGAAGACTCAACGTATAGTTGCTTTGCTTTCCTTCTGATCTTTGGAGAAAAATCCTCGGGTATTTTACGCAGACTTTCTTGTTCTTTGAGTAGCTGAGGATGTTATCAATAAATATAGTTTGCTTATTTAAGTACTCCTTATACACCATGATCCTTAATTCCTTATAATCACCTGATACACTTGTTATTTCAAATAATATCACGAGAGCTTGCAATGTTCTTAACTCACTTTAATCGTAGTCTCTGATAGGTTCTCAGGTCGGATCTTAAGTTAATCCTCGAGACATAACACACTTCTTAGATAGGTCTCATAGGTAATCAATCCTCATAGCGGTCACTTATTCTTATTCGTTGTTTGATTGAACTCCCGCTAATCAATACATAATCTCCTAATTTTATTCTTTTTCTCCAACAACATCACTGATACATTTTGCGATTCGCTTCTTGTAAAACCACTCCTTGGTCTGCTTTGATCATTAGGCATCCGATACTTCATTTTAATTCTTTGACATGTCCAACACTTCCCAATCTATTTTGAAATTCACTTCTAATACCTAGTTATCACTATTTTCGTTAAATTTCCATATATCTTGGCATCTCTTCAATAGATTAAATACTTTATATTGTGAATTCCCTGTGGGATCTCATTTCTTAATTCTTCTACTTGTAGCATCCAAGTGTTGGAAGAAAACCTGGAGATATCGTGATCGTTCTCCTGGGTGCATAAATTTCCTCTTACTAACTACTAACATCGTGATCCATTATCTTATCTTGACATCTTATCTTTCCTTTCACAATTTCAACTGAAAGGTCATATTATCCATCTTTGTTCCTTTTTGGATTATAACTCTGACTTCCAATTCCAACTTTTAAAATTCCATAGATAATTCTTCTGATGCCGTTTCTATGTTCGTTCTCTTCCTTTTTTTTTGCTTGCCACTATATGTGCTTTTCCTCATAAATACCTACTTCAAACTTTTATGGTCTATATAGATCTTACACCTTTCTCCATACATATCATGTCTCCTAATATTTCAAAACAAATATTATTACTGTTAGTCCCAATGATGAGTAGTTAACTTCTGCTCATAAGATTTCGGTTTTCTGGGTGCATATACAATAACTTTATTGTGCTGCATCATCACACATCCTACTCCCTTATGAGAAGCATCACTATAAACTACCAAATATCCTTAATACTTTCAAAATGATAAAGCAGGTGTTGTAACCATTCTTTCATTTAACTCCGCAAAACTTTCTTCACACTTTCCCATTTTATCTAAGCTTCTCGCTATTCCTGGTAAGCTTCATCAAAGGCATTGCAACTTTTAAGAAATCTTGAACCAATTTTTAATAATAACCAGTCCAGGGTAAAACTTATTACTTTTGTTGGTGCTTTTGGCCTTCCTTTATTCATAGTAACTTTAATTTCTACTGGATCTCTTTTGATCTTCTCCACATTGACTATTTATGCTAAGAACTATATTTCACACAACTTTTTTCTTCTCCAACTTCTCAGTTATCATTAAATGCTTTGCATGGTCCTCCGTTGACTTTAAGTGTTACACTACAGCTTTTCCAGATATTCCTTAAAGATTCTATCTATCAAGTTCAAATATTACTGGTATATTGGTTAATCGAAATGACAATACGAGAACAGTAGTTAGTTCTGAAAATTATCTTTGATATATTCATAGGTCTAATCTTCAATTAGTGAAATACCAAGTCTTAAATCAATCTTATAAAAGTACTTTGCTTCCTTCGTCTGATCAAACAAATCATTGGGTCAAGGTAACAGATACTTGCTCTTGATAGTAAACTTGTTGAGCTTTCGCTAGTCGACGCATAATCTCTTACTTCCATATTTCTTACTAGTAATTAATACCGGTGCACCTTATGGGGTACACTATGTCTAATCGCTCCTTCTTCTAACGTCTCGTGCATCTGCTTTGCTAACTTCCTCATTTTAACTGGTGCCATTTTGTGTAAGGCCTTGGTCACTGGCTTCATCTCAGGTGCTAGGTCAATCGCGAGCTTCATTTCTCTATCTGCAGGAAATTTTGATAACTCATCTAGAAACATATCTTGAAACTCCTTAATTGCTATAAAATCTTCAAATTTTTGTTTGCGTCTGACTTTTATGTATCCCATAATCATCATAATGCTCATATCTTGATCACCGTAATCATCATTAACAAAGTATTTACTTTCGTTCATCTTCTGAACCTCATCACCTTCTCATTTGGCATCCTCAGAATTATCTTTTCATCACGACGGTCTGTCTGGACATCACGCTTTAATAGTTAATACATGCCTTAGAATATTGTCAAATTCTCTTATCTTTCATGATATCAATTCTTCACAACTTATTGTCAGGAATCTCAATTCCACCATTGGCACTCACTTGTTCAACAATTTCACGTTTTTGACTTGTTAGTCCTTTGTTCCTAATCTTATCAATTCAACAGGGTAATTCATCTTATCAACAAAACCTTGAGAGATAAACAATTAAGTTTCTCTCACATCTTTTAATACTTTAACACATAAGGTATTCACCATAATCATCCATGTCATCACGTCCGTATTCTGAATAATATATTTCACAGGAAAATCGCATATTCTCGCTCTCGAAGACGTATTCCTTATTGGAGTAGATTCCCTTGATTCTTAGTGCATCCCTGACTGGGTTAGTGAATTGCAATTCTTGCCATATGCCCTTGTCTGCTTTCCATGCGTAAGAGGTAGATGGAATTTTGCTCGCTTGGTCCATAATCCGTTGATTTCTGTTTGAAAAAAAATTCTTGCAAAACAAATGACAGTACAACGAAGCAACTAGAAGGATTCACAATTCAACAAAAATTAGAGTTGAAAAGAAAGAAGAAACAAGGATTTGAATATGAATGAGACAACCACATTGGTACTTAAGATGGCCAGTCTTTCATACCATATGGCACACAGCACATGATTAAGTGCCGTCCCACCCGGCTCTTCGTCATTTGACAAAGTGTCTTACCATAACATTGTGTGTCCCAATCAGAAAGCAAAACTTGAGGGAAACAATTAAATTTGAAAGGAATGCAATATCCTCCTTTTTGATATCATCATAAGGAGTTTATTAAGAAAAGAAGTTCATATATTTTTAGGAATTAAAAAGGAATATACGCTGTAATATTGAGGACAAGAACAATACCATTGGTCACCATCCACATTTCACTTGTATTCATCTTCCGAGCTTGTTCGATCATAATGGCATTCCTACCAGATAACTTCGAGTTTCCTCTTTTTAATTTATAATAACCACGAATCATTCAACATAACGATCCTTTTGTTAATAATATTTTTCTTTTAAAAAACGTCTAGAAATTTTTCCAATCTTCTTCGATCACGCCCAAGTTCCTATTAAATCAATTAATTCTTTAAACTTAATGGTCTCTGAAACTGGATGAATAATCATTATGTACGCGAATTCTGTTATTAACTTTGTCAAACCGTTAGGAATAATCAGCTTCTTCATAATCACGGGTTACTTGGTTCTCTGAATTAACAATACTAAGTCTGAAATAAGTATCCTTCCAGGCAATCCGGGTCTTTTAACAAACAAGAAACTCAAGTAGTAACTTGACAACCAAGGTTTAAAACTTATTTTATTCAAAAAGGCTTTTAGAAATTTTGTAAGGAAAAATCTTTTTTGAAAACTTGTTAAAAATTTTGAAAATCACAAATCTGGTTATCCTTACTATATGAGTTGGTTTTTGTCCTTCCGACCTATAACAAGGTACCAAATTAAAGAACAATCACATAAAGGTCCGTTCGCCTCAACCTACCTTTTCTCCTTTATCGTGTCCATATGCCTTCCTTAATCGACGATCACTTCAATTATCGTTGCATGTTATTGTATTCGTAGCTTCACGTCAACACTTTCATACTGGTAATGCTCCCGTCATCAACTTTGCAGTCGTAAAGTAGAACAGGTTATCCAATAGTCAACAAGTCCACTGACGACACATCACATTGTTACTACAAATATATCACATTGTCATAACACCATTATCTAACTTCAAGAAATCTCCAGATCCATAAGCTCCTCTAATTCCCTTTTTAATACTCATCTAATCCATTCCACCAGCTAGTCATGGGTGGCCTAATCTCTAATGGCTTCTTTTAATCTGGTAACAACTATCTTTCGGAACACCTGAATCTTCTTTCTAGGCTTCTTCTCACCTTTATTTATATCTCAAGTACTCACCATTCACTGTAACTTCCGAACTCATCCTCGTAGGTACTGTTGCTTTATAGGACAAGTTTTAAACCGAGGGTATCGAACAGGATGTAGGGTAAACTAAAGAGATACACTCACGACCGAATGTCCAGTAAAAAAAATTAAACAGATGGAGGTTATTAAATAAGTAGTCTCGTATCAAAATCTGGTAGAATAGCGTAGAATAGCTTAAAGAGGTGCAACTGTCATAACAGATGATAATACCGTTAATACTGATGAAAGAACAAGGTGCAAGTCAAATCTGATAGAAGATGACGATCCTCGAATGGAAAACTCCAAACGATTTGATGATACAGGGAAATCAGGATCTGTCATTGCCGTTGTCTGGAAATTACGTCGCAAGCTAAGAATCCCGAATTACAACACGAACCATGCCGGAGACCTACTATATACTCGCACTCATCCTCGCGACATCTTATCTTTCTATTTTCCTATTCCTAATCCTAACGCTCTACCCAATCCCAACAATCTAGGCTTGTTTCAATGACTAATAACCTGTAGCTCTGATACCAACCTGTGGCGCCCTCCAAACCCGGGTCAGAAGTCTGGGGTCCACAACGCAAACACAATATATCAACCTGTATATGAAATATTAATTACAATGACCTGCTCTATATAACCACGGATCGCAACAGGTTAAAGTATGAAAACAAGCCACAACCTTAACTTTTATTACAACGTACCAAATCCCAACTAATTTAACTTACAACTGACAATAAAATTATCCTTACAATCTAACTATCTCACTACCGCAATAAGCTCCTGCTAGCTCGATCCAACTCAATCTGGAATCCTAGCTCGTACATTGAACTGGGAAACCTCGCTATCAACCATATCCTTCTTAACTGTAGAATACATAAAAAGATTTGCAAGAGTGAGCTAACTAACTCAGCAAGTCATAATAATGATAACTGAGGGTAAACAATGATCAAATGAGATAATTCAGATAAATCAAGTTTCTTTTTAACTAATCATTAGAATTGGATATTCATTTTAAGTTTTAAAACCAAGTTAGGCTGCTGATCAGTCACGCACTAACCCCAAGCAAAGCACACAACACTGCTCTAATTACTGGATCTAAGGCACATATTGGCCTAATTCGATCAGGAATCTGATCTGACCACGAATCTGGTCCACATAAGAAAACTATCCAATTCTAAAACAATTCAGTGTAATAAACAATATAATTCAATAAGCAAGATCATAATCAACATTGATAAAGCATTTGTATAAAAGCATAATGCGATTCATGAGTATCATAAGGGTATATCAAGGTATGTATGAGAAACGGTTTTCAGCCTGTAAAAGGATCAGGTATTAGACAAATAATGGTTTTTCAAGGTATAGTTCTTTGATGTTATAAAGAATGGTTGGAGTATAAAAGTTTCTGTGGCGCCCTCCAAACCCGGGTCAGAAGTTTGGGGTCCAAAACATAAACATAATATATCAACCTGTATAAGAAATATTATTTATAATGACCCTGCTTCACAAAACCACGGATCGTAACAGGTTAAAGTATGAAAAAAAGCCACAATCTTAATTATTACATCGTACCAAAACCCAACTAATTTAACTTACAATTGATAATAAAATCATTCTTACAATCTGACTATCTCTTTACCCCATGAAATTTCTGCTAGCTCGATCCAACTGGACTGGAACCTTAGCTCGCACTTTGGACTGAGGAACTTCACTATCATCCATATTCTTTTCAACTGTAAAATATATAAAAGAATCGCAAGGGTGAGCTATCTAGCTCAGCAAGTCATGATAACGATAACTGAGGTTAAACCATGATCAAATGAGATGATTCAAAGGAATCAAGTTTCTTTTTAACTATTCATTAGAATTGGATATTCATTTTAAGTTTTAAAAACCAAGGTTAGGCCGCCGATCAGTCACGCACTAACCCCGAGCAAGCACACATCACTGCTCTAATTACTGGATCCAAGGCACACATTGGCCTAACTTGACCATTGGTATGGTCTGCCATGAATCTGGTCCACATATATAAAAACTGTCCAATTCTAAAGCAGTTCAATACGATAAACAATATAATTCGATAACACAAGATCATAATCAATGATGATTAAACATTTGAATAAAACATAAGGAAACTCATGGATGTCACAAGGGTATACCAAGGTATGTAAAAGAAACGGCTTTCAGTTTGTACAAGGGACAGGTATTAGATCAGTGATCATGTTTCAGGGTACGGTTCTTTGATGTTATTAAAAACGTTTGGAGTATGAAAATTCCTGTATTTTCAAATAAATTTTCTTCCAGTATTTGGTGTTTGCTAGTTATACATTTGGGAAGTAGTATCGTATTTGTGTGATTTGGTATCTTGAGGATCAACAAAGGATGGTTTACAAGGAATAAAGCTTATGGCTCAAGATCAAGAAAATCAGGGTTCAAGGTTTAATAGTTTAAAACACTTGCAATATAAAACAAGAGTTATTTTGAATAATAGCGACATGTTATAAAATAGTTCGAAAACATTAGTAATATATATCTTGAAGCAAAGTTCAGAAATACTTGCCTTACAGGCTTTACAATTACTACTGATCAATTCTGATCCGACGCTGCCGCTCAGGCTTTAACGTCCAACCACTAGATCCCATTTGATTCAACTTCGACACTTAGGTTTTTCTGTTGAAACTCTACTGAGCTCGTTGACTGACCACTATGTTATCTCTAGTCCATCATTCACTTTCAGGTTCCCGATTATAACCTACAGGGTTGAAATACCCTACGTTAGACATCTAGGTATGCTTGATATATCATCGACACCAATTCTACTCAATAATATTCAAACCCATCTCGTAATTATATACATTAGTACAATAGAATAACACATCCCACAGTCAGGGTTCACGTTCTCGAGAAACCGGTTCAGTGTTCTTTTTCAGAAAATACGTATACTTGTCATTTAACAAAAATTAGGGTTATTACTTTTTGGCAGAACAGTTTGCCACCACATATAATTAAATTTCGTATACAACATAGATATATTTACATATACTCGTTTGACGGCCCGATAATTGCTGGATACGCTTCCGTATTTCCGTAATTCGATTTCTCGGAAATTGGGCAGCACCTCCTTTATTTATCGGACTAACCCGTCGAAACACTTCGACGCCTCACACCAAATCCACAACAACAATAAATTACAATCAATCCAATCAGTCATCCCTACACTAGCACAACTCCAATAATCATATCCTACTTCTCGCTTTAAAATAAATTTTATAACCGATTTTATTTATTAATTTGAAAATATAGGACTCGAATATATATCATCATCGTCCACCGTCGATGGCGGTAAAATTCGCGGGTTTTCTATTTATATCAGACATCCAACGGAACTTCACCAATTAATATACATTATTCCCATCCGAATAATTCATTTACATCACGAATATTCATTTTCTGCAAAAATTTAACAAAAGAAATTCAGTCCAGCAATTAAAATAAAATCACAGGCATCACGACGCGCATACGTGCTGCTAAGCACAGGACACAATCGGAACAAATGGCACGGCCGGAAACGACCGGAAATAACAACCCATATACCCTCACAGAGGAGTCACACACACAAACGCACGACACACACTCGCACACCCAAACACATGCACACTTAAACACACACCTCACATATATACATACGGATAGATACATATATATGTATGATTCTGAAAACAGGGACATAAATTGAAAGGACCGCCGAACACAACCGGCTGAACTCACCGGAAATTCAAGACGAAGTAACAGGGGCAGAAGGAGGAATAAACACGAAGGAAAAAGAGAAACGAAACAAAAGAGATAAAGGGATGAAGGAAGAGTTGTGAGATCAGGAGAGGAGAGATAGACGAGAGAATGGAGAGACAAACCCCCCTGTGCTTTCTATTTTTTTTACCCTCTGTTTCTTTCTTTTTTATTTTTTTTTCTTTTATATTATTTTACAGTACCATTTGTTGCAGTACACCCGATAGTACAGTTTGCAGTACAATGTTTGTTTATTCAAACACATATTATTAGATAATTACTGAAATTTCGAGACCCGGTTAATCTCGAAATTCAAAACTAACGGACAAAGGTGCACGCGAAACAATTTTTAAAAATTATGAAAATAATCTTAAAATGTCGTAAATATCCCAAAGTTTACAAAAACATAAATTTCGTAATTTTAAAATAATTTCTGAAACGCAATTTATACCCGTATTTCTCATTTAACGAACTGAGGTGTACTTAAAACAGATTCAGAAAATCAGGAAAATATTCTTAAAATATTACATATATCCCGAAGTTAATAAAAACATGAATTTTGAAATTTTAAAACGATTTTTAAAATGCACTTTATATCCGCTTTTATCAATGAAGTGAAACAACGAGTGCTTGAAATTAATCCCGAAAATTTCCAAAGTAATTTTAAAATTCTCGGAATATTCCAAACTTAAATAAATATGAGTTTCATAATTTTTGAAGAATTTTAGAATTAAATATGGATTTTACAAATAAAAGCATTTAGAAAATCATTTAAAGATAAATAATTAATAAAATATTGATTTCTTAATTTTATAAAATCTTAAAAATAATTATTGTAATTATAAAATCATAAAAATAATTTTTGAAACATTCCCAATATTTATGCAAATAAATTTTGCACCAAATCCACTTTCGAAAATGAAAACAATCCAATACGACTCCATAATTAATCACACGAACAACTCGGTATATTATAAATTACACCTATATAATAATCAACCAACACAGAGCGGTCAAAACCAATACATATATTTTATTTAATAACTTCCGTAGTAATCACATATTTAAATATTTCAAAAACACACGAGTCATTATATCCTTCCCCCTTAAAAGGATTTTGTCCTCAGAATCTGGTCTAACTAATTAAGTGAGGATATTTGTCAAGCATATCTGACTCAAATTTCTAAGTAGACCCTTCTACTCGAAGGTTCAAACGTACTCATAATAGGTATGCATTCATTTCCAAGGACTTGCCTTTAACGATCAAGAATTTGGATTGATCACTATATGCAGAACAACTTGGACAAGAGCCCCATTGGCTTCTGATCAATTACTTAATTTAAACCCAATACTTATCACTTTAATATTGACAAGTAAAATACATTAGGTGTACACACGGGTGTGATGGTCATACCATTTATTAACAACTTTATCTATATTTATCAATACCCCGAATGGTTCACTAATTTTAGGACTTACCTTGTCCCTTCTACTCAAACTTATCCAATCTCTTTCAAGACGACACTTTTACTAACACTACTGGTCATATTTCTATACTCATACTTTCTCTCAATACAATTTCGTCTTCTCTTCTTCTTCTTTTTTTTCCTACTCCGAGCTGCTTTAATCAATATCACTACGCGTTTGGTGTGTAGAATTAACTTAGAATTTAACAACTTCCTTTCTCTCACTTTATTTCAATAAAAATGGGAACTTACACTCGCATTTGCATGAAGCTTGGTAAGGTAGCATTCCAAAGCTGACATCATTGATAAATGATCATTCCAATGTTTCCTTAAAACTCCATCTCTCAACATATTTTACCTTTCCTGAATCACTTTTGTACATTGACTCTTTATTTAAGGATGGTAGGCGGTACTCGTTTTCACCCTGGTTTCCAAACATTTAAACATCCCTTACTCTTTCCAATTCGTTTACTAATTCCTCGGTGATCTTAATTATATCCAATCCTTCCTGTCGGTATAAGGCATTTGTTACCATACAGCTTTGCTTAGGTAGTTGTAATTGGATCAATTCAGAATCTTTGGTTACCCTTAGTCAAAATTTCATTCTTAAAGACCCAACGTATGGTTGCTTTCCTTCTGATCTTTGGAGAAAAATCTTTGGGTATTCCATGCAAGTTTTCTTATTCTTTGTGTAGCTGAGGATGTTATCAATAAATACAATTTACTTATCCAAGTACTCCTTATATACCACGTTCCTTAATTCCTTATAGACAATTGATACACTTGTTATTTCTGATAATATCACCGGAGCTTGCAATACTTATAACTTATTTTAATCATAATCTCTGTTATGTACTCAGGTCGGATCTTAAGTTAATTCTCAATACATAACACACTTCTTGAATCAGGTCTCATAAGTAATCAATTCTTTATAGGGTCTCACTTCTTCTTATTCATTGTTTTGTTAAACTCCCGATAATCAGTACGTACTCTTATAATTTCATTCCTTTTCTCCATGAACATCACTGGTACCTTTCACGATTCACTTCTTGTAAAACCATTTCCTGGGTCTGCCTTATCCATTAGGCCTCCAATAGTTCATCTTAATTCTTTGACTTGTCCAACACTTTTTAATCCATTTTGAAATATCCTTCTTATACCTGGTTATCGTTGTTTTTCTTTTATTTCCATATATTTTGGCATCTCTTCAATAGAGTATATACTTTATTCTATGAATTCCCTGTGGCATCTCATTTCTTAATTCTTCTACTTGTAACTTCAAAGTGCTGGAGGAGAACCTGGGGATATCGTGATCGTTCTCCTGGGCGCATAAATTTCCTCTCACTACTGCTAACATCGTGATCCATTATCTTCTTTTGACATTTCCTTATCTTCCTCTTAACAACTTCGACTGAAATGTCATACTATTAATCCTTGCTCATGTTTGGATTATAAACTCTGACTCCCAATTCCAACTTCTAAAATTCCATAGAAAATTCTTCCGGTATAGTTTCTATGTCTGTTATTGCTTTCCTCTATCCTCGTGAATACATTCTTCAATCTCTTATGGCCCGTATAGATCTTACACCTTTCTCCATACATATCATGTTTCCCAATCTTTCAAAGCAAATGTTATTACTGTTAATCCCACGTTATGAGTAGGATACTTCTGCTCATAAGGTTTCGGTTTTCTGGATGCATATACAATGACTCTATTGTGCTGCATCAACACACATCCTATTCCCTAATGAGAAGCATCACTATAAACTACCAAACCTCCTTGATACTTTTAAATTAATAAAACATGTGCTGAAACCATTCTTTCACATAACTCCGCGATACTTTCCCTTCATCCTTCTCCATTCCACAAAACTTCTTGCTTTTCTTGGTTAGCTTCGTCCAAGATATTGCAACTTTCACGAAATCTTGTACAAATTTCCAATAGTAACCGACTCATGATAAAACTTCTTACTTTTGTTGGTGTTTCTGGTCTCTTTTCATTCATAGTAATTTTAACTTCTGCTGAATCTCTTTTAATCTTCTCTACATTGACTATTTATGCTAAGGACTATATTTCATACAACTTCTTTCTTTTCCAACTTCTCAATCATCATTAAATGCTTTGCATGGTCCTCCGTTGACTTTAAGTATCACAACTATAGCTTATTCGGATATACCTTAAAGGTGCTGTCCATCCAGTTCAAACAATACTGGTATATTGGTTAATACAAATGATAATACGGGAACAGTACTTAGTAATGAAAATTATCCTTGATACATCCATAGGTTTAATCTTCAATCGGTGAAATACCAAATCTTAAATCAGTCTTATAAAAGTACTTTGCTTCCTTCATTTGATCAAACAAATCATTGGGTCCAGGTAACAAATGCTTGCTCTTGATAGTAAACTTGTTGAGCTCTTGCTAGTCGACGCATACTCACATACTTCCATCTTTCTTATTAACATTTCATACCGGTGCACTTTATGGTGCATATTTCATACCGGTGCGCTTTTTTTTAGCATTTCTTGCATTTACTTTTCTAACTCCTTCACTTTAACTGGAACCGTTCTGTGCGGGCCTTGGACACTGGCTTCATTTCAGGTACTAAGTCAGTCATGAACTCAATTTCTATATCCGAAGGAGATGTTGATAACTCATCCAAAAACATATCTTGAAACTCGTTAATTACTATAAAATCTTCAAACTTTGTTTGCTTCCGACTTTTATGTATTCCATAATCACCATAATGCTCATATCTAGATCACTGTAATCATCATTAACAAATTTGTTACCTTCTTTCATCTTCTGAACCTCCTCACCTTCTCATTTGGCATCCTCAGAATTATCTTTTCGTTCTGACGGTCTGTCTGGACATCACGCTTTAGTAATCAATCCATTCCTTAGAATAATATCAAATCCTCTTATCTTCCAGGATATCAATTCTACATAACTTATTGCCAGGAATCTCAATTTCACCATTGGTACTTACTTATTTAACAACTACACGTTCTTGACTTGCTAGTCCTCTAATTACAATCTTATCAATTCAACGGGGTAATTCATCTTCTCAACAAAACTTTGAGAGATAAACAATTAAGTTTCTCCCACCTCTTTTAATACTTTAACGCATAAGATATTCACCCTGATCATCCATATCATCACATCCGTATTCTGAATAACATATTTCACAGGAAAATCGCATATTCTCGTTCTCAAAAACGTATTCCTTATTGGAATAGATTCCCTTGATTCTTAGTGGCTTCTTCACTGGGACTAGTGATTTGCAATCCTTTCCAGGTGCCCTTATTTCCTTCCCATACATAAGATGTATATGGAACTTCGTCTACTTAATTCAGGATACGTTGATTTCTGTTTGAAAACTTTTTACAAAGAACGACAGTACAACGAAACGACTAGAAGGATTCGAAATTCCACAAAAATTAGAGTTGAAAAGAAAGAAGAAATAAGAATTTGAATATGAATGAGACAACCACATTGGTACTTAAGATGGCCAGTCTTTCATACCATATGGCATACAGCACATGATTAGGTGGCGTCCCACCCGACTCTTCGTCATTCTGATAAAGTGTCTCACCACAACACTGTTTGTCCCAATCAGAAAGCAAAACTTGAGGGAAGCAAATAAATTTGAAAGGAATGGAATATCTTCCTTTTTGATATCATCATAAAGAATTAAGAAAAGAAGTTCATACATTTTTAGGAATTAAAAAGGAATATATATTGTAATATTGAAGACAAGAACGATACCATTGGTCACCATCCTCATTTCACTTGTATTTATCTTTCAAGCTTGTTCGATCATATCTCCATGGTTTCATATAATAATTTTTAGAAAGTACGTTGAAATACCTTCACAAATTAGGCATTATGGTAGATTCTTACTTATCACGTCTTGCGTCTTTAACATCACACCTCTATATATAATACTTTAACAACTCGACCATAATGACGTCCCTACCAGACAACCTCGAGTTTCCGTTTTCAATTTAGAATAACCCCGAAGCATTCAACATAGTGATCCTTGTATTAATAATATTCTTCTTTTTAGGAAATCCGGAAATCTCCTCAATCTCCTTCAATCATACTCAGACTTCTGTTAAATCAGTAAATTCTTTAAACTGGGATAATCCTGTAATTGGATGGGTAATTACTCCATACTCTGATTCTGTTATTAATCTTATCAAACAATATTTGTACCTTTCTGTTGAGAATAACCAACTTCTTCATAATCACAGATCACTTTGTCCCCTGAATTAACAATACTGAGTCTGAAACAGCATTTTTTTCTAGGTAATCCGGGCTTTCTAACAAACAAGAAACTCAAATAGTAACTTGACAACCAATGTTTAAAAATCATTTTATTCAAAAAGGCTTTTAGAAATTTGTAAAGAAAAATCTTTTTCAAAAACTTGTTAAAAAGTTTGGAAAATCACAAACCTGGTTGTCTTTACTATATGAGTGGGTTGTTATCCTTCCGACCTATAACAAGGTACCGATTTAAAGAAACAATCACATAAAGGTCTATTCACTTCGATCTACCTTTTTCTCCTTTATCGAATCCACTTACTTTACATATCGCATTTATCATAGTACCATCATTTAATTCCACCAAAAATTTCAGATCTATACCTTTTTCTCTAGCTATTTTCAAAGTTCAGCTAATCTATCCCATAATTATTCACGGGTGGTTTAGTCACTTGTTAGATATATTTGATAATGTCATGGCTAATATGTTTTATGTTTAGCTTTCAGATCTTACGTGATCAGGATAAATCAGTACTTAACTGTTGATCAGTACTTATACTGGAAGTCAGGACTTAAGGATATCAGTACTTATATTATCAGGAGATAATCATCAGAAGATAGATATTAGAACTTAAGTGCTGAAGGACAATCAGATAAGGACAGTAGCTGATTAAAGGAAAGAAGATTGAGATAAACATAAGAAGAGATATGCATGAAGAAGGAATTCCGTGAAGAATGGAATACTTGGAAGAAAAGATATCTGATTGATATATTTTAGGAAGCAGAATTATATTCCATATCAATTAGCGATTATCTTGTAACTGTGTAGTATATAAACACAGACATAGGGTTTACACTAAAAGTGTTATCATTATTAGAAAAGATTATTCATTGTAACCCTATCAGCTCTCGTGATATTTGTTCATCACTGAGAGGTAACAGTTCCATACTGTAACAGAGTTTATTGTTTCAATAAAGTTTGTTTTCTGTTACTTAAGTTCTTAAAGTTCGATTTGACTGTACTATACATTGTATTCACCCCCTCTACAGTGTGTGTGTGACCTAACAATTTGTATCAGAGCCTATCTGTTAACTTACAAACAGTTAAAGATCCAAACACAATCATGTCGGACACAGAAACTCCAACTAAGCCTACCACAACTGAGGAACCACCAAAGACACAAATTCAGAGTCGGTATGAGACCATCAGAGTCCCCATACTGAGACCATCTGAATATCCCATATGGAAGGTAAGGATGACCATGTTCCTGGAAGCAACAGATCCAGAATACCTGGATAGAATCAAGGAAGGTCCTTACAAACGAACCAAACTCGCTGTTGCAGTTGCAGGTGAAGCAGCAATGACCGTACCAAAGGAGAAGAGTGATTATACTGCTGAGGACATAGCATCAATTGCTAAGGATGCTAAGGTACGACACTTACTGCATAGTGCCATTGATAATGTAATATCAAACAGGTAATCAACTGCAAGACTGCTAAGGAGATATGGGATGCTCCGGAAACAAGGTGTCAGGGAACTGACACAATTAAGAAGAACAGGAAGACAATACTCACTCAAGAGTATGAACACTTTGACTCAAAGACTAATGAGTCATTGAATGATTTATATGATAGATTTGTCAAACTTTTGAATGATTTGTCATTGGTTGATAAAGAGTATGATCTTGAAGATTCAAACCTTAAGTTCCTGTTAGCTCTTCCTGAATGTTGGGATTTGAAGGCAACGACAATAAGAGACAACTACAATCTTGATGAAACAACTCTTGACGAAATCTATGGAATGCTCAAGACTCATGAGCTGGAGATAGAACAAAGAAGCAAGAGGAAAGGAGGAAAGTCAAGGACAGTTGCTCTTAAGGCTGAAGAAGAATTCCCCAAAGCAGCTTCCTCAAAGAAAGACAAGGGTAAAGCTCTTTTCATAAAGTCTGATACTGAGTCATCAAGTTCTGAGAGTGATGATGACTCAGATTCTGAAAGCTTGTCCGAGACTGATGCTGATGAGGAGATGATGAAGCTGTGTGCTCTTATGGTGAAAGGAATCACAAAGATTGCATACAGGAAGTTCAGGAAGGGAAAGAAGTTTTCCAGGAAAGGCATAAGTTCTGATAAAAAGAATTTCAGAAGATCTGAAGGCAGAGGAGGAAAGTCTGACAGAGGAGATTACACCAATGTTAAATGCTATAACTGTGGTGAGAAAGGCCACATATCTCCTGACTGCAAGAAGGTAAAGGGTGACAAAGGCAAGGCTCTTGTCACAAAGCAGAAAAGCTGGACAGACACCTCAGACTCTGAAAGTGAGGAAAACTATGCATTGATGGCAAATGCTGATAAAGAAAGTGCTGAGAGCAGTTCTGAAGCTGCTGAAACAAAGGTACCTCAGACTACTTATGCTTTTCATACTGATGATATTAATGAGTTGAGAAGATATCTTAAAACCATGTTTGTTAGTTATAGAGATCAAACTTTAACATGTGAAAGATTAACTTCTGAAAATCTTGCATTTAACAAAAGAAATGATTTCTTAGAAAAAGAGTTAGTCATGTTTCATCAAACTCAGAAGGATAGAGATGATGCTTTTTATGTTAGGAATGAAGTGCTAAAATTAAATGAATCTCTAAAAACTGAGTTAGAAAAGGAAAGAGAGATTATCAGGACTTGGACTAACTCTGGCAAAACAACTCAAAATTTGCTAAGTAGTGGAAACTGGAAAGAGGGCTTAGGTTATGGAGAAGATAAGAAAGATAAAGGAACTGAAGAAATTAAGTCTGTTGATAAGCAAAATCCAAAGTTAAAACCTGTTAAGTTTGTAACTGTAAAGTCTGAAAATGAGAAATCAGAAGTTAAAGAGGAATTAACTTCTGACAAACTAAAATAGGAAAAGACAGCTGAAGTGAACATAGGCTTAATGACAAAGAAGCAGCTTAAGCATAAGCTGAAAGATGTCAAGAATGCAAACAAGGTAAAATCACCTAGGAAAAATAGGAATGGAAAGGAAGGTGTGAATAAAAGCAATGATTATAAACCTGTTCCTGATGCTCCTAGGAAAACATGTCATAACTGTGGAAGTTCTAACCATCTGGCTTCTTTTTGCAGGAAAAATAAGAATATTAACTCCTTACCTTCAAAATCAGGAGTTAAGAGTCAGTCTGTTAGATACAAACCACAAAATCCTTGTTTTCATTGTGGTAGTTTATGGCATTCCATTTATACTTGTAAGGAATATCATAGTTTGTACTATGATTATTATCAAATAAAACCTTCTTTGAAGAAAGTTTCCATTGTTCCTTCTAGTGTAAATTCTGATTCAAAGTCTGATAATGTAAATTCTGATAAGAAAAATGTTAACATAAACTCTGATGCTAAATCCGCTGCAAATGTTAACAAACTTAATAAGGCCAAAGGATCCAAGCAAGTCTGGGTCCTTAAAACTAATAATTAGTGGTCTTTGTGATTGCAGGGCAACATGAAAAATATTCTAGTTCTGGACAGTGGATGTTCAGGATATATGACTGGAAATAAGGCCCTGCTATCAGACTTTGTGGAGAAAGCTGGCCCAAGTGTTTCTTATGGAGATGGCAACATTGGAAAAACATTGGGATATGGCAATATCAATCTTTGAAATGTCATAATTAAACAAGTAGCTCTGGTCTCAGGACTTAAACACAACCTACTGAGTATAAGTCAAATCTGTGACAGAGGTTATCATGTTGATTTCTTTGAAGAACACTGTGAAGTTGTGAGTAAATCTAAAGGCAAAGTTGTTCTGAAAGGATACAGACGTGGTAACATTTATGAAGCTAAGCTTTCAACAAGTACTGATGGCTCTGCAATCTGTCTGTTAAGTAGAGCATCAATTGAAGAAAGCTGGAATTGGCATAAGAAACTCTCTCATTTAAATTTCAACAATATAAATGAACTGGTCAAGAAAGATCTTGTGAGAGGATTGCCAAACACAGTATTTGCTCCTGATGGTCTTTGTGATTCATGTCAGAAAGCCAAACAAAGAAAATCTTCATTCAAGAGCAAGACCGATTCATCAATTCTTGAGCCTTATCATCTTATACATGTTGATTTATTTGGTCCAGTAAATGTCATGTCTATTGCAAAGAAGAAGTATGCGTTGGTCATAGTGGATGAGTTCACCAGATACACATAGGTGTATTTCTTACACACAAAAAGTGAAACTGCATCTATCTTGATTGATCATGTCAAACAGCTGGATAAAATGGTCAAAGATTCTGTGAAAATTTTAAGGAGTGATAATGGCACTGAGTTCAAGAATTTGATAATGGAAGAGTTCTGCAAAAGCCATGGAATAAAGCAGGAATTTTCTGCTCCTGGAACTCCACAGCAAAATGGAGTTGTTGAAAGGAAGAATAGAACTCTCATTGAAGCTGCACGTACAATGCTTGAAGAAGCAAAGCTTCCAACCTATTTCTGGGCTGAAGCTGTGCAGACTGCTTGTTTTACTCAAAATGCAACACTCATTAACAAGCATGGAAAAACACCATATGAGATGGTGAAGAACAAGAAGCCAAATCTGAAATATTTTCATGTATTTGGATGCAAGTGTTTTGTTCTCAAGACTCATCCTGAACAGCTATCAAAGTTTGATCTAAAAGCTGATGAAGGAATCTTTGTTGGATATCCACTTTCCACAAAAGCCTTCAGAGTCTATAATTTGAGAACAAAAGTGGTCATGGAATCTATCAATGTCTCTTTTGATGACAAGAAGATCACTGGTCTTAAAGATTTCGTTGACCATGATCAGCTGAGATTTGAAAATGAAGACTCATATTCTGATACTGAAAATCCTGACAGTCTAAGTCCTGATACTGCAAACTCTGATGGATTAAACTCTGATGTTATTGAAACTATGGTGACTACGTTAAAGGAAGATGCACCTATGCAGGGGGAGCATACTCAAGATCCTACCACATCTCAAGAAACATCTGAACATGCATGTGGCTCTTCAAGTTCCGATTCGTCAAGTTCTGATAAGCCAAGTTCTGATAGTGCTGAAAATCTAAATACTGAAGAATCCAACTCAGAGAGCATAGTTTCAGGGGGAGCATCAGAAAATGAAAATGAAGATAGCATGGATCATGGGGGAGCATCCAGTTCTAGAGAAAACCTTCCATCTGCAAGGAAGTGGACAAAATCACATACACCTGATTTGATAATTGGAAATCCTGATGCAGGTGTCAGAACTAGAACAGGTACTTCAAATGAGTGTCTTTACAATTCTTTTCTCTCTCAGACTGAGCCAAAGAAAGTGGAAGAAGCTCTTCAAGATGCTGATTGGGTGCAAGCAATGCAGGAAGAGTTGAATGAATTTGAAAGAAACAAAGTCTGGACCCTAGTACCAAGACCAAAGAATAGATCTGTTGTTGGTACAAAGTGGGTATTCAGAAACAAAACTGACAGTGATGGCATAATTACAAGGAATAAGGCAAGGCTGGTTGCAAAAGGATATTCTCAACAGGAGGGAATTGATTATGATGAAACATTTGCACCAGTTGCTAGGTTAGAAGCCATAAGGATATTTTTGGCTTATGCTGCTCACAAAAAGTTTACTGTCTTTCAAATGGATGTGAAAAGTGCTTTTCTCAGTGGAGAATTGGAGGAAGAGGTATATGTTGAACAACCTCCAGGTTTTGTAGATACCAAACATCCAGACTATGTCTACATACTTGACAAAGAACTTTATAGACTTAAGCAAGCTCCTAGAGCATGGTATGAGACTTTAGCTCAGTTTCTTCTGAAAAGTGGATTCAATAGAGGGACAATAGACAAAACACTGTTCTACCTCAACCATGGAAAGGACTTACTTCTGGTCCAGATTTATGTTGATGATATCATTTTTGGATCTACAAATGACAAACTTTGCAAGAAGTTTGCCAAACTAATGCAGTCAAGATATCAGATGAGTATGATGGGGGAACTTAGCTATTTTCTGGGCCTTCAAGTCAAGCAGAATGAGGAAGGCATTTTATTTGTCAAACCAAGTACACCAGAAACCTGCTAAAGAAATTTGGAATGCAAGATTGTTCAAGTGCATCCACTCCAATGGCCACTGCAACAAAACTGGATAAGGATACCGGTAAATCAGTAGATATTACTGACTACAGAGGTATGATTGGCTCTCTACTCTATCTAACTGCTAGTAGACCTGATATCATGTATGCTACCTGTCTTTGTACAAGATTTCAAGCAGATCCAAGAGAACCTCACTTAACAGCTGTAAAAAGAATCTTTAAGTATCTTAAAGGGACAGCTGCTCTGGGATTATGGTATCCTAAAGAATCAGATTTTAAACTAATAGGTTACTCAGATGCAGATTTTGCAGGTTGCAAAATTGACAGGAAAAGCACAAGTGGAAGCTGCCAATTTCTTGGAGGCAGATTGGTTTCTTGGTACAGCAAGAAACAAAAGTCAATTTCCACATCAACTGCAGAAGCAGAGTATATTGCTGCAGGAAGCTGTTGTGCACAGATTCTTTGGATGAAGAATCAGTTACTGGATTATGGGTTAACATATTTCAAAATCCCTATTTACTGTGATAATCAAAGTGCTATTGCTATGACAGGTAATCCAGTTCAACACTCAATGACAAAGCACATCAGCATCAGGTACCACTTCATCAGGGAACATGTGGATGAAGGTACAGTGGAATTGCATTTTGTTCCCACAGATCAACAGTTGGCAGATATCTTCACAAAACCATTATGTGAAGCTACTTTTACAAGATTGGTAAATGAACTTGGAATGGTTTCAGGTTCTTTCTCTAAATCTGCTTAAACTTGTTCTGTGTTATCAGACTTTATGCTCAGTATTTACAGAATTAATCTCATTATGTATTCTGTGCTTAATTGATAAATGTCTTTAAGTACTGACTATTGTCTGATATATGTTTCTAAACTCTGATAAGTAATATGTCTGTTCTAGTACCTATTCAATCCTATGAGGATAACTGTGCTAGATACTGACCTAGTAGTCTTCAATAAACAAATGATTCCATGGAAGAAGTAATTATTTCAGTGGAAATCTTATGACACTAGCAAATTCTGATAACTGAGCTTAGTTAAGTTCACTTTGTATATCTTATTACTAAGTCACAAATTAGAATAATGCTACTCATCTGTTAAGTTCTGATACTAGTAAAACTGCTGAATGTACTAAGTGCTGATAGACCTCTCTTATCAAAAGAAAAAGCAAAAAGATCAAAGATTAAAATCGGGTACTCCTTTGAGATCTAGAGTAAAAATGTGGAAGGGACGACCCAAGTGCATTGCTGGTATTAAGTAAATATGCATCAGAAAAGCTAAATATTTTCTTGGTGACTTTTCACACTCTATGATTACCGGAGAAATACTCTGAAAATAGCATAAATTCTGATAAACAGTCGTGACTCACTTACACTGAGAAGCCACTGTAAAATAGAATTTCAAAAGATGCATAAAATTAGCACAAAACAGTTGAGGTGGACTCAAGCATAAACTCATTCTTCAGTAGGTTTCAGGACAATGACAGATCTTTAGCAAAATTTTAGTTATGCCTTATTTCTAAGATGTACTGAAGTGAATCAGACTTTACTCTTTGTCTATTTTTAGCTTAATGCACACACTAATCACTCCATCTGAATGATGAAAATTTCTGTGGTGGTCTATGTTATTTTAGATAAACAGTCATTGTGTCATTATTGCACAAATTCTGAGGACAAGTTCTAAGTTACACGTTCTGATGATTAAGTTCTGACGTCCATAACTCAGAACTTGTATGAGTATTTACTAAGATGGGCATTCCTTTTTCGAGTTAAGAAATTATGTTCTGATGACTATTAAGTTCTGGTATAGGTCTAAGTTCTGATTTCTCAGTCTAATCCTTTACTTGGCTTATCTGTGAATAAAATTTGATAACAGTCTCAGTTCAAACTCGAATATGTTGAAGTGGAAGATTAATAGTCACTATGATTAGGATTAATGGTATTTGTACTTGAACAGTCCATTGTTTCTTGTGTCTTTTGCAGTCTAGACCATGCTTCCTCTTTCCAATGACTGTTATTCTTTTTCAAAGTCTAGGGAGATGAGGTAGAATTAATTCTACCTGTCAGCATTAAATATCTTTGCGTCTCTTGGCATTCTCTTGCCTATATAAACAGCCACTTCACATTAGTCTTCTCATCACACTTTTATCACAAATTCAGTCTTGTTTTTCATTTACTATCACAAATGGCTGAATTTGGCTGGTTCTACAATTACGGTGATGAGACTGTGCATGTCTTTTTGAATCGAATTCCAACTCTCTACCCTATCACCAACATCCCTCACAATCTCTGGATTCAATTTCCAGTGGTTATCAAACGTGATCTGGTGGCCGTTCGAAGAGATCTTCACCTTCGTCGTATCCGTCAGCAAGAGCGAATCATACGACTCGCCATCTTGTTCGTCAAAGATAGGAAGAGGAAGATGACTTAATCTTGTCTTCTTCCTGTTCTTCTTCATCCTCGGCTTTGTCAGGCTTCTTAGCTAGGACTAAAGCTGCTGATGTTAGGATTAGGAGCTTAGGGAAAATCTTGTATAAGTACTGATGTAATTTCCATTTCATAAATGTATTGTCTTGATATATTAATGAAAGTTGTTTTTACTTCAAGATTTTGTCTCTGAGTTATTTCATCTTGTGTTGATAAATCCTGATTGATGTTCTGATGACCATATATATTGTGTTTCTTATTAAGTTCTGATTCATTTTCAGCACTTACTCCTTTAATTTATCTTGGTCATTTTCATGTGATATATTTTCAGAATATCAATGATGCAGTGAAAAATAATTCAATCAGTACTAATGGTTTAAATTTTGAATTAAAACTGTTTCTCTTGATTAATGGAACGGTTTTTCCTTGAAACAAGGCAACTGGGTAAGTAATGATTCCTATTTTCTCAAGCCCAGTAACTGACCGTTATTACTACATGTCTGACAGGTGTCCAACGGTAACATTTTTTTCAGAGTATAAGTACAACAGAGTGAAGATTTCTTTAATCTTTTATTTTCTTTATACTTTATCTCTCTCCTTACTTTTACTCTCTTTCACCTTCTTTCTCACGTTGGTTTTTCATACAGACATTATCTCAAACACCTAACAGGCATACTTGAATCTCAATATTTTTTCACATGGCACCAAAGGATTTAATCATTGATGGAGCTAAGTTTGTTCCAAACAACTATGCTGCAATTCTTGATCATGCTGAAACTCCATCTGAATTGCACTTTGTGCAAGATCTTCTTGCACATAGTGAGGTTGGGTACGCCTTAACTCAGCCTGAATTATTTTCAAGTCAACAAGTTCTGAGGTTCTGGAGGACTGGCATTTTTGATGATGGTGGTAACCGTGGAACTCCCAGTATTATCTTCCAAGTGGGTGATTCATCTTTTGTAGTCACTCCTGGTACAGTACGCAGGGCTTTACATCTTCCAGAGGATTGTACTTTCTCAGTTCTAGAGGACTCAGCCCTTCGGGAGTTAATGGCTGAATTGGGATATGAAAAGAGTCTGACGAAACTTGGACAGTTGAAACGGGCTAATATCAGAAGAGAATGGAGTTTCTTCTTTGATTGCATCACCGAAGCTTTTGGGAATAAATGTTCAAATTTTGATGCTATCCCAATTCTGAGTCAGCACATAGGGTATGCTATTATCCATCAAACTCATTTTGATTTTGCAACTGGAATAATTGGTTTTATTGGGGATAGGATGACAGAGGATCGAGATGTTGTTTATTTTGCTAGATTATGTCAACTTATTTACACTTACTGTACTGATGAACCTCATTTAGTCAGCACTCAAACCCCACCTTTTAAGGTTGCAAAAAGGTACTTTAATGATCTGGTAAATGCTGATACTAAGAAGAAAATGGTTAGACCATTACAGATTCCTAAGTCTGTAAAACAGATCCTGGTAAATGCTGATCCTGATACCTATAGATCTGTTTACTCTGATGTCCAACCACCTCCAACCATCCAAAATCCATCAACCTCAGTACCTACCTCTCATTCTACTCAACCTACCCTCAGAACTTATCTCAAATCCTATCTCTCCACTTTACAGACTGCTCAACCTTCTTCTTCAGCACCTACTGTGAAGTCTCCATCCTCTAAGTCAAAGAGAACAAAAACTGTTCCTCAAACACCTCAAAAGAGGAGGAGATTTACTTTGAGAGATGAATCAGATTCTAAGGAACAGATTCCTTCTTCAGAACCTGTGGTGATTGAAGCTGAGAAAGCAACTTCTTAGAAGGATTCTGAAATTGGGGGTTCTAGGCTTCTCAAGAGGCTTAGACGTATGATAATTCCTGAAACTCCCAAGGAATCCAAATCAACAAGGAAGTACAAGAAACAGAGGGCACAAAGGCCAGTTTCAGATGATGAGGAGGAAGCAGCTAAGGAAGGGGATCAGGAATCTCTGATCTCACAAGGCAAGGAATTTGCTCCAGTCACTTCTTCTCCATCCACTCCATCTCAGGAAGCTGTATCTGACAAGGCTAACTCCCCATCTGTGTCTCTTGTTGATCCAGGCACAAGTGCTGAAATTGATATTCAGAACTTGGTTGTGCCTGCAATTCTTTTCTTAGAAGCTCCAACAGCAAATAATCATTCCACAACACCTGTTACTGATGCTGTTCAAACTCCAGAGTTATCAACAACACCTTCTCTGCATCAAGATGTTGATGATCAGATTTTAGGTGAGCATCAGGATATGGCTGTTGATCAGAACTTAGTCTCAGATCAGCAATTAGAGGATGCTGAAGCCTCCATTGCTACTCACACTATTGTCTTATCAGAAGATACTGATTCTTTAAGTTCTGATGCTGCAAATGTTGGAGATACTGGTGAAGCTGCTACAACTGTAGATGCTGATGAAGCAGGTCCTTCAGGACATACTCCTCCACCGACTCTTCCTAAGTCTGAACTGGTAAAGGAGTTTGTTATCAGGGATGCACCAGTGCCTTGGAGTGAAACTCCTGCAGGCCAGGAGTGGACTAAGGAATGGAACTCAGTTTCATGTGTTCCAAATGCTTTACATCTTGCTGAGCACCTGACTAAAGCTGATGAAATGTTAAATTCTGATGATTTTAAAACCCAGCTTAGAGTCACTGCATTGAGTACTAAACATCTACAAGGTCTTCATTCCAATACTCATGCCGAGCTACACAAGATTCAGGAGAACTTTATCAAACAGGAACAAGTTTGGAAAATTGATAAGAAAAAGTTCTTCCAACCTACCATTGACAGGGTTGCTTATATTGAGAAAACTCAAGAGAAACAACAAGCTCAGATTGATCAAATTCTGACAAATCAAGCTTCTCAGCAATCGCAACTTACTGAAATCCAGACCTCAGTGGAACTACTTCTCTCTATTTTATTACCTGCTGATGCCAAAAAGGGGGAGAAGGTAATTAAGTCCAAATGCACAACCAACAAGACACTGCAAGGAAAGGATGATGGAAAAGATGACCAAGGAACCTCTGGAATGGGTAGTGGTCATAGTCAAGGTAGAAGGTTTACATCAAGACAAGCTAGTCACAGAACAAGTTCTGATACTGGGAAAAGAATAAGTTCTGCTGCTGGTAAAAGGATAAATTCTGATGAACTTCTAGATCTTGATGAGGAAATGTCAAGACAGTTATTTCTTCAAGAAAATCCAGGGATGGACTTGGAAAGTTTAAAGGAAGAAGAAGCCAGACTTAAATCAGAGAAAGTCACATCTAAATCTGAAGCTTCTGGTAAAAAGTTACTTCCAAAACCTAAAGGCATTGTGATCAAAGAAAGGACACATACTGAAGCAACTTTGGCTAGATCACAACCATAGATAGATCCAAGATCCAAGGGTAAAGAAAAGGTTGGTGAACCTATCAAGCCTTATGTACCTCCTGAGGAAGAAGAAATTACTGATGGAAAAGATGATCTTGCTCTGACTACAAGAAAAGTTCTTAAAACAACCTCTGACATGGCTCAAGTTGTTCAGAGTCAAGAAATTGTAAGTTCTGATATTCAGAAGAAGCAAGTAACCTCTGACAGTGCTCAAGTTAACTTGATTTCAGAAAATAGATCAAAGACACTCCTACCAGGATTCACTAAAGCAAAACAGACTCAATCTTTGAAGACTACTGCATGTGGTTTTGAAGCAAGAGTAGTTACTGGAAAGGAAGCTAGAGATAAAACTGGATTGGGAAGTGCCGATGAAAGAAGAGTACACAACACTACCAATGATCCAACTTCCTTGAGTGAACCAGGTATTGGAGCAACTCCTGAGAGATTGAATCAACTGGAATCTGTACAGATGGTTTACCATACCTACTTGAAAGAATACATCATGTTGTATTTCATGACAGATGGTAGGGTTTATCATATAAGACAAAATGCCATTCCTTTGAAGTATTTTGAAGAATTGGAGCATGTACTTTTCTTACTTCAAGTGGATGACAGAATAACAGAGACTGCTGCAAACTACTTAAAAGAACAGATTCAGAGACGGAAAAGGCTTTATTCTGTTAAGTCTGACAGCAGATATGTTCCAAAGTACAGAGATCACAATGGTGATATTGTTGATATGAAGCCTAATATTGCACAGATCAGAACGTATCTTGGTATTAAGGGACTTGAATTCAATCTTGAGTCAGAAAAAGCTTATGTCATAAGACTAGATCAGGAGTTAAGAAAAGCAAAGATTAATGATCTCAGAGCTGCAATCTTTCAAACTGGTGAAGATACTGCAGAGCTTAAAGATGTTAAAAGGAGAATGATTGATGAACTAAGATATGCTGAGAAATGTTTGTTGAAGAACTATCTGAGAACAACTCCTGACATTAGAGAGATCAGAAAATGAAGAAGCCAAGTCGAAGATCTACAACTGCTTAAATTCTGATATTTATACAGATTGAAGTTGTTATCAGAAGTTGAAATTGGTAAAAACTTTAAGGACTGTAAGTTGTAGTTATCTAGTCTATTTCTCATGCATTTGTACTTAATATTTTTGACATCATCAAATATCTGTTAAACTTGTATATTTTGTTAATTTACAAGTTGGGGGAGATTGTTAGATATATTTGATAATGTCATGGCTAATATATTTTATGTTTAGCTTTCAGATCTTACGTGATCAGGATAAATCAGTACTTAACTGTTGATCAGTACTTATACTGGAAGTCAGGACTTAAGGATATCAGTACTTATATTATCAGGAGATAATCATCAGAAGATAGATATCAGAACTTAAGTGCTGAAGGACAATCAGATAAGGACAGTAGCTGATTAAAGGAAAGAAGATTGAGATAAACATAAGAAGAGATATGCATGAAGAAGGAATTCCATGAAGAATGGAATACTTGGAAGAAAAGATATCTGATTGATATAGTTTAGGAAGCAGAATTATATTCCATATCAATTAGCGATTATCTTGTAAGTGTGTAGTATATAAACACAGACATAGGGTTTATACTAAAAGTGTTATCATTATTAGAAAAGATTATTCATTGTAACCCTAGCAGCTCTCGTGATATTTGTTCATCACTGAGAGGTAACAGTTCCATACTGTAACAGAGTTTATTGTTTCAATAAAGTTTGTTTTCTGTTACTTAAGTTCTTAAAGTTTGATTTGAGTGTACTATACACTGTATTCACCCCCTCTACAGTGTGTGTGTGTGACCTAACATCACTAATGGCTTCTTTTAACCCGATAACAATTATTCTATAAAATAATTAAACCTCCTCTCTAAACTTTTCTCATCTTTATTTATATCTCAAGCGCTCACCATTTACTGTAATTCTTGAATCCCTCCTCGTAGGTACAATCGCTTCATAGGACAAGTTCTAAACTGGGGGTATAGAACAGGATGTAGGGTAAACTAAAGAGGTACGCTCACAGCCGAATGTCCAGTGAAAGAAGAATAATCAGATGGAGGTTCCTGAATAGGTAATCTCATATCAAAAGGTGGAAAAGTAGCATATAATAGCTTGAAGAAATGCAATCGTTATAACAGAAGGTAATGCCATTAATATCGGTGGAGGAACAAGGTGCAATTCCAATCTGGGGGAAGATGACGATCCCCAAACGGAAAGCTCCAAACGATCAAATGACATCGGAAAATCAAGATCCGCCATTACCGTTGTCTGGAAATCACGTCGCAAGCTAAGAATCCCGAATCGCATTATGAACCGTGCCGGAGACCTACTATATAGTCGCACTCATCCTCACGATATCTTATCTTTCTATTTCCTATTCCTAATCCTAACCCTCTACCCAATACCGACAATCTAGGCTTGTTTCAGTGACTTATAACATGTAGCTCTGATACCAACCTGTGGCGCCCTCCAAACCTGGGTCAGAAGTTTGGGGTCCACAACACAAACATAATCTATCAACCTGTATAAGAAATAATATTTATAATGACCCTGCTTCACAAAACCACGGATCGCAACAGGTTAAAATATGAAAAAAAACCACAATCTTAATTATTACATCGTACCAAAACCCAACTAATTTAACTTACAATTGATAATAAAATCATTCTTACAATCTGACTATCTCTTTACCGCATGAAACTTCTGCTAGCTCGATCCAACTGGACTGGAACCTTAGCCCGCACTTTGGACTGAGGAACTTCACTATCATCGATATTCTTTTCAACTGTAAAATATATAAAAGAATCGCAAGGGTGAGCTATCTAGCTCAACAAGTCATGATAATGATAACTGAGGTTAAACCATGATCAAATGAGATGATTCAAAGGAATCAAGTTTCTTTTTAACTATTCATTAGAATTGGATAATCATTTTAAGTTTTAAAAACCAAGGTTAGGCTGCTGATCAGTCACGCACTAACCCCGAGCAAGCACACAGCACTGCTCTAATTACAGGATCCAAGGCACACATTGGCCTAACTTGACCATTGGTATGGTCTGGCCACGAATCTGGTCCACATATATAAAAACTGTCCAATTCTAAAGCAGTTCAATACGATAAACAATATAATTCGATAACACAAGATCATAATCAATGATGATTAAACATTTGAATAAAACATAAGGAAACTCATGGATGTCACAAGGGTATACCAGGGTATGTAAAAGAAACGGCTTTCAGTTTGTACAAGGGTCAGGTATCAAATCAGTGATGATATTTCAGGGTACGGTTCTTTGATGTTATTAAAAACGTTTGGAGTATGAAAATTCCTGTATTTTCAAATAAATTTTCTTCCAGTATTTGGTGTTTTCTAGTTATACATTTGGGAAGTAGTATCGTATTTGTTTGATTTGGTATCTTGAGGATCAACAAAGGATGGTTTAAAAGGAATAAAGCTTATGGCTCAAGATCAAGAAAATCAGGGTTCAAGGTTTAATAGTTTAAAACACTTGCAATATAAAACAAGAGTTATTTTGAATAATAGCGACATGTTATAAAATAGTTCGAAAACATTGGTAATATATATCTTGAAGCCAAGTTCAGAAATACTTGCCTTACAGGCTTTACAATTACTACTGATCAATTATGATCCGACGCTGCCGCTCAGGCTTTAACGTCCAACCACTAGATCCCATTGGATTCAACTTTGACACTCAGGTTTTTCTGTTGAAACTCTACTGAGCTCGTTGACTGACCACTATGTTATCTCTAGTCCATCATTCACTTTCAGGTTCCCGATTATAACCTACAGGGTTGAAATACCCTACGTTAGACATCCCGGTATGCTTGACATATCCTCGACGCCAATTCTACTCAATAATATTCAAACCCATCTTGTAATTATATACATTAGTACAATACAATAACACATCCCACAGTCAGGGTTCACGTTCTCGAGAAACCGGTTCAGTGTTCATTTTCAGAAAATACGTATACTCGTCATTTAACAAAAATTAGGGTTATTACTTTTTGGCAGAACAGTTTGCCACCACATATAATTAAATTTCGTATACAACATAGATATATTTAGATATACTCATTTGACGGCCCGATAATTGCTGGATACGCTTCTGTATTTCTGTAATTCGATTTCTCAGAAATTGGGCAGCACCTCCTTTATTTATCGGACTAACCCATCGAAACACTTCGACGCCTCAAACCAAATCCACAACAATAATAAATTACAATCAATCCAATCAGTCATCTGTTATTCCTAGTGGACTAACAATGAGATTTACAGAAGGGGGGTTGAATGTAAATCTCAAAACTTGGTGTGTTCAAGAAGAACAAGTGTGTGAATTGCTTTAAGCTAATACAGACAGATATATATTCAAGCACAAATGTAAAGAACACAACAGACCTTAAAAACTTTTCTGGTGGATTTGTTGTTCCACCAGAGATGGTATATTAGAAAATCTGTGATTAAACAATGTTGATCACAGCTGCATCCTAGTACAAACTAGATGAATTTTCTCTCAATATTTTTCTAAACAGCTCTGGAAAATCTCTCTTCTAATTACTAGCTTCTACTTGGTTTATATATTACCAAGTGTACAAGTGAAGAACAATATAAAATACAGTAATAAAATAAGATCTTCACTTGCTTCTTTTCCTGTTCACTCCAGTACTTTGTTGACTATTGCATCTTTGTACTAGAGAAGAACGGCTGCTTTTTCTGTTGTTCCTGAAATTCGGCTACCACATCTCAGTTGTCTCTATCAACCCATGTGCCTCTGTTTGTAGGTACAACTACCCCTTATCAACGGCTAATCATCAGAACATCCGTTGAAGCTTTCATCCGTTGATGCACTCATCCGTTGAAGGATGTTATCCGTTGAAGCTTTCATCCGTTGATGCACTCATCCGTTGAAGGATGTTATCCGTTGATGACTTTATCCGTTGAAGCTTTAGAGACATCCGTTGAAGCTTAGCTTCTCATCCGTTGAAGGTCTTTAAGTCATCCGTTGATACCACTTCACTTATACAAAATTACAAGGCATGAAGTATTTACAATTGGCCTTCCTATCTGCATATCATCTAGTAGTCAACATGACTCATAGTTTCTCTCAACTTCCAAGAATTACATTTTTAAATACAGAGACTGAAATATGCTACAACACTAGACTTATTTCTAAGTAAAGCTACACCATCAACGGATAGCCAAAGTGGTCTTATCCGTTGAGGCTATAGACACTAAATTTCTACTTAAGTATTTTGTTAAACATATCATCAAACTAATGCACATACATTCCTAACAATCTCCCCCTATTTATGTCTATAAGAATTGTAGGCATAAATTCAGGGTTAACTTGATGATAACAAAACACTTAACAGATATATGAATTGAAACTAAGTAGAAATTTAAAAATGCTGCAAAAGTGTATGTACTAGGAGATAATTGAAGATTTACAGTGTTTCCAAGGACACTCCTTTAGTCTGAGCAAATCATCTTTTTCTTCTTTGTTCCCTGGTTTTCTTTCCTAGCCTTTTGTCATTTTCCTCAATTTGGAGTTGGAGTTGTCTGAAGAATTCAGCTTCATCTTCAACACTGACATCCAACTTAGATTGTATTTCTTTGAGAGTTTCATTGCTGGCAATCTTGAGTTGGTCTTCAAGTCTGAAAAATCTTCTGACTCCTTTATCATCTCTAAATTCCATCAACCAATGAGGTTATTTGTGAATTTTCATTTCCCTTTCTTGAATGAGTAAAGTCCTGGGTAAAGCATTGGGCTCCCTCCAAGTTTTCCTTATATTGGCTATCTTGTTGAGAATTTCAGTCTTGGCAGTTCTGGTAAAGCCAGAATCCTTTTGTATAGCTGAATAGACTCTAATCAAGGTAGAGTAGCCTTCATCCAGAATCCTGTGGAGAGGCCATGTTCTTTCCCCAGCTCCTTTATATCTGAACACTAATCTCTCTGGTAGCTGTCTGTAGGCAGCTATTCCCCTTACATCCTCCAGCTCATCCAGATAGAGTTCAATGTCTGAAATTTCTTTTATGTCACTGATGTGAACATAATCATCTTTAGAAATGGGTGACTTAGGCTTAGGTTTTTGTTTTTGAGTGAATTTCTTAGAGGTTATGGGAGGTGTAGATTTTGGTTTTCTTTTCTGTTTCTTTGGTAGTGGAAGAGTGGTTAGAAAGGTAGGCAATTTGATAGTGTCCCAATCAATAGGTTCCTCTTTTGGAATGATTGGTTCACCATGGATGTTTATTGTGGGATCAGCAACAAGGGGTTCAGGTATGGAAGGTAGTGGTTTAGATATAGATTTGGTTACTTCAGTGTTATCTCCACTCCTTCTATGTGCCTTGGCCTTTCTTCTGTTTCCCTTCTGCCATTCCTCTCTTTCTTCCACACTCTCACCAAATATACTCCCTAAAACCTCATCTAGATTTGTAGTCTTGTCTTCACCCCTGACTTCAATCCCTTTTTCTTTTTCAACTAGACTTGACTTTAGCTGATGTTCAAGCTTTGTTTGTGCTCTTTTGTCAGCCTTTAATTGCTTGTCTTCTTCCTTCTTGGCTATTGAGAATTTGGGATGTCCTTGCATCACACATATGCTCTTTCCCTCTCTAATGATAATAGCTCTATTTCTCCTTACAGCCTCATCCATGGTCTTTTTGAGATAAGCAATACTCCTGCCTAAAATCTTGTTCTCATCAGCTTTTGGAGGAGGAAAGTCCACTTCTTTTAAAGGATTCTTTGTTGAGTCCTTATTGGATCTTTCATTGGGCTTGAGAATTATAGCTTGTATTTCTTTGGAAGAAGCTTCTCCATCCTTATGACTCCCTACTGGCATGAGCTCCATGTTGATTGGTTCAATTTTTGTGCTGTATTTCACAGATGTTGATTTGTCTTGTGTAGAACCAAACAACAGTTGCAACCTTTCATCAATTCTCCTCCTTTGTTCTTTCACTTGAATTTCAGCTGCTGCTAGCTGAATCAAATCAATTCCATCAGGCTTGCCCTTGATTTGAATGATTGGAGAAGTAGTGATGGCAGGAACTAGCACTTTAGATATGTTGACTTTTGTAGATGGCTCTCCTTCCCCTTCCCTTTTACTCTCCCCCTTTTTGTTATCATCAAGGAGAGGGGTCAAGCCTTGTGCTTTTGCCAGCTGCATTAGGAGACTGGTTTGAGATTGTTGATTGTGAAGAATGGTGGCCACAGAATCTTCAATAACTTGAACTCTGTCTTCTAACTTGGCCAACCGTTTTTCAGTAACAGATTCTTTCTTCAATCTCAAAACCAAGTCCTGCAATGTACCATAGGGCATGACTGAATCCAATTTTTCTGAAGTATAGGTTTTCAAGTCAGCAATATCCTTCCTGAGATCATCCATACTCAGATTCTGCTTCACTTGCTGCAGCTTCATGAGATGCAGTGAGTCCAGGTGAGCTTGAAGGATAGCCTTGATACTTGCATGTGAAGTATTCTGAATGGCCTGTTGAATAGTGTTGATTTGTTTGACTAAAGAGACATTGAATTCCCCTGATCTATACTCCTTAGTCAAGGCCCATTCAGGTAGATTTGGAATTGAACTAGGGCCTTCATCTCCCCCTAAGTTCATGCTTCCATCAAAAGAAATAGAGTCATCATCATCAGAATTTGCTCCAAATTCCTCAGATGGCTCACCAGCTATAGAAGGCATTTTGTTAATGGCAGCTTTATCCCTTTGAAGAGATTCTGTTGTATGCACTAGATGTAGTGACCTTGCTGCCTCCTCATTGCCCTGAGCAGCCAACAGTTGATAGGCTGTCACAGGATGAGTAAAAGTGTCAGCATCCAAGTAAATGTTATCAATTACAGCTTTGTAATGTTGCTGAAATTGTCTTTCCTTTTCAGCATCATCCACAATCATTGACTCATGAGCAATGGCTGGTTCCACCCTTGTATCTACTGTACCTGCTTTTCTCTCTTTTTCTCTATGTTCTTGCATCAGGGGCTCCCCCTGGCTCACACATCTCACTCCCTCACCTTCACCTACTAAGGTGGTACTCCACTCACTTACTTTTGCCATGCTGGAAGAAATAGCATGCAGTTTTGAGCTCTCAATCTCTCCTTTTGCCTGGGAGCAACCCAGCCTCTCACTCAAATTGTCACTCCCTTCCCTCAATCCTAAGAGTGATTGCACAGTATTCATGTCTTCTACACTTGGAATTAATTCAGTTATTTGTGTAGAGACTGTCAACGGATGTGGAATATCCGTTGAAGATGAAACTGATGTTATCAACGGATAACTGCTGTTAAGCTTATCCGTTGAAGAACAACCACTTGTCAACGGATGAGTGATATCCGTTGAAGAAGGAAAAGAAGTTGAAATTGAAAGTGATATAACTGTTGAATCTGTGTAGATTGATTTGAGATGTGGTGACACAGATCCTTCAATTATATCTGAAAGAATTTGCGGGTGATCCAACAAATCATCTAAGAGATGATGATCACCTGTATTTGAGTGGGGCTTCTCCCTGAGTTGTAAAGAGGGAGAATCAGGAATTGATGGGAATAACATATCCACATCCAGAGATGGTGATGAAGTGTTTGGTGAGTGATGTGTGATTATTGTGAGAGAATGGGGCTGTGACTCCACATTTATTGGAGTCACATCAAACTGAGTTTGAGAAGGCATAGATACAGATGGATGTATCTGTGCAGTGTGTGCACCCTGTGTTGAAGATTGGGTTCTGGCCTTCTTCCTTCTAATAAAGGCTTTTGTTGGTGAGTGTTTGGCTTTAGTGTCCCTCCCTCTTTTGTTCTGTGTTCCTGGTTTGGAACTATTTTCAATAGTAACATCCTTTTGGGAGGATGCTACTAGGGATGTGCTAGATACCTTTTCAACCACCACAGCTTTTTGAGAAACTGTGGCTTGGCTAGCTTGGGAAGCACTCAACTTTCCTTCCTTATCCTGGGGGTTTCTTTGATGTTCACCCCTCCCCTCACCACTCACACCCTGTTCACTCACCTCAGGGTTAATAGTTGGTGTTACAACTGTTGTCTTTTGAGAAACAACAGAGGTGGATTTCTTTGTCTTGGATTTTGAAAGTTTAGTTTTGGTGACCTTGGTAGAAATCTGTTGGGGCATCACAGATTTCATGGCCACACTAGAAGATAAAGAAATAGAGAGGTTGGAAGAAGTAGGAGTTGTAGAAGCAATTACCTCACCTACCTGAGGTGCATTCATGATTGGTAAATATACCAATGGCACACTGTTGTTAAGATACATTCTCTTCAAGTCTGCAAGAACTCTTTTCTCTTGTGCCCAGCACTTGAGTTTATTATTCTCATTGATTATGACTAAACCTTCAGCAACATGGTTAGCCAATAACATAAAGAATCTTTGAGAGTGAAGGAGATAGTCATATCCATGGAGTTGAACTCAGCAGTTGTCCAAATCTCCTCAACTACTTCACAGAAAATTGTTGGGGCTTCCAGCATTGCATAGCTAAGTTTACAGTTTTTGATGAAGTCCATCATTTTGTGATAGTCTGAGTGGGCTTCATTCTTTTCTACCAAAGCTATGAAATTGTTCTTTTCATAGATGAACCCAGATTGAGACATAATCTTCACGACTGGTGCCATTGTTGTGAGTAGAAATTGCAGAGAATAACTTGAAGTTTTTGCAGAGAGAAAATGGTAAATGCTTGAAATTTTAAGAAAGCGTAAAGTAAAAATGAACAATCAGAAGGACTTATATGCTTTCTCAAATTAATAAACAAAAATATAAAAGAAAGATTTATCAATAAATATGCGTTAGTGAATTTCAGCCGTTTAAGAATAAACTGTAAGTATTCTAAAAACTACCTTTAAAACCAATACATACAGATGTATGTATGAGTATCAACGGTTAAGAGAATAGAATCAACGGCTGTTAAACACCTGAATCGATTGATGTGACATTTCAACGGATAAGGCAAATTGTCATCCGTTAAAAGGTACTTCAGTTTTATCCGTTGACGGATAAAAATTCCAGAAATGTATTTGTCTTTCAACGGATAATGGCTATCCGTTGATAGAGCAATTTTGACTTTCAACGGATAGGGAACATCCGTTGATGGAATAAACTATGTTAAAAGTCAAATTTGTTCTTAGCAACTAATATATTTCAGGCTTCAATTCAAATTGCAATAAAGACATGAATTTTAAGAGTAATTAAGCATACCTAGCTCACTTACCAATCTTGTGAATGTTGATTCATCAAGTGGCTTGGTAAATATGTCAGCAATTTGTTGTTCACTTGGAACAAAATGTAGTTCCACTGTACCATTCATGACATGCTCCCTAATGAAGTGGTACTTGATATCAATGTGCTTGGTCCTTGAGTGCTGCACAGGATTCTCTGTTATGGCTATGGCACTTGTGTTGTCACAAAAGATGGGAATTCTATCAACATGAAGTCCATAGTCAAGGAGTTGGTTCCTCATCCATAACACTTGAGAACAGCAACTTCCAGCAGCAATGTATTCAGCCTCAGCTGTAGAAGTAGAGACTGAATTTTGCTTTTTGCTAAACCATGATACAAGCTTGTTTCCCAGGAATTGGCAGGAGCCTGTTGTACTTTTCCTATCTATTTTGCAACCTGCATAGTCTGCATCTGAATAACCAATTAGATCAAAGCCAGATTCTCTAGGATACCAAATACCTAAATTTGGTGTACCCTTGAGATATCTGAAAATCCTTTTGATAGCAATTAAGTGAGACTCCCTAGGATCAGCTTGGAATCTAGCACATAGACATGTAGCAAACATTATATCTGGTCTGCTAGCAGTTAAATATAAAAGTGAACCAACCATGCCTCTATAACTTGTAATATCCACAGACCTTTCAGTCTTATTTAATTCAAGTTTGGTGGCAGTGGCCATGGGAGTTTTTGCGGATGAACATTTCATTAAGTCAAACTTCTTTAAAAGATCATAAATATATTTAGTTTGACTAATGAAAATTCCATCACTAACTTGTTTAACTTGTAAACCAAGAAAATAGGTTAGTTCTCCCATTAGGCTCATTTCATAATTACTTTGCATTAGCTTAGCAAACTTTTTGCAAAGTTTATCATCTACAGAGCCAAATATTATGTCATCTACATAAATTTGAACAAGTATACTAGAGCCATTAACATCCCTAAAGAAGAGAGTTTTATCAACAGTACCTCTAGTGAAGTGATTCTCCAAAAGAAATTTTGATAAGGTTTCATACCAGGCTCTAGGTGCTTGCTTCAGTCCATAGAGTGCTTTCAACAGATAATACACATAGTCTGGAAAATTTGGATCTTCAAATCCTGGAGGTTGACTTACATAGACTTCTTCCTCTAATTTCCCATTTAGAAATGCACTCTTGACATCCATTTGATAGACTTTGAAATTGGCATGGGCTGCATGGGCTAGAAATATTCTGATGGCTTCAAGTCTTGCAACAGGAGCATATGTTTCATCAAAATCTATTCCCTCTTGCTGAGAATAGCCTTAAGCAACCAGTCTGGCTTTATTCCTTATGATAATGCCATTTTCATCCATCTTGTTTCTGAATACCCACTTTGTGTCAATAGGACTCTTGTTCTTTGGTTTGGGTACCAGCTTCCATACTTGGTTTCTCTCAAATTGGTTCAGCTCTTCCTGCATAGCTAATATCCAATTTGGATCCAATAGAGCTTCTTCCACTTTCTTAGGTTCCTCCTGAGACAGAAAACTACTATACAGACATTCATCTTGAGTGGCTTTTCTTGTTTGCACTTTAGATGATGCATCACCAATGATCAGTTCAAAGGGATGATTCTTGGTCCATTTCCTTTGTGGTGGAAGATGTGCTCTAGATGAGGTGGCCTCAGTATTGTCATGATGTGAGACAGAGTGTTGACTAGTTGAAACTCCCCCTGAGTTGTTGGTCCTTTGCAGGGAACTTGGAGTTCTATCAACTGATGATGTAAATCGATTATCCGTTGATGAACTATGATCAACGGATGCTTCATTTTGTACTTCAACGGATGATGCACTATGTCTTTCAACGGATACTGCATTGCCTCTATCAACGGATGCAGTATTTTGTGCATTATCCAAGGGCATGTTTTGAATCCCTTTTGAAGTGTCATCTCCATCAGTCTCCTCTTCACTATCATCACAATATATCTCAATGTTGTCAAATTTGAGTCTCTCATTATGTCCCTCATCTGTTAGTCCATCAATCTTTTTATCATCAAACACAACATGCACAGATTCCATAACAATGTTGGTTCTTAGATTGTAGACCCTATAAGATTTTCCAGCTGAGTAACCAACAAATATCCCTTCATCAGCCTTTGCATCAAACTTCCCTTTATGGTCAGATTGATTCCTCAGTATAAAGCATTTACATCCAAAGACATGAAGAAAGTTTAGAGTTGGTTTTCTTCTCTTGAACAACTGATAAGGAGTCATGCCTTTAGCTTGATTGATCAAAGAAATATTCTGAGTGAAGCAGGCACAATTAACAGCTTCAGCCCAGAAATATGTTGGTAACTTTGATTCTTCAAGCATTGTTCTGGCAGCTTCAATTAAAGATCTGTTCTTTCTTTCAACAACCCCATTTTGCTGAGGTGTTCTTGGAGCTGAGAACTCATGCATGATTCCATTTTCTTCACAGAACAACCTTAATGTCAAATTCTTGAATTCAGTTCCATTGTCACTCCTGATATTTCTAACCTTCAAGTCAGGATGATTGTTGACTTGCCTGATGTGATTGATAATGATTTCACTTGCTTCATCCTTTGATCCAAGAAAATAGACCCATGAGAACTTTGAGAAATCATCTACAATCACTAAGCAATATCTTTTTCTTGCAATAGACAATACATTGACTGGTCCAAACAAATCCATATGTAGCGGCTGTAATGGTTCATCAATTGTTGTTTCAAGCTTCTTTTTGAATGATGCTTTCCTTTGTTTGCCTTTCTGACAAGTATCACACAAACCATCCCTTGAGAATTCAACTAGAGGGATTCCTCTAACTAAGTCCTTTTTGACTAGATCATTCATTGTCTTGAAATTCAAGTGAGATAGCTTCTTGTGCCATAGCCAACTTTCAACTGTGCTTGCTTTGCTGAAGAGACAAGTAATGGATTCTGCATCTGTAGAGTTGAAGTCAGCTATGTACACATTTCCTTTTCTAACTCCAGTTAGAACCACTTTGTTGTCTTTCTTACTAGTGACAACACAGGCTTCAGAATTGAAGGAAACTGTATTCCCTCTATCACATAGTTGACTGATGCTCAGTAAATTGTGCTTGAGACCATCAACTAATGCAACTTCATTAATGATGACATTCCTTGTTGAAATCAAGCCATATCCCATAGTAAACCCTTTGCTGTCATCTCCAAAGGTTATGCTAGGGCCAGCTCTCTCCTTGAACTCTGTGAGCAGGGAGAAATCTCCTGTCATGTGTCTTGAACAACCACTGTCCAAGTACCATAGATTTCTTCCATTTCCCTGCACACCATAAAATCAATCAATTTGATTTTGGTACCCAAGTTTCCTTGGGTCCATTCTTGTTAGCCTTTCTCCTAGACTTCATTCCTCCTGCATCTTTAGACTTAGGTAAGTTTGAGTCAACCTTGGTCTTAGATGTAGTTGGTTGAGGTGTAGGGTTAGTCACAGAATCGTTTAGCACACTTGTAAAATTATTAGGCATTGATTGTGCAAACATGTTATTCCATATGGGCATATTGTATGGCATTTGAGGCATACTAAATGCAGCAAGATAAGGATTGTTAAAATATGGCATGTTTACAAAATGTGCATAAGGATTTTGTTGAGACATAACAGGCATAGCATGCAGAGGTGATGCAGACATATTAGGCATAGAAGAGGGTACAGTTATGGGAGTCTTCTTAATGGATTTACAACTGGCAGATAGATGATTAACACTACTACAATGCACACAGCTTTTTCTAGGAGCATACCTATCAGGTGTGTAATTGTTGTGTTTATTAACTCCTACCTTCCCATTTCTGTTGGATTTTCTTTTAGATTCCTTTTTATCCTCAACCATCTTGAGCCTATTATTTAACTGTTCTAAGGTCATGTGCCCTACATTCACCTTACTGACATCTTTGGATGTGCTTGCTTCTTCTTTGACAAAGTTCTTTGAAGTTGAACCAAACTTTTTGTTGAGTTTCTTTAGATTCTCTCTTTTAGAAACATCTGCCTGTTTTGATTGAGGAACCTTCAACGGATGCTCCTTTTCTTCCTTCAACGGATAACTTTCATCATCCGTTGATTCCACATCCGTTGACAGCCCATCAATTAATTCCAGTTTCTTTTTATTTTTATCCCAGGCAGTTTCACAGAATGATTCAATTCCTTGGACCTTAGCAATTTGAGCACTTACATCCCTAGATGTCTTCCAGGCTTTAATCACCTCTTGCTCTTTCTCTAATTGATTGGAAAGTATTTCTACTTTCTTAACAGATTCAGCTAGTTCATTTTCAACAGATATACAATGTAACTTTGTTTTCTCTAGGTCAATCATCTTATCTTCTAACAAAGCATTTCTATTACTTAAAAACAGATTGTTCTCTCTAATCCTACTATTTTCTTTAGCAAGAGATTTAAGAGACACACGCAAATGATACAATTCAGTAGACATGTCATTAAAAGCATCATTGCACTCTTCTTTAGTAAGCTGTGTTAAGTCAGTAGTGATTACCTGATTGCTTGATGAACTAACTTCATTTTCTTCAGAATCAGCCATGAGAGCAAGGTTGACATACTCCACATCTTCATCCTCTTCATCTCCATTAGCTGCCCAGTCCCTTTCTTGAGTAATGAAAGCCCTCTCCTTTTGCTTGAGTAGATCAAAATATTTCTATTTGTAATCTACTTGTTCAAATTTCTTCTTTTCAGAAGTTGGCTTTCTGCACTCACCTGCAAAGTGTCCACTTATACCACAATTGAAACACTTGAACTTAGATTTGTCCACAGTGTTTTTGTGAGGTTTAGTGGCTCTAGTGTTTTTCTTGAATTTCATCTTTGCAAATCTTCTGGACAGAAATGCAAGATGCTCATCAATACCATCTGAGTCATCTTGGCTGGAGTTGTCTTCATTTTCAGCAACTTGCTCTTTCCCCTTGCTTGATTCCTGATTTCTTATACCATCTTTGGAGTTTGATGTAGATCTCGCAGTTTCTTGTCTGCATTTCCTCTCATCTTCAGCTACCAATGCAACTGAACTTCCTTTCTTTCTCCCCTTCTCCAATACCTCATCCTGTTCCAGCTCTAGTTCATAAGTCTTCAAGATTCCATACAATCTTTCAAGAGTGAAGTCCTTATAATCTTGAGAGTTTCTTAAGGAGACAGTCATGGGTTTCCATTCCTTTGGCAAGGATCTTAAAAATTTAAGATTTGAATCCTTCACCTGGTACACTCTTCCATACAGCTTCAGTCCATTCAACAGCTTTTGGAACCTATTGAATGTTTCATTTAAAGATTCATTTTCTTCAAAATGAAAGTATTCATACTGTTGAATGAGAAGCGGCATTTTGTTTTCTTTCACTTGTTCTGTACCTTCACACAGTAGTTGAACTGTGTCCCAAACCTCTTTGGCAGTTGTGCAATTTATCACATTATCAAACATATCCATGTTAAGACCATTAAACAAAATGTTCATAACCTTCTTATCCTTGTGGACTTCTTCTGTGTCTTCCATTGTCCATTCTGCTCTAGGTTTTGGAATGGATTGACCAACAGCAACTGTGGCTGTAGCAACTGTTGCTACTTTGTGGGGAATGTGAGGACCATTCTCAATGCAGTTTACATAACCTTCATCTTGGGAGAGTAGATGAAGGTGCATTTTCACCTTCCAATGGTGATAACTGTCTTTGTCAAGAACTGGGATCTTTACTCCAATATCCTTCTTACTCATCTTTGTTAGATTCCAAGATCTTTAAACTCTTTGTATGTCAAGAGCCTGCTCTGATACCAATTGTTATTCCTAGTGGACTAACAATGAGATTTACAGAAGGGGGGTTGAATGTAAATCTCAAAACTTTTTCAAGTTTTGAGCAGTTTATGAAAGTTGTGTGTTCAAGAAGAACAAGTGTGTGAATTGCTTTAAGCTAATACAGACAGATATATATTCAAGCACAAATGTAAAGAACACAACAGACCTTAAAAACTTTTCTGGTGGATTTGTTGTTCCACCAGAGATGGTATATTAGAAAATCTGTGATTAAACAATGTTGATCACAGCTGCATCCTAGTACAAACTAGATGAATTTTCTCTCAATATTTTTCTAAACAGCTCTGGAAAATCTCTCTTCTAATTACTAGCTTCTACTTGGTTTATATATTACCAAGTGTACAAGTGAAGAACAATATAAAATACAGTAATAAAATAAGATCTTCACTTGCTTCTTTTCCTGTTCACTCCAGTACTTTGTTGACTATTGCATCTTTGTACTAGAGAAGAACGGCTGCTTTTTCTGTTGTTCCTGAAATTCGGCTACCACATCTCAGTTGTCTCTATCAACCCATGTGCCTCTGTTTGTAGGTACAACTACCCCTTATCAACGGCTAATCATCAGAACATCCGTTGAAGCTTTCATCCGTTGATGCACTCATCCGTTGAAGGATGTTATCCGTTGAAGCTTTCATCCGTTGATGCACTCATCCGTTGAAGGATGTTATCCGTTGATGACTTTATCCGTTGAAGCTTTAGAGACATCCGTTGAAGCTTAGCTTCTCATCCGTTGAAGGTCTTTAAGTCATCCGTTGATACCACTTCACTTATACAAAATTACAAGGCATGAAGTATTTACAATTGGCCTTCCTATCTGCATATCATCTAGTAGTCAACATGACTCATAGTTTCTCTCAACTTCCAAGAATTACATTTTTAAATACAGAGACTGAAATATGCTACAACACTAGACTTATTTCTAAGTAAAGCTACACCATCAACGGATAGCCAAAGTGGTCTTATCCGTTGAGGCTACAGACACTAAATTTCTACTTAAGTATTTTGTTAAACATATCATCAAACTAATGCACATACATTCCTAACATCATCCCTACACTAGCACAACTCCAATAATCATATCCTACTTTTCGCTTTAAAATAAATTTTATAACCGATTTTATTTATTAATTTGAAAATATGAGGACTCAGATATACATCATCATCGTCCACAGTCGACTCGCCGAAGATCACCGTCGACGGCGGTAAAATTCGCGGGTTTCCTATTTATATCGAACATCCAACGGAACTTCACCAATTAATATACATTATTCCCATCCGAATAATTCATTTACATCACGAATATTCATTTTCTGCAAAAATTTAACAAAAGAAATTCAGTCCAGCAATTAAAATAAAATCATAGGCATCACGACGCGTATACGCGCTGCTAAGCACAGGACACAATCGGAACAAATGGCACGACCGGAAATGACCGGAAATAACAACCCATATACACAGTCATACCCTCATAGAGGAGTCACACACACAAACGCACGGCACACACTCACACACCCAAACACATACACACTTAAACACACACCTCACATATATACACACGGATAGATACATATATGTATGATTCTGAAAACAGGGACATAAATTGAAAGGACCGCCGGACACAACCGGCTGAACTCACCGGAAATTCAAGACGAAGTAACAGGGGCAGAAGGAGTAATAAACGCGAAGGAAAAAGAGAAACAAAACAAAAGAGATAAAGGGATGAAGGAAGAGTTGTGAGATCTGGAGAGGAGAGATAGACGAGAGAATGGAGAGACAAACCCCCCCCTGTGCTTTCTATTTTTTTTACCCTCTGTTTCTTCCTTTTTCATTTTTTTTTCTTTTATATTATTTTACTGTACCATTCGTTGCAGTACACCCGATAGTACAGTTTGCAGTACAATGTATGTTTATTCAAACACATATTATTAGATAATTACTGAAATTTCGAGACCTGGTTAATCCCGAAATTCAAAACTAACGAACAAAGGTGCACGCGAAACAATTTTTTAAAATTATGAAAATAATCTTAAAATGTTGTAAATATCCCAAAGTTTACAAAAACATAAATTTCGTAATTTTAAAATAATTTCTGAAACGCAATTTATACCCGTATTTCTCATTTACCGAACCGAGGTGTACTTAAAACAGATTCAGAAAATCAGGAAAATATTCTTAAAATATTAAAAATTCCCGAAGTTAATAAGAACATGAATTTTGAAATTTTAAAATTTTAAAATGATTTTTAAAATACACTTTATATCCGCTTTTATCAATGAAGCGAAACAACGAGCGCTTGAAATTAATCCCGAAAATTTCCAAAGCAATTTTAAAATTCTCGGAATATTCCAAACTTAAATAAATATGAGTTTCATAATTTTTGAAGAATTTTAGAATTAAATATGGATTTTACAAATTAAAGCATTCAGAAAATCATTTAAAGATAAATAATTAATAAAATATTGATTTCTTAACTTTATAAAATCCTAAAAATAATTATTATAATTATAAAATCATAAAAATAATTTTTGAAACATTCCCAATATTTATGCAAATAAATTTTGCACCAAATCCACTTTCGAAAATGAAAACAATCCAATACGACTCCATAATTAATCACACGAACAACTCGGTATATTATAAATTACACCTATACAATAATCAACCAACACAGAGCGGTCAAAACCAATACACATATTTTATTTAATAATTTCCGTAGTAATCACATATTTAAATATTTCAAAAACACACAAGTCGTTATAGTTTCTGTGTCTTCAAACAATTTTGTTTCAGTGTTTGGTAGTTATACATTTGGGGTGTAGTATCATATTTATGTGGTTTGGTGTCTGAGGATCAACAAAGGATGGTTTACAAAGAATAAGGCTTATGGCTCAAGATCAAGAAAAACCAGGGTTCAAAGTTAAATAGCTTATAGCACTTGCATTATAAAACATGAGTCATTTTGAATAATAGCGACATGTTATGAAATAATTCATAAATATTGGCAATATATCTTGAAGAAAAGTTTAGAAGTACTTGCCTTACAGGACTTTATAACTATTACTGATCAACTCTGAGCCGACTCTGTCGCTCAGGCTTTAACGTCCAACCACTATATCCCACTGGAATCGACTTCGACAATCAGGTTTTTCTGTTGAAACTCTATTGAGCTTGTCAACTGACCACTAGGTCATCTCTAGTCCATCGTCCACTTTCAGGTTCCCGATTATAACCTACAGGGTCGAAATACCCTACGTTAGATGTCTAGGTATGCTTGACATATCCTCGATACTAATTCTTACCCAACGATATTCAAACCCGATTTGTAATTATGAATATCATAATAACACACGTAACAAATAGGGTTCACAATCTCGAAGATCGGTTCGGTGTTCGTTTTCGGAAAAATACATATACTTTTTATTTTACGGAATTGGGGTTATCGATTTGGCAAAATATTGCATCACATCGTACAACCAGGTTTCGTATAAAACATACACATATATATATAGTTTCTCGACGTCCCGATATTCATCGAATAAGTTCCCGTATTTACATAATTCAGTTTCCTGGAAATCGGGCAGCGTCTCCTTTGTTTATCGGACTACCCATCGAAACATCAGTCGACGTCAATTTAATAACAATCCAATTCACAATAACCACAATCCCAACCACCAGTTCAACCCAAAAATCAATCCAATCACAATTCGTCAACTAAATTATGTACTCGACTTTAATGTAAAATCAAATTCTCGTTTCAAAGATAATTTCACGAATTAATTTATTTATTTTAAAATATTATGACTCAGAATTATATCATCACTGTCCACCGTCCGCTCGTAAAAGTCATCGCGGACGGCGGTAAAATTCGTCGGTGCCGAATAATTCCGGGTTTCCACACAAAATTTCACCAATTTTTAAAATCATTTTCCGTACAAATTGAATTTAACATCACAAATTATTATTCAACGGATTTCATGCTGTAAATAAATAAATCAATAATTAAAAATCATAACCCAAACCAATCTGCACCAAGTTAGCCCAATAGAGGCCCAATCGAGGCCCAACAAAACAGGCTCAAATCCGGCCCAACAATAACCAGGAGAAGACAGAAGCGGAACCACGACGCAACGCGGCCAAACACGGACACCGCCGCTGTAAAGACCGAGAAATTACGCTTGTATTATATCATAATAAAGATAAATTATGTGTATTATTATGTGATTAAATGTGTTGAGTCATTAAACCCTAACTGCTATGTGTTACGTGTTGTCTGTTTTGATCCAAACATGTTTTGGGATATTTATTGAGTGTTTTATCGTAAGTTATATATTTTATATCAAAACCCGTACAGCTCAAAACCATGTTTTAAAAGCTCGTATTTCAAACAAAATCATTGGCCCTATTTTGTCAAAAATGCTTTATACCATATCACTATTCTGAACCCCTAGACGTTTTACAAATTTACCTTTTTCGCGAAAAATGACTTTTCCGGACCCCTTCGGGTACCAAAAACCCCACAAAAATCACATTTTTATTTTTATATGATCATGAAATTATCATACATCATTTTTCTTTGCATTTTTGTAATATTCACAATTTTTGGGAATTTTTAGCATTAATTTTGTATTTATTGGATATTTAAAAATTCATTATTAATACCCAAAAATTATAAAAATTGGGGCCAAATATTTTTATTAGGAGTGTAATTAGCCCCTTAATTTTATTTAGGGGTATTATTTTCATAAATATAAATACCAGATTTATAATTAATTATTCAGTTAATTACTATTAAAAATCAGAAAAAAATAAAAAGAAAAGGGATTAGGGTTTGAGTAAAGAACAGGGCAGGAGAATCAAAGTCGATTTTGATCGTGATTCCGGTATCCAAATCGAACGTGTGAGTACTCGTTTTGAAGCTTGTGATCTGTACTTTCTGTTCATGTACTTATTTTCATTGATTATTGAGTTGATTTTTGATTGTTATTTTCGGGTTTTAATTTCGAATTCGGGTTTGAATTTCTAGTTGTTGTTTGATGTTATTATTGTTGGAGATGAGTAGATCGTCGAGTTTCCTATCGATTCGTACCGGTTTCGTAGATTTTGGTTGTGGTTCGCGTACTCGTCGGAGAACCGCCGCCATGCCGGTGTTCATCGTTTTTTGGTGATGTTGCCGACGAACGAAGAAGGAGAAGGACAAGGGAAGGTGCTGGGCTTGATTGTTGAACGAAAACAGAGCAGAACGAGCTTGGGATGGTGTTGGTGGTTCGCCGTTCGAATCGCCGGAAAATCCCCGCCGGCGTCGGGTTTCTGGGCAGCCATGGGTGTTCTTCGCGACCCGGGTTCGACCCGGTTTACAACTCGGTTTCGACCCGGGTTTGATCCCAAAAACCCTAATCTGAAACCCTGAAATATGTTTCCGATATATTATTTATTTATTATATTTTATAAAATCAAAAAATCAGTTTTAATAATTCTAATAATTAATTAAAAATTAGTTTAAATTCTGAAAAATAGTATTTTTTTTAATTTTTAAATTATTTTATTAAATTATAAATTCGAATTTAATTATGTAATTAATTATTTAATTATTTATCTAATTATTTATTAGTTATCTAATTAATTAATAATTAGGTAATTAATTAATAATTAGGTAATTAATTAATAAATAAGGATTAAATAATACGATAAATAATCTGATAATTAGTTAATATTATGAGTAACTCGTATTCATACGAGTAGTGATTCGATAATTAGAATTATTATTCGAGCGATAGTTATTGGAAGAATGTCGTAATAATTATTTGTATCGTATAATTAAATATCGATAATTAATTAACGAATCGTATAAGTTACAATAATAATAATGTAATGGTTCGATAATTATGCGAGGATTGCGAGTAGCTCGTATTTATACGAGTAGTTAATCGTTGAGTAGATTATAATTCGAGTAATTAGTAGTTATTCGATAAATAGCGTATCAGTTAATTGAATCGATTGATTAATTGTAAATAATCGATCTGATCGAGGAAGTGTTATTAATTTGTGAATAATTGTAATAAATAGTAATTAATCCTAATAATTAGGGATTAATTATTTTAAAATACAATAATTACTAGATAATTATTTAAAAATGTAATTAAGGATTATTTAATTATAATTAATTATTTATAATTAATTATTAATTAATTAAATCTTGTTTAATTCATAATAATTAAAACGTTAGTCCGATTTGAGCAAAACGAAGACCCCTAGACTCAGAAAAATGAAACGAATACAATAAAAGTAGTTGTAAGTTATAATTTATTCCGGAAGAGAGTGGTTTTGTGATAATTAATTATTCATAGGCCCTATTAGGGGTAGAATTGAGTCGAATAAATCCCGAAAAATTGTAATAAAATAAGATAGGGTTAGTTATTATAAATGAGTGTAGAATCGATTCTAAAAATAATTATAAGTCTAAAAATTAATTATGTGCTTTATGTGCTATGTGCTTAACGTGGCTATGTGAACCTTACGTGCTATATAATTATATGTGTATATATGCGAGTCAGATAGAAACGCATGGGTAGACTGATAAGGTTACGTGGTATCAATTCGAGATACACGTATATAGTAAGTTATCTAAACAACTATCTTTCTATGATTGGTTCAGTGTTAGCAAGGCAGAGCAAGCTAGGGACAAAAGGCAGTGAGTTGAACCAGGTTAAGTACGCGCAAGGCAAGTTTTTCCCCTATTCTAAATTCAGAATAGTGAATTATAATTCTTTTTCTCATATCAGTTACCTTTGATAATTATTGTTCATATACACTGTTACTCAATTATTAATGCTTGTTTCTATTTTATTATGATTCTTGATTTCTCCCAATTTATTGAATCCTCTATTCATATTCCAATACTTTTACCCTTGTTATATATACTCTGGTATATCCTGGTGTTGGGATATATCAAAAGCATTCCGATTGTTCCGGATGCTATACCTTGGACTGGATGGTTACTATACGGGCCGGGTTTTACCCAGACCATTATTTAATAGGCCATAGTTGCCTGAGTACTCTTTATGTTTGTTGGGTCTATGCAGTTGGGTATAGATCCGCACTGTATCCAAACTGATCAACAGGTTATAGTGCATATGTTGGTTCTTGTTTCCAGTCTTGTTCATTTGGCACTCGCCAGTGTTGGAAAATTATTATCCTATACAGATTCAGATGGTTGTTTAAACCAGCAGCTTATTGGTTCACTTATTTCTCTCTCTTTATATTATATATATTGTTGCAGGCTTGTTGAGCAATATTGGCTCATCCCTTTTTATTGTTATTCCTATTATTTTACAGTTAAGGTAGAGAATGAAACCCATCAGGACCCGCGTACTCAAGAAGCGAGTCAAGCGGCGAGACCCCCTTATACCAAGAGTGTTCCTTCCTATTCCCGAAGAGAGCTTTGAATTACCAGATCAGGTGTAGCAGGATAAGTAGTAATTGGGTTGAATAAAAGTTTTATGTAGTTTGAATAAAAGTTGTGTGGTGAGAATGTAGATAGAATAAAGTTTTGTAACACAAAGAGTTTTTAAGGTAAATTATTTTATTTGGGTTTGTAATAAAGTGTAGTATGTGGTTCTTGTTTTCAACTCAACCCTTAAAAGATCCTGAGTAGTAATAGTTCGGGGTAATTATTATATTTATATTCCGCTTGTGCAGGTTTAGTTTGTAGTTGTTGTTAATAATGCCCCAAATCTATACCCCGGATTTGGAGGGTGTTATAGCCGCACAATCACAACATACACTAACACACACACATACATAATCACACAGTACACACACATATATACATACAGTGGTATATATACACATATATAATCCAACAAGACCGATCAAAACCACCCAGCCTCACCGGAAATAGACGGCGGTGGCGGCAACGAGGCAACCGGAAATGGCAATGAAAAGAGACAGGGGAGAATCTCCGGAAAGTGCGAGAAAAACAGGAAAGAAAGCGGAAACAGAGAGGGAGGGGAGAAATAGAGGGAGAGAGAGGAGAGATTTTACTAAGAGATACGAGGGATTGAAACCGAGAGAGGAATAGAGAGGGATGTTTTTATTAATAAAAAATTATCTCTGTTTCCTGATGCAAGGCCATGCAGAAAATGAATTGTTGAGAATTCAACACGTGTTAACCCAATTTCTGAGGGTTTAACACGTATTCTTTATTCCGAATGCCCCAAATTTCGATTTTGTAAGCGATATATTTATGAATAAAAATACATCGAACTAATTTTAAAATACTCTTAAAATTCCCGGAGTAATTCAAAATTAATAAGAATAAAATTTCATAATTTTTAAACCATTTTTGGAGCGCAACTTATATCCGCTTTTAACGATTAACAGTCCGAGCTGTACTTAAAACAAATTCAGAAAATTACGAAAATAGTCTTAAAATGTCTCAAATATCCCGAAGTTTAAAAAATCATAAATTTCGTAATTTTAAAATAATTTTTAAAATGCCACTTATACCTGCTTTTATCGATTAAACAAATCAACGCGCGGGTGAAATTAATCCTGAAAATTCTCAAAATAATTTTAAAATTCTCGGAATATTCCAAACATAAATAAACATGAGTTTCATAATTTTTAAGGAATTCTATGATTAAATATGGATTTTACAAATAAAAGTAATCAGAAAATTATTTAAAGATAAATAATTAATAAAATATTAATTTCTCAATTTTTTAAAATCTTAAAAATATTTATTGTAATTGTAAACTTATTAAAATAATTTTAGAGACATTCAAAGTATTTATGCAAATAAATTTGCACTAAATCCACTTTTGAAATTAGAAATAATTCAATACGACTCCATAATTAATCCCGCGGACAACCCGGTACACCATAAATCACACCTAGATAATAATCAAACAACACATAGCGGTCAAAACCAATACACATATTTTATTTATTTAATAATTTCCATAATCACATATTTAAATTATTCAAAAATACACGAGTCGTTATATAGAGTGGGTTCGGTAACCTATGAACAACAACATAATCCGGAATTAGACCACGGTCGCTTAAGAAACTATTCAAAACTCACTCATACCCTAACGGTCGCTTACAGTTGCTTATACGCTTAACGATTTGCGTTAATCGCTCGCATACCCTTGGCTCCACTAATTTTAATAAATTAACCGTTACGAATTTTAAGGCGACTCTTCGCGAGAACTTTACTAACTGCCTTATTCACTTGACATAAGTCTCTCGTGTTTCGATTAATCATTTAAGGGTCTCAATTCTGGTCTCAAAGTTACTTGAGGTTTCGGAGTTCGCTCGCGAAACGCCGTTACTTAAAATTATCGTTTCTCATCGCTCGTAACTCGGATTTAGGCGAATGACATATCAAAACGAAGCTCGTAACATGAACTATCTAAAAATGGCAAGGGTCAGAACCTTACCGTAAGTTCACGGGTCCTAAGTTAATCACAGAAACAGTTAAGGAAAATCGGGCATTATGACGGCTAGAACTTAGCGATTTCCAATATTTTTACCACTCCAAATCAATCCCTTCCAACTACAATCCATCCACAACTTCAAGATTCAAACCTAGGCTACTGATCTTATCAAAAACAAGGTCAAGAATATAATTCCAATTCAATATTACACCATCTCCATAATCAACTAATCTACTTAACAACCAAAGTTCAATTCAAACTTAATCATTCAAACAACTACTTATCCATCCAAACCATCCCAAAATTCAAGCAACAAACTTAATACTTAAAGGTCCAGAAGTTTTATACCTTTATTTGTGAGGGTAAAGTTTCTAGGAAGCCTTAAAACCTTGATTAATCCTTATACAAGCTTGGATCTCACAACCAATCAAGAAAACACAAAGTTAGATTTTGAAGTTTCTAAAAGTCATATTTAAAGAACTGAAAAAATGTGGGTCTTACCATGCTTATTTGGACGAGACTTGTGGACAAGAGTTGTAGACCATCTCAATACCTTTCCAACGAGCTATAGAACACAATATTTGAGTAAGTATTGAAGGAGATATGACAGTTTGAAGTTGCTGGGTTTGTTTTGGCCGAGAGCTTTCTTCTTGGAAGGCAAAGTCAACTTCCAATTTTGTGTGTTGTGATTTTGCTTGGTTGCTTCTCTTGCTTTTTTAATTAAAATTTTACCATGGTAAATAATACTTGGCTCACATTCAACCAATTAAACATATCCATTTGTCATGCTTATGTCATCTTGATTGTGTCATCTTGTTTGTGTCATCTTTTAACACATGTCTCTTCCTTGTGGTTTGATGATGTCATACTCCTTGGCTTCTTGTACAAGATTGTCTCTTGATCGTTCATTTGTTTTACGGTTCGCTTAACTTTCGTTTCCATTCGTCGTTTGAGGGATCATATCCAGGATCTTACTACTTGGGTTCCCCTAAACCTTTCTCAATATCTTAAATTCGTTTTTTTATCCTCTCTTATAATCCTTGAATTTAAATCCTTTTAATCATATTACCTTATACTCAATTCTTTCGGTATTTGGTGGATTTTCGGGAAAAATTAAAGTGTCTGGATCTGAATTCTAACGACCTTTACATTCACTCATTTACTTTATGGAATACTAATACGATCTTAGAATTTTCATAACAGTACTCCTATATAGCGTGATCTGATAATTTTCCTTAATCAGCATAATCAGCAAAAGTTACTATTGATCAGTGTCTCATAAATTCCAAAATTTGGGGTTATTACAGTCTCCTCTCTTTAAAAGGATTCTGTCCCGGAATCAGATAGAAAATGAATAGGGATACTTTTCTAGCATTGCACTTTCTAGCTCAAGTCAATTCTTCACACATTGTGGTTTTACCAAAAAACCCTAACTAGTCTGATAACCCTGTTGCTAAGCACTTGCTCCTTTCAATCCATAACCCTTACCGGTTGCTCCATATAGGTCAAGTTTGGTTGCATGCCTATGCGCTTGTATTCCCTTATATGTCTGACATTCGGATTATCCTTCCTTAATATTGATATGTGGAACATGTTATGGACTTGCTGAAGGTTTCGGGGTAGGGCCAGTTCATTTGACAGCTTCCCAATACATCTTAATATAGCCAAGGGTCCAAAAAATCGTGGACTTGGCTTTCCTTCCTTTCCGAACCTTATCAATCCTCTCCAAGGGTATACCTTTAACAATAATAGGTTCCCTACTTCATACTCTTTGTCCTTTCGTTGTCAAATCAGCGTTCTTCTTATGTCCATCTTGGGCTACTACCAGCCGTCCTCTGATTAGATCTATTATATCCTTGGTCCTTTGGACCACTGCTGGTCCGAGCATCTTGCGCTCTACAACTTCATCATAACATAAGGGAGATCGACATTGTCTTCCCTCAAGGGTCTCATAAGGCGACATCTCGATACTAACATATGATCTATTGTCGTAAGAAAACTCAATCCGTGTTAAGTGATAATTCCAAATTCTTTCAATTCTATTGCACAGACTCTCATCATAGCTTCTAGCTTTATAGCTTTTGCTTATCAATATCCATTATGTTACAGTTCGTAATCGTTACTATCTTCCGTACCTAATATTATACTGGTTACACTTTTGCTCGCTAGCATTCTATAACCTTATAATAAACGCGTCAACCTTAGTATCATGAACGCATTAGATTCAGAATACCACCGTACTGATACTACTTCCTTTCTAGCTGCTTCTATCCTCGAAAGCTTGATCCATCATATAGAAGTAAAAGAATTTATTGAGAGATCACTATGATCATGAACACTTGTTACATCGCATAGTTAGTATAGAAGGTGACCAGCCTTTAGTACTTGACAAGCAATTAAACAACATGTGGTATCCTACTAGGCTTCTATCACACAGATAGATAGTCATTCGGCAATACCTCCCCTTACATGAAATAAAAAGGAGAGAAAAGAACGAATTGAAGAGAATTGTATAAAAAATTACTGCCACAAAATATCTGGCTTGAAATCTACCTCTGAACTATAGAGGTTTATCATAGGAGAACAAAACATAAATGTATATATATTAACATTAAGTATTATAGCATCGTATTTCACATGCCTAAATATTTTTTCTATTCCGCCCATCATTCTATGGACCCATGCTCTTGCTCGAGCTTATAAACAATCACCATTGAAACTCCCTCGATAACGAAAATCGAATCTGGGATTTCATTCTAGACATCATCGATACTAGAATTCTACGCTTTCCCCACAACATTCCTCGTATAGTAATACGATTCTCTGTCGATAAGAAATAATTAATATTCAATAGGTAGATAATCCACTAGTTAGTCTATCAATGATAACCCGATTAGTGGTACTTAATCTCAACATCAATTACAATACAACTCTCCCGGTTGTTATCATCTCATTATTCGCAGAATCATTGCTGCATTACTATAGTCCGCCGTGGACCTACGGTAGTCATTCATTTTCTATGAAATCTTATTAGCTAACCATACGGAGTCCATACATGTCGTATCGAATTCTTCTAAGGAGGCAACATAATCACCATTCCATGATTCATGAAGAACACTCCTGAACTTGGCGTACATATGACATGAAGCTGATAAAATTGCAGAAGAGTTTCAATAAAAGCAACGATAGCAGGTTAATACCATTCTTAATCATATGTCTTTTAAATGATCTTCAACTAAATTTTCTACCTCATTTCCAATCACTGCTTGTGTGAAAATGCTCTTCCTTACGCTTTGGTGAGAAAAAAAATATCACCATTTTTCCAAAAGTTATTGCCTCATTCTTTAGAGGTTAACATTGTCACGACTGACTCTCGATCATACTTAGGACGTATTTTATCTTAGGTCCTAATTGCCTTAAACAATTTCGACCTTTATTGGTTCGATCCATACTTTCTCATAATTTAACACGTGCCCCACTTGGCATTATTATTATTACATCATATTTCCTTTACCAAAGTTTCTATTCTTCAGAACTTTGAATATTACCTTTCTCTTTGTAAAACCTCTAAGGTTATTCTTGAATCATTCCTCTTGTATTCCCTAGATACAAGGCATATCAAAATACCATTTACTAATACTAGAACCATTGTCTATGTACTTCTGAAAAACTTTCTCCACTAATCTTTAAAGATTGTTGTTACTTTAATCCTTTCCAATTCATACTATCAAAACTCATATTGTCCCTATTAAGGGTGAAATGCCAACCTTTATGCATTCCCCTAGGATTCATCTTAAGTTACCGAGGTTCTATCCTTAATTCCACCTTTAAAAAGGTACATGCATCCTTCTATGGATAAATCAAGTCATATATCCTTGATAGATTATCTTATTTAATCATTCCCATCTCGATAGTCTATACCAAATTTCACAATAGCATCCTTATTCAAAATGAGGTCAATCAATATGGCCTCCAAAAGATAACAATGGTTATCCTCTTTTCTTTCCTGATTGTTAATGATAACATGGATGTTTTGGAAGATATTGGTCGTGTCCAACGTGAACTTCTTATTCATAAATCCTCATTTACTTTTGTTTTTTTATCTCAAAAGTCATCTCAATGTTGGGATATCTTTCATACCTGGCGTCTCCCTTTCTGGGTATCAAGCCACCGGTCTTACACTTCACATTCTTGAAGGTCACTTCCTTCATCCAATTTTCCTAATTTCTTACTTTCGTGTCTCTTCAGTCTATCCACGTCTCATTATTTATCCTTCCAACTATCTCAAGGTTTCCTCGAATCCTCCCAACTTAAAGGGGATAAAATATATGTATCTCTTATGCCTTCAACCGTCAACTTTAACTCATGGTGAATCACCCTCATCCTGAGGATTACATACTTTTCTATTTCTATTGCTACGAGTCTTTAGGGTTTCCTCATATCCAATTCCCTTATCATTCCTCAAACTCTATTACCTTTATATTCCTTTCCACTTCAGTTTCTTTTTATTTTCCTTTCTCTTACAATCATTTCATGAACCCACTAATCATTGACTTCAAACATCACGTCGTTCTGGGATTCTTGTCCTCCAAATGAATCTCGACAACTTTTACAACTTAGATTCATAATTCATCATACTCGTCTACCTTTGTTCTGGCTCTAAAGCTTTTACATTATCTCTATAACCTTGGGAAGTACTTTTCTGAGAAAAAATGACTAAACTTTAATCCGTTTATTATAACCTCTGGCCCCGTGTCTTTCTTGGCCTTTCACCAGCGGATGGCCTCTCTCTTAGGAAGGTAAGTCACAAAAACAGTTTTTTGTGCTTCGTCAATCATTTAGAATCTGAAATGATTCCTATATTTCCTTTAGCCAGGCTTTTGCCTCAATTGGGTCAACCTGTTCCTTGGAACTCTGAGAGCTTAGCGACCTAAAGGTCATGAAAGAATTTCCCACCACATTGTTTCCTCAGGGTGGTGGTTGGGATAAAAGTATAAGTTTTGTTTAGGCAGGTCCATGAATTTCCCCATAGGAGTACCGTCCTGGTTCTCCCTATCTTGCTCGACTTCTGTTTTCTCAATATGAAATATTTCATCCTTCTCCCATAATCGGGGTTATCTTATACGTTAAAATCCTTGTTTTCCATCTCATTATGTTATGGGTTCCTTCTTTCTTGATGGCGACCTCCCTGGCTATCGTATTTAGGGTTTGCCCTAAATTTTATTCCTCAAACTATGGCTTTCATCTAAGATCTCGTCCTTAAGTTTTTGAACATTTGGAACCCAAATTCTGTAGGAATACCTCATTATTCCCTTATCATCTTTCTCGGTATTAATCTCTTCTCTATTCGTTGGCTCTCTGCCTTCATTCATCACTTTTTCTTGGCACCATATGATTTTTTCCAATAATTCGGGCTGCATTACAATCTCAAACAGCTTTTCAGTACCGGCTCCAGTTACCTTCACTTTTATTTCCATTTTTTCAAAATCTCTTATCAACTCTCTTAAAGAAATTATCATCTTGAGTCTCTCCTTTCAACTAAGGGCGTTAGCCACCATATTGGCTTTCCCCGGATGATAAAGATTCTCATAATCGTAATCCTTGATTAGCTCTAACCACCTACTATGGCGTATGTTGAGCTTTTTCTGCGTAGAAATATACTTGAGCTCTTATGGTTTGTGTAAATATCATACTTCTCTCCATACAAGTAGTGCCTCCAATCTTTAGGGAAAAAAACTATTGTCGTGAGCCCAAGATCATGGGTGGGATATCGAATTTCATATTCCCTTAATTGTCTTGACGCATACGCAATTACCTTGTCGTGTTGTATAAGAACGCACCCTAATTCCTTGTGCGAAGCATCAATACAAATCATAAAATCTCTTTTGCCATCCGGCAATGCCAACATAGGGGCTATCACCAATCTTTGCTTCAGTTCTTGAAAGCTGTTCTCGCATTTCTCTGTCCATTCGAACTCCTCAGTCTTACGAGTAAGCCGCGTTAAAGGGGCAACTATCTTTGCAAACTTGAACGAACTTCCGGTAGTAACCGTCCAATCCTACATGTGGTAGTCGCCCTGGCCATGGTCATCAATTCCTCAATGGTCCTTTTTTTTCTTGTCAGGATCCTCCACGGGATCCTCCTCAGCAACAATCCCTTCTGGGACAACATCCTCAACCGCTACATCCTCCATATGAACATCATATGTTCCCTCATTAGGGTACTCCATCAGATCCATGATCCGATCTCCAATATGTAATAAAATAACATCGCACTGTTGCTCCTCTACCACAGGGTTCGGTGGCCCGCTAAATCGATCTATGTTACTATCATGATATTTATAAGGGTTCCCATAAGGGTTTTAACTGTCAGCACTATGTTAGGTAGTCTGACTATGAACTTGGCAAGAGTTCTTATTATTTAGTGACCTTCTTATCTTAGTGAACTTCTTATCTTAACGTCGCATCGTCTCTGAGGTTTATAACGCTTAGCTCTGATACCATTTCTGTAACACCCCCAAATCCGGGGTCGGGGATTCGGGTTGTCTCGAGTTCCATTTCCCTTAATAATACTTAATCTTAATAATCAACCAACTACTGCGTACTGTGACCCCACAATATACACACACCACAAGTTATAGTCTCAGAGATGAATATCCAAAAATAACACAAGTCATTTTATTCCACAATTATAAGCCATTACACCTTAAAAGAGTTTCTGAATAAATTTACATATTCTTTGCCATTATTACAATTCATAAGTATACATAAGTCTGGTACATTAAAAGTTGAAATCCTAGCCTATTGGTAGTTCCTACCTCAACTACAACGGCATCAACGCCTATAGGAAACTGTGGAACGTTTCATATCCGCTCATGAATTGGAAGCTTGGTCATGTTCATCTTGTTTATCTGTTATTATGTGATGAAAGAAGAAAGCAAGGGTGAGCAACAAGCCCACCAAAATAATATGTAGAACAATTTACAATATATGAGCATTCTTATTGTAATCATGAAAGTCTTGGTCAAGCAGATATGAACCAAGTTTGATATCTTAACGCGACCAAGTAGCAAAATATTCAGTATAAATGTATATATACTTTTCAAAATTTTGGAAATCCTCTTCCATGCATAATATACACAGAGTTCCAGTCTATAACTGTATAAAGATATCGTTGCAAGGTGATCTCATATATCTAACCTTGTCTCAACATTTTTTTGAAAATCTTTGTCATACATAAGATAATCATTTACTAGATATAAGTTAAAAAGATGAAGTTACAAGATACTCCAATATACTTATATCTTTTCCGAATACTACTTGAACTACCATCGTTCAAGGTATAATCAGTTTCAAAAGTTCATCACATAGATGAGACTACGAGATAAAACTTGAATAAATTCGATCTTTGAAATATCATTCAAACGAGATGAAGTTACGAGATACTTCATTAAGTACCAATATATATATATATACCCCTATATATATATATATATCTCATACATTCCCTGAAAACCTCTGTCATGACAAGTATAAACAGAGTTGCCATATCCAATTAATTTGGAAATAAGAGAATTTTGGCATAAACCTGATATCTTGCTAATCAGGCAAAGATACCAATAAGTAACATTTTCTACTAGTAGATGGACGAATTCCCCACTGGTTATCACCCTGGCCGCATTAGAACCTAAGCTGGACTGCCACTCAGCCACTAACGCATTGATGGACTCCCACTGAGCCACTTACACTTTCATGGACGCCCACTGAGCCCATGTTGCTTATGCCGACTCAAATAGATGGACTTACTTCCCGAACATTGGGCAAGTAATCAAAATGTTTTCTCAAAACTGTAACCTCGTTATGAATATAAAATATCCCACAGAGCGGGATCCCTCAGGTTTTGAGCGAGTATTTAAATCCCCTTCGAAAGGAAGATCTTAAATCTCAAAAATGAGTTTTAGGATCCGCTCTAACTTTTAAAATCATTTTGAAGGCTCGAAAATATTTTAAAGAATGTTTAGAGTAATGATGATTTAATAAAATAAATCAATCCCGATATATTAGAAAAAATCTGAATATTATTATTCAAATAATATTCCCATAAGGATAATTTTTATAAAAATAATTCAAGTAGAAGTTTTAAAAACTCATACTTGAAACGAATAATAAATAACAAAAGACATACTTATACGAAAGTACGATCTTTATTTGAATAATCGAAAATTAGTTTGATTATTATTCAAAACTATCGGATATACCTTATTCGATTAATAGTTATAGAAAACTATATATATATATATATATGTAAATATATATTATACTCGGGAACATCGATTCCCGGTTTAGAAAAATGTTCACCCTTAGGTCCCCTATACAAAAGGTATACGCAACTACTGCTTATCTATAGTGTGGCGCCCTCCAAACCCGGGTCAGAAGTTTGGGGTCCACAATGCATACTCAATATATAAACCTGTATATAAATTATTATTTGCAATGACCCTACTTTACATAACCACGGATCGCAACAGGTTAAAGTATGAAAACAAGCCACAATCTTAACTTTTATTACATCGTACCAAATCCCAACTAATTTAATTTACAACTGATATGAAATTATTCTTACAATCTTACTATCTCACTACTGCAATAAGCTTCTGCTAGGTCGATCAATCATAATCTGGAATCCTAGCTCGAACATTGAACTGGGAAACCTCGCTATCAACCGTATCCTTCTTAACTGTAGCATACATAAAAAGATTTGCAAGAGTGAGCTAACTAGCTCAGCAAGTCATATCATTATTCACTGAGGTTAAACAATAATAAACAAGATGATTCAAAGGAATCAAGTTTCTTGTTAAACAACCAATAGAATTGGATATTTATTTTAAGTTTTTAAAACCAAGGTTAGGCTGCTGATCAGTCACGCACTAACCCCGAGCAAAGCACACAGCATTGCTCTAACTACTGGATCCAAGGAACACATTGGCCTAACTTGACCATTGATATGATCTGACCACGAATATGGTCTACACAAAGAAAACTATCCAATTCTAAAGCAGTTCAATATGATAAACAACAGAATTCAATAAAACCTGATCATAATCAATAACAATAAAACTTTTGTATAAAAGCATGGTAAAAATTCATGGTTACTGAAAGGGTATGTCAAAGTACATGAAAGAAGTGGCCTCCAGCCTGCAGAACAATCGAGTATTAGATGAATAATGTTTTTACAGGGTTTTAATACTTTGATGTCACAAGGTATGGTTAAGTATAAAAGTTTTTATATGTTTAAAACAATTTTGTTCCAGCGTTTGGTATGTGATGGTTATATATTTATGGAGTAGTATTGTATATGTGTGGTTTAATATTTGGTAAATCAACCAGAAACGGTTCACAAAGAATAAGGCTTACAGCTCAAGATCAAATGATGTGGCTCAGGTTCAAGGCTGAAGGATTCAAAGTATTTCCAATATAAAACAGAGCTATTTTGAGTATTAACAATATGTTACAAGAGAATTTAGAAATATTTGCAATATATCTCGAGAAAGGTTTAGAAGTACTTGCCTTATCATAATCGATTTCAACTTCACTTGTACTTATCAACTGACTCCATTCAACAATCACTCGTCTGCTTTTCTTATGCCTCGCTTCTATTCTCTAATTACTTGTTATACTTTTTACTTAACAATTCTATTATCCGATCACCTGCTTCCTTTCTTATGCCTTGCTTATTCTGCTAGGCATTATAAATATCTATCAATATTTAACTCATACGATTCTATTCGACATACACTTCTATCTACCCTTCGTTTCACCCAAATCCGATTAACGGATTGAAAGTTATGCTATAAACAAGTAAACACCGAACATGTAGACCGACAGTCAACTAAAAAGTCATATATAGCATATAACACGTCAAATAATCAATGACATATCATTTATAAAGAAGTCTCGGGCTATAAACAGGCTTTCGGATATTCAAAATGATTTTTTAAACATTTTTCGGAATTAAAACGGGTCGTTAGATCAATTTCAAAGTAATAAACAGGGTTCGGTCGGCCAAATCTGGCTTCAAAACAATTTTATAATAATTATCGAGCCGTGAAAACAATTTAAAATAATATTTTAAAGCTCGAAACTAATTTTCGGAATTTTTAAATCAATTTTAGATAATTAAATCCAATTAAATAATCAATAAAAAATTAATTAATAAATAATTAAATCAATTAATCAATTAATATTTAAATTAATTGACTAATTAAATATTTGTTAATTAAAATCAATTAATTAAATAATTCAGATTTATTTCTAAATTTTTAAATCATTGAAAGTATTTTTGGAATTAAAAAATGAATTTTATGAAATAAAAATAGAGTTTTTGATTTATTTTTAAAAAGAAAATCCCAGAAACAGGATTTGGAAATGCAACTGAGCAAAAGAAGATTGAAAGCGGGTCGAAAATCAGGGAAACGGGTCAACAGTCGGGTTGCCAAGAACAACCCAGACCCGCCGGAAATTTTGCAGAATCCGGCGAGGTCGGGAAGCTCCAGCGACCTCGATTCAAGCCTATTTCGAATCGTTTCTTTTGATTTATTAGCTCCAATCGATTACACACCACCCCAGCATCTCTGCCAGTCGATTAACATCGAGTAACAACGGCCCAGGCAGCTTTTCCGGCCAAATTCAAAGAAAAATCCGGCGAGCTTAAATAAAATCCGGCATAAAACTTTAAAAGACAACTCCGTACTTTTCAGGAATCGTTTGTATGATATAAATACATGGTTCGATTGTAAATTTGATAAGGAACACAAAGAACCCATCCAGATCAACTGAAAACCCCTAACAAAGATTTCCCCAAATCGAATTGAAAACATTCAAAGTAATATAAACCCTAATTTCTAAATTCCGAGAATCAAACCCAAAATTAAACATGTTATTGAACTCCAAATCAAGAGTATAATATACCAAAATGATCAGGAAAACAAGCTCTACAACATACAATCATCAAATCATTCAAACAATCATCCGTACAAAAATTCATAATTTAAATTCCAAGAAATTCGAATATAAATAATTAAATATAAAATCACCTGATGTTTCTGGGTTGAAACTGATGGAAGATTTGGATTCTAGATTTCAGTAGCTTCGTTTTGAGTATATGTACGCCAAAATCGGATATCGATAACGCCTTCGAATTTGTGTTTGATTATGAAGAACATAATATAATTATAGTATTTTCTCTGTAAAAACTCTGTAAATACTGTTTGCAAATGATTTCCGATATAAAATAGAATACGGTAGAGGCTATTTATAATTACGGAAAATTAGTATCCCGTTGGATCATTCCGGATATAAAACGGTATGTTTATTTATAAAAGCTGATCCAAACGGTACCGGTTTTCGAGATAATTATCCAAATCAGTACAATTTGTACTACGGTCTTGGTCTCAGCGCCTGGTTACACGTATTACGAGGTGATAATTATGATAGTTTAATAAAAAGCTCCCGTTTATCGAAAATATGAGTTTTATTGATTTACCGAAACGAATAATGTATCGAAAATATTGCGCCGGGACCCCCGCAGGACAAACCGTACGCCGAATTGAAAAAGTCGAAACACGGAAAATGCTCGGAATATTACAATTAGGTTAGGAAGGAGTTCTCGGAAGAGTTTCGGGTTCTAAAAACGTAAAAACGGATAACGGTGGTTGGTTCCCGTTTTATAAAATAGATTTTAAATAACCGGAAAAAGATTTTATAAAATCCATATGATTCTTATAAATTCATAAATCAACATAAAAATAATTAGGAAGATATGACAATTATCTATATTTTATTTTGGACATATAAAAATTAAAATACTCAATTAATAATATTTTTAAACATCCAACACATTTAACACTTAACAAATAATTCACAGAATATATACTGAACACATATAATAATTATTTAATAGCAAAAATAATTACATGATATATCCCGAATATTACATCCTCCCCCCTTAAAAGGATTTTGTCCTCAGAATCTCCTAAGAGAATAAATGAGGGTACCTTTCTTTCATATCTTTTTCTAACTCCCAGGTTGACTCTTCAACCTTTGGGTTTTCCACAATACTCTTACTAACATTATTACTTTATTCCTCAATACTTTCTCTCTTTCTTCTAGAATCTCTATTGGACTTTTTACATATGACAAATCTGCCTGGAGCTTTATTGGCTCCTACTCTATTACATGCTTGGAGTCTGGATTATACCTCTTAAGCATCAAGTATGTGAAAAACATTGTGAATTTGCTCCATGTGCGGAGGTAACGACAACTCGAAAGCTATTTTGCCAACGTGCTTTAAATTTCAAAAGGTCCGACATATCTTGGGCTCGGTTTTCCTTTCTTTCCAAACCTCATTAATCCCTTCCATGGCGATACTTTCATTAGTACTAAGCTTCCTTCTTCGAATTCCATGTCTTTCCTTGATTGATCTTCATACTTCCTTTGACGATCTTGTGCTGTTATCCATCTCTTATGGGTAATTATTAACAACTTCCTTTGTCTGCTGTACTAATTCAGGTCCAAGTATCTTGCGTTCTCCTACTTCATCCCAATACACTGGAGATCTACATTTACGTCCATAAAAAGCTTCGTAGGGTGGCATCCCCATACTGGCGTGATACTATTGTTGTAAGTAAATTCTACCAGAGGTAATTGCTCGTTCCAAGTCCCTTTGAAATCAATAGCACAACCAAGTAATTATGTCTTCATTTTCCTGAATCGTTCTTTCACTCTGGCCGTCTGTCTGTGGATGGTAAGCCGTACTCATATTCAGTCTCGTTCCCAAACATTCTTAAAAATTCCTCCAAAATCTTGAATTAAATCTTGGATCTTGACCGGATACGATGGACACAGGAACTCCATGACGAACTACGATTTCCTTTGAGTACTGATTTGTTCGGTGAAAATCTCCTATTTATAAATAGAAAATGAGCTGACTTGACAAATCTATCCATTATAATCCAAATGGTATCATGATTAACTTTTGTGATTGGTAATCCCAACTATGAAATTCATGGTGATATGCTCCCACTTCCACTCTGGAACCTCTAATGACTGTAGCAATCCATTTGATCTCTGATGCTCTACTTTAACTCTGTTGACATATATAACATCTGCTAATTCATTCCGCAATTTCCTGCTTCATATCTAACCACCTATAATTTCCTTTAAATCTCTATACATTTTGGTACTCCCTGAGTGGATTGAATACCTCGAATTATGAACTGCCTGTAAAATTTCATCCTTCAATTCCGCCACTGGTGGAATCCAAATTCTAGAAGAAAGCCTAAGAATATCTTGATCATCCTTTTCACGTGCACAATTTTTCACCTACTAAATGATTTATATCCTGATCCATTATCTCTTCCTGACACTTCTTTATCTTTTCTAACAAGTCTGATTGAAAAGTTATACTTGTACATTCTTACTTCTTTTTAGATCATGAACTCTGACCTCCAATTCCAACTGCTAGAATTCCATAGATAATTCCGCTAGTATAGTCTCTATGTTCATTCTCCCTCCTTCTTACCCATCTCTTGCCACTACAATTGCTTTTCCTCAGGAGTTCATACTTTAAACTCTTATGGTCCATATATATCTTCATCTTTCTCTATACTTATAATATTTCCCAATCTTTCAAAACAAATATTATGGTTGCTTTTAATTCCCAGTTATGAGTAGGGTACTTCTACTCATAAGGTTTCGGTTGTCTGGATGCATATGCAATAACTTTATTGCTTTGCGTCAAAACACATCCTACTTCCTTACGAGAAGTATCACTATAAACTACTAAATCTCTCTGATACTTTCAAAGTGATAAAATAGGTGTTGTAACCATTCTTTCATTTAACTTCGCAAAACTTTCTTCACCCTTCTCCATTTCATATAACCTTCTTGCTTTTCCTGGTTAGCTTCATCCAAAATATTGCAAATTTCAAGAAATCTTGCACAAATTTCTGATAGTAACTGGCCCATGATAAAACTTCTTACTTTTGTTGGTGCTTCTGGTCTTTCTTCATTCATACTATCTTTAAATTTTTCTGCTGAATCATCTTTTATCTCCTCCTTCCTGACTGTCTATACTAAGAATTATACTTCCTGCCATTAAAGTTTTCACCTGGTAAATTTTTTTTATACCGCTTCTTTCTTCTTTGATTCCTCAGCTCTCATTGTATAGGTTGCATAGTTCTTCTTAAGTAACACAAGTACATATTATCCAGATTCCTCCTTCAAGATTCTACTCATCAAATTTAAATATCACTGGTATATCAGTTCATCCTACTAACATTTCTAGAATTTTATAACCACATTACTGAGTTCTAAAAATTATCTGTGATATATCCATAAGTTCAATCTTCACTTGGTAATATACTCAATCTTAAATCAATGTTATAAAAATACCTTGCTTTGTTCATTTAGTTAAACAAATCATTGGTTCGAGATAATAGATATCTGCTCTTGAGAGTAAACTTGTTGAGCTTTCGCTAACACATAATCTCACACTTCCATCTTTCTTATTAACAAATCGTGCCGGTGCACTTTAGGGGGTACGCTAGGTTCAGTTGCTTGTTCTTCTAATTATCTCATGCGTTTGCTCTGGTAACTCTTTTATTTTATCTAGTGCCATTTTGTGCGGGGCTTTGGACACTGGCTTCATTTCAGGTGCTAAATCAATCATAAACGCATTTTCTTTATCGAAAGGAAATATTGGTAACTCGTCTGAAAATATATGTTGAGACTGTAAAATCTTCAAGTTCGGTTTGCTCCTGACTCTTAGTTATAATCGTCATAGCACTTATATTTTGGTCACTGTAATCTTAAATTATTCTTAACAGGTCCTCTACCTTCCTTTTTCCTTTAACCTTCTTCATGTTCTTATTTGGCGTCTTCAGAACTATCTTCCATCACGACGGTCTACCTGGGTATCATACTTGAATAGTTAATCCACTCCTTAGAATGATGTCAAATCCTCTTATCTCAAATGATATCAATTCTTCATAACTTATTTCCATAAATGTCAATTCCGCCATTGGTACTTACTTATTCAATAACTGCACGTTCTTAACTTGCTAGTCCTTTAGTCATAAACTTATTGATTCGACAGGATAATTCATCTTATCAATAAAACCTTGAGAGATATACGATCAAATTGCTCCCACATCTTTCAATACTTTAACGTATAAGGTATCCGCAATAATCTTCCACGTTATCACATCCATATTTTAAATAACATATCGCAATTCTCATTCTCGGAGACGTATCCCTTATTGAAGTAGATTCCCTTGACTGTTAATGCATCCCTGGCTAGGGCCAGTGATTTGCAATTTTTTTACCGTATGCCCTTGTTTCCTTTCCATGCATGAGAGGTAGATGAGACTTTGCCCGCTGAGTGTATAAGATGTTGACTCTTGTTTGAAAAGCTCTCGCAAAGAACAACGGTACAACGAAACAATTAGAAGGATTCACAATTTTAATAATCTTAGAGTTGAAAAGAAAGAAAAAGTAATGATTTGAATATGAATGAGACAACCACATTGGTACTTAAGATGGCCAGTCTTTCATACCGTATGGCATACAGCACATGATTAGGTGGCGTCCCACCCGACTCTTCGTCACTCCGACAAAGTATCTCATCATAACACTGTTTGTCCCAATCAGAAAGCAAAATCCGAGGGGAACAATTAAATTTAAAAGGAATACAAAATCCTCCGTTTTGATATTACCAGAAAGAATTTGTTAAGAAAAGAAGTTCATACACTTTTAGGAATTTAAAAGGAATATATGCTGAAAGGTTGAGGACGAGAATGATACCATTGGTCACTATCCACATTGCACTTGTATTCATTTTTCGAGCTTGCTCGATCATTTCCCAATTGTATCACATAACAACTTTAGAAGTATGCAAAATTGCCTTCGCAACTAAGCATGATGGTAGAGTCTTACTTGTTAAGTCTCGTGTCTGTAACGTCGCACCTACACGTATAATACTTTAACAATTCAATCATAATGGCGTTCTTATCAGATAACCTTGAGTTTCCTCCTTTTTAATTTGGAATAATAATGAATCATTCAACATAGCGATATAATAATATTCTTCTTTTAGAAAAGTCTAGAAATATTCCCAATCTTCTTTAATCATGCTCAGGCTTCCATTAAATCAATGAATTCTCTGAACTCTGATAATCCCGGTAATTGGATGAATAGTTACTCCGTACGATGGTTCTGTTGTTAATCTTACCAGACAATACTTGCACCTTGCTGTTAGGAATAATTAACTCCTTCATAATCGCAGGTTACCTTGTTTTTTTTCCGAATTAACAATACTGAGTCTGAAACAACGTCCTTCCAGATAATCCGGGTCTTTTAATAAACAAGAAACTCAAGTAGTAACTTGACAACCAAGGTTTAAAACTTATTTTATTCAAAAAGGCTTTTAGAAATTTTGTAAGGAAAATCTTTTTCGAAAACTTGTTAAAAATTTTGAAAATTTTGAAAATTTTGAAAATGACACCTCTGGTTGTCCTTACTGTATGAGTTGGTTGTTGTCCTTCTTATGACCAAATACCAAGTTAAAGAAACAATCACTCAAGGGTCCATTCACTTCCATTTATCTCCTTTCCTTCATTGGGGTCTATTATTCTCCGTAAATAAATGAAAACTTCCGCTATCGTTGCACGTTATCTTATTCGTAGCTTCACATTAAGGCTCCCATACTGGTAGTATCCCCGTTAACCCCTTTGTAATCATTAAGTAGAACAGACTATCCAATAGTCAACAAGTCAGCTAATGTCGCATCATCTTGTTAGAATATATATCACATCATTATAATACCATTTCCTAATTTCAAGAAATCTTCAGATCCCTAATCTCCTCTAACTCTCTCTCTTCAACACTTATCTACTCCATTCCACAAGCTAGTCATGAGTGGCCTAATTACTAATAGCTTCTCGTAACCTGATAACAGCCATCCTCCAGAACACTTGAATCTTCTTTCTAAACTCCTTTCTCACCTTGATTTGTATCTCAATACTCACCATTTACTGCAACTATCGTGTCCCTTCTCGCAAATGCTGCTATTTCATTGGAAAGGTTTTTAAACTGAGGATATAGAATATGGTGTATAATAAACTGAAAAGATAAATTCATAGTTGAATGTTCAAAAGAACAAGAATAAGCAAATGAAGGTTCTTGAATAGGTAGTCTCATATCGAGAGATGATAGAATAGCACTGAATAACTTAGAGAGGCGCAACTGTCATAACAGAAGGTAATACCGCTAATACTGATGGAAGAACAAGGCGCAAATCAAATCTGGGAGAAGATGACGATCCTTAAATGGAAGGCTCCAAACGATCAGTTGATGCAGGGAAATCAGAATCTACCATTGTCGTTTCCTGAATATCATGTAGCTAGTTAAGAATCCCGAATCGCAACACGAACCGTGCCGGAGACCTACTATACAGTCGCACTCAACCTCACGATGACCTATCTTTCTATTTCCTATTCCTAATCCTAACCCTCTACCCAATTTCCGACAATCTAGGCTTGTTTCAGTGACTTATAACCTATAGCTCTGATACCAACCTGTGGCACCCTCCAAACCCGGATCAGAAGTTTGGGGTCCACAACGCATACTCAATATATAAACCTGTATATAAATTATTATTTGCAATGACCCTACTTTACATAACCACGGATCGCAACAGGTTAAAATATGAAAACAAGCCACAACCTTAACTTTTATTACATCGTACCAAATCCCAACTAATTTAATTTACAACTGATATGAAATTATTCTTACAATCTTACTATCTCACTACTGCAATAAGCTTCTGCTAGCTCGATCAATCATAATCTGGAATCCTAGCTCGAACATTGAACTGGGAAACCTCGCTATCAACCGTATCCTTCTTAACTGTAGCATACATAAAAAGATTTGCAAGAGTGAGCTAACTAGCTCAGCAAGTTATATCATTATTCACTGAGGTTAAATAATAATAAACAAGATGATTCAAAGGAATCAAGTTTCTTGTTAAACAACCAATAGAATTGGATATTTATTTTAAGTTTTTAAAACCAAGGTTAGGCTGCTGATCAGTCACGCACTAACCCCGAGCAAAGCACACAGCATTGCTCTAACTACTGGATCCAAGGCACACATTGGCCTAACTTGACCATTGATATGATCTGACCACGAATCTGGTCTACACAAAGAAAACTATCCAATTCTAAAGCAGTTCAATATGATAAACAATAGAATTCAATAAAACCTGATCATAATCAATAACAATAAAACTTTTGTATAAAAGCATGGTAAAAATTCATGGTTACTGAAAGGGTATGTCAAAGTACATGAAAGAAGTGGCCTCCAGCCTGTAGAACAATCGGGTATTAGATGAATAATGTTTTTATAGGGTTTTAATACTTTGATGTCACAAGGTATGGTTAAGTATAAAAGTTTCTGTATGTTTAAAACAATTTTGTTCCAGTGTTTGGTATGTGATGGTTATATATTTGTGGAGTAGTATCGTATATGTGTGGTTTAATATTTGGTAAATCAACCAGAAACGGTTCACAAAGAATAAGGCTTACAGCTCAAGATCAAATGATGTGGCTCAGGTTCAAGGTTGAAGGATTCAAAGTATTTCCAATATAAAACAGAGCTATTTTGAGTATTAACAATATGTTACAAGAGAATTTAGAAATATTTGCAATATATCTCAAGAAAGGTTTAGAAGTACTTGCCTTATCATAATCGATTTCAACTTCACTTGTACTTATCTACTGACTCCATTCAACAATCACTCGTCTGCTTTTCTTATGCCTCGCTTCTATTCTCTGATTACTTGCTGTACTTTTTACATGACAATTCTATTTTCCGATCACCTGCTTCCTTTCTTATGCCTTGCTTATTCTGCTAGGCATTATAAATATCTATCAATATTTAACTCATACGATTCTATTCGACATACACTTCTATCTACCCTTCGTTTCACCCAAATCCGATTAACGGATTGAAAGTTATGCTATAAACAAGTAAACACCGAACAAGTAGACCGACAGTCAACTAACAAGTCACATATAGCATATAACACGTCAAATAATCAATGACATATCATTTATAAAGAAGTCTCGGGCTATAAACAGGCTTTCGGGTATTCAAAATGATTTTCAAACATTTTTCGGAATTAAAACGGGTCGTTAGATCAATTTCAAAGTAATAAACAGGGTTCAGTCAGCCAAATATGGCTTCAAAACAATTTTATAATAATTATCGAGCCTTGAAAACAATTTTAAATAATATTTTAAAGCTCGAAACTATTTTTTGGAATTTTTAAATCAATTTTAGATAATTAAATCCAATTAAATAATCAATTAAAAATTAATTAATAAATAATTAAATCAATTAATATTTAAATTAATTGACTAATTAAATATTTATTTATTAATTAAAATCAATTAATTAAATAATTCAGATTTATTTCTAAATTTTTAAATCATTGAAAGTATTTTTGGAATTAAAAAATGAATTTTATGAAATAAAAATAGAGTTTTTGATTTATTTTTAAAAAGAAAATCCCAGAAACAGGATTTGGAAATGCAACTGAGCAAAAGAAGATTGAAAGCGGGTCGAAAATCAGGGAAACGGGTCAACAGTCGGGTTGCCAAGAACAACCCTGACCCGCCGGAAATTTTGCAGAATCCGGCGAGGTCGGGAAGCTCCGGCGACCTCGATTCAAGCCTATTTCGAATCGTTTCTTTTGATTTATTAGCTCCAATCGATTACACACCACCCCAGCATCTCTGCCAGTCGATTAACATCGAGTAACAACGGCCCACGCAGCTTTTCCGGCCAAATTCAAAGAAAATTCGGCGAGCTTAAATAAAATCCGGCATAAAACTTTAAAAGACAACTCCGTACTTTTCAGGAATCGTTTGTATGATATAAATACATGGTTCGATTGCAAATTTGATAAGGAACACAAAGAACCCATCCAGATCAACTGAAAACCCCTAACAAAGATTTCCCCAAATCGAATTGAAAATTTCAAAGTAATATAAACCCTAATTTCTAAATTCTGAGAATCAAACCCAAAATTAAACATGTTATTGAACTCCAAATCAAGAGTATAATATACCAAAATGATCAGGAAAACAAGCTCTACAACATACAATTATCAAATCATTCAAACAATCATCCGTACAAAAATTCATAATTTAAATTCCAAGAAATTCGAATATAAATAATTAAATATGAAATCACCTGATGTTTCTGGGTTGAAATTGATGGATGATTTGGATTCTAGATTTCAGTAGCTTCGTTTTGAGTATATGTACGCCAAAATCGGATATCGATAACGCCTTCGATTTGTGTTTGATTATGAAGAACATAATATAATTATAGTATTTTCTCTGTAAAAACTCTGTAAATACTGTTTGTAAATGATTTCCGGTATAAAATAAAATACGGTAGAGGCTATTTATAATTACGGAAAATTAGTATCCCGTTGGATCATTCCGGATATAAAACGGTATGTTTATTTATAAAAGCTGATCCAAACGGTACCGGTTTTCGAGATAATTATCCAAATCAGTACAATTTGTACTACGGTCTTGGTCTCAGCGCCTGGTTACACGTATTACGAGGTGATAATTATGATAGTTTAATAAAAAGCTCCCGTTTATCGAAAATACGAGTTTTATTGATTTACCGAAACGAATAATGTATCGAAAATATTGCGCCGGGACCCGCGCAGGACAAACCGTACGCCGAATTGAAAAAGTCGAAACACGGAAAATGCTCGGAATATTGCAATTAGGTTAGGAAGGAGTTCTCGGAAGAGTTTCGGGTTCTAAAAACGTAAAAACGGATAACGATGGTTGGTTCCCGTTTTATAAAATAGATTTTAAATAACCTGAAAAAGATTTTAAAAAATCCATATGATTCTTATAAATTTATAAATCAACATAAAAATAATTAGGAAGATATGACAATTATCTATATTTTATTTTGGACATATAAAAATTAAAATACTCAATTAATAATATTTTTAAACATCCAACACATTTAGCACTTAACAAATAATTCACAGAATAGATACTGAACACATATAATAATTATTTAATAGTAAAAATAATTACACGATATATCCCGGATATTACATATAGCATAGATATTATGCAATTTATAAGCATCTGAATTGATAAAAGAATATCAAGATTTCACAACATGCATATATCTACCATATCAACATGCTCCAATATATCGCAAGATTTGCTAATAACAGTCATGCACTTATCTGAAGATAATGCATTAATATGTTTACATCACAACAATAGTATAATGGGTAGAAAACTTGTCTGACTGTTCCGGGAAAGACTTAAGTTTAGAGTGGGTCCGGTAACCTATGAACAACAACAAAATCCGGAATTAGACCACGATCGCTTAAGAAACTAGTCAAAACTCACTCATACCCTAACAGTCGCTTACGGTCGCTTATATGCTTAATGATTTGCGTTAATTACTCGCGTACCATCGGCTCCAATAATTTTAATAAATTAACCGTTACGAATTTTAAGGCGACTCTTTCGCGAGAACTTTACAAAATGCCTTGTTCACTTGACATAATTCTCTCGTGTTTCGATTAATCATTTAAGGGTCTCAATTCTGGTCTCAAAGTTACTCGAGGTTTCGGGGTTCGCTCGCGAAACGCCGTTACTTAAAATGGTCGTTTCTCATCGCTCGTAACTCGGATTTAGGCGAACGAAATATCAAAAAGAAGCTCGTAACATAAACTATCTAAAAATGGCAAGTGTCAGAATCTTACAGTGAGTTCACGGGTCCTAAAGTTAATCAAAAAAACAGTTACGGAAAATCGGGCATTATGACGGCTAGAACTTAGCGATTTCCAATATTTTTACCCCTCCAAATCAATCCCTTCCAACTACAATCCATCTACAACTTCAAGATTGAAACCTAGGCTACTGATCTTAGCCAAAATAAGGTCAAGAATATAATTCCAATTCAATATTATACCATCTCCATAATCAACTTATCTACTTAACAACCAAAGTTCAATTCAAACTTAATCATATACAACTACTTATCCATCAAAACCATCCCAAAATTCAAGCAACAAACTTAGTACTTAAAGGTCCAGAAGTTTTATACCTTTATTTGTGAGGGGAAAGTTTCTAGGAAGCCTTAAAATCTTGAGTAATCCCTATACAAGCATTGATCTCACAACCAATCAAGAAAACACAAAGTTAGATTTTGAAGTTTCTAAAAGTCAGATTTAAAGAACTGGAAAAATGAGGGTCTTACCTTGCTTATTTGGACGAGACTTGTGAACAAGAGTTGTAGGCCATCTCAATACCTTTCCAACGAGCTATAGAACACAACATGTGATTGAGTATTGAAGGAGATATGGCAGTTTGAAGTTGCTGGGTTTGTTTTGGCCGAGAGCTTTCTTCTTGGAAGGCAAAGTCAACTTCCAATTTTGTGTGTTGTGATTTTGCTTGGTTGCTTCTCTTGCTTTGTTAATTAAAATTTTATCATGGTAAATAATACTTGGCTCACATTCAACCAACTAAACATATCCATTTGTCATGCTTATGTCATCTTGATTGTGTCATCTTTTAACACATGTCTCTTCCTTGTGGTTTGATGATGTCATACTCCTTGGCTTCTTGTACAAGATTGTCTCTTGATCATTCATTTGTTTTACGGTTCACTTAACTTTCGTTTCCGTTCATCGTTTGTGGGATCATATCCGGGATCTTATTACTTGGGTTCCCCTAAACCTTTCTCAATATCTTAAATTCCTTTTTTTATCCTCTCTTATAATCCTTGAATTTAAATCGTTTTAATCATGTTACCTTATACTCAATTATTTCGGTATCTGGTGGATTTTCGGGAAAAATCAAAGTGTCCGGATCCGAATTCTAACGACCTTTACATACACTCATTTACTTTATGGAATACTAATACGATCTTAGAATTTCCATAACAGGACTCCTATATAGCGTGATCAGATAATTTTCCTTAATCAGCATAATCAGGAAAAGGTACTATTCATTAGTGTCTCATACATTCCAAAATTTGGGGTTATTATATATATGGTTGTGTATGTGTGAGGGTCAGAATTTACTAAGAATTGTTTGACACATTGGGGGATTTGGAGGGGTCTTATTATATCCTTCTTATTATCAGCAGATAATAAGTCTGTGAAAGCCCTTTTGTGAAGTTTAAAGGGTTCTATTAACTCAATAAAGGTTTCAGGTGTATCAGGACAACATAAACTATATATAAGATGACAGAATCTAGCAAAATATACTATGTTGCTATCTTCTTTCATCCTATCACCTATAAACCCTAGCACAACACTAGCATAATCAAAATGAGTTTGATTAAGAAGAGCATACCCGATTTGCTGACTCATGATTGGAATAGCATCAAAATTGGAGCATTTTTTGGCAAAGGCTTTGGTAATACAATCGAAAAAAAAGCTCCACTCCCTCCTGATGTAGGGCCTCTTCAGTTGTCCCAGCTTGGACAAAGACTTCTCATAGCCAAGATTTGCCATCATGTTTTGAAGAACTGGCTCCCCAATTTGTGAATTGTAAGTACAGTTTTCTGGAAGATGTAATGTGTGTCGGATAGTTGACAAGGTTACCAAGTGCTCATCTTCCCCTGTTGTAAAAATGATGCTTGGGGACCCACTTTCACCACCATTATCATAGACTCTAGACCTCCAAAACTCCAGAATTTGCTTGCCTGAGAGAGCCTGTGGTTGGGTCAGAGCATACCTAATTTCACTTCGAGCGAAAAAATCTTGAATGAAGTGAAGTTCTGAAGGAGTCTTGTCCTTGTTGAGAATAGCCATATAGTTGTTGGGGACAAACATGGCTCCATCATAGATAAGATCCTTAGGTGCCATTTCTGTGAAAATTAACTAAAAAGTTGTGTGTGTATAGAGTGTTTGATAAAATGCCTGTGAGAAAATAGTTTCAGAGAATAATAGAGAGTGAGGGAGAATAAGAGAGATTAGAAAAGAGTAAAAGTAGGTAAAAGATTGTAAAATCTTTTAACTGTAGTATTTATACTCTCCACGTGACAACGGCTATATTTGTGAAGCAGAACAAACATTTTACACCTGGCAGCATGTAAACAGTCAAAACATTATTAGTGGGCACGGTAAATGTGCAGTAATTATTGCTCACATGCAGTTACCAAAACAAACACGCAACCCATTAACCAAATGATTATCACTGTTTTTATCTCACTTAATTATTTTCTGAAAAAAATGACCGTTACAGTAAAAACTAATAATAAATCAACCAATTAAAATGTGACATATAAGCATCAGAGTTTGCATCAGAATTTGACTATTATCAGAATTTAACGGTCATCAGAACATAGCTTCTGTAAAAAAAATGAATGACTATTCCTGTGTTTCTTCACACAAATACTGATTGGTTTCTTCAGAGTTTAATCATCAGAACATAATCAGAACTTGTCCTCAGAATTTATGCAAATAATATTTAACTGTTTATCAGAAACAACTTAATCACCACAGTAATTTTCATCATTCATATGGAGTGATAGTGTGTGTATGTGCAAATGATCAGCTAAAGATTAAAGTCTGATAAACTTCAGTATATCTTAGAAATAAGGCATAACTAAGAAAAATGCTTAAAATCTGTCTTGAATTGTGAAGTCTACTATAGAATAAAATTATGCAAAAATCTACCTCAACTGTTTGTGCTTATTTTATGCATCTTTTGAAATTCTTTTGACAAGGGCTTCTCAGTGCAAATGGGTTACAACTGCCATCAGAATTAATGCTATTATCAGAATATTTCTCCAGTAATCAGAGAATGTAAAAAGTCACCAAGAAAAATTAATTTGCTTTTCTAATGCATATAACTTAATACCAGCAATGCACTTGGATCTTCCCTTTCACATATTTACTCTAGATCTCAAAGGAGTACCTGATTTCAATTTTTTTATTTTCTACAGATAAGTGAGGCTTATCAAGCATGTAATTCATCCTTAAGATTTACTGACATCTATATTTGACAGATAAGAAGCAATAATCTAGTTTGTGACTTAGTAAAAGATACAGAAAGTACATTTGACTAAGATCAAAATTAGAATTTTCTTGTGTTATTGATTTCCACATAAATAACTAATTCAAACTTGGGATACATAGTTTGTTAAAGACTATTAAGTTAGCATCTAACAAGATAATCCTCATTGGATTGAATAGTCACAGAACATTCAAAACACTTTTAGAGTTTATAAAGATAGGAAAATCTGTAAACACTGATCATAAAGTCTGATGTATGAGAACAAAAACCTAAATAGATTTTGAGAAAGAACCTGAAACCATTCCAAGTTCATTTACCAGTCTTGTAAAAGTAGCTTCACATTATGGTTTTGTGAAGATATCTGCTAGTTGTTGATCTGTTGCAACAAAATACAATTCCACTGTACCTTCTATCACATGTTCCCTTATGAAATGGTACCTAATGCTGATGTACTTTGTCATTGAGTGTTGAACTGGATTTCATGTCATAGCAATAGCACTTTGATTATCACAGTAAATGGGTATTTTAGAAAATTCTAACCCATAGTCCAGTAACTGATTCTTCATCCACAGAATCTGTGCACAACAGCTTCCTGTAGCAATATATTTTGCTTCTGCAGTTGATGTGGAAATTGATTTATGTTTCTTGCTAAACCAAGAAACCAATCTGCCTCCAAGAAATTGGCAGCTTCCACTAGTGCTTTTCCTGTCTATTTTGCATCCTGCAAAATCTGCATCTGAGTAACCTTTTAGCTTAAAATCGGATTCCCTAGGATACCACAATCCTAGATCAGTTGTACCCTTGAGGTACTTGAAAATTCTTTTCACAGCTATTAGATGAGGTTCTCCTTGATCAGCCTGAAATCTTGCACAAAGACAGGTAGCATACATGATATCTGGTTTACTTGCAGTTAAATAGAGTAAAGAGCCAATCATACCTCTGTAGTTAGTAATATCTACCGATGTTCCAGTATCTTTATCTAACTTGGTGGCAGTGGCCATGGGAGTTGATGCAGTAGAACTGTCTTGCATTCCAAATTTCTTGAGTAAATTTCCGGTGTACTTGGATTGATTTATGAAAGTACCTTCTTCAGTTTGCTTGACTTGAAGTCCCAGAAAATAGCTAAGTTCTCCCATCATATTCATCTGATATCTTAACTGCATTAGTTTTGAAAACTTTTCACAGAGTTTGGCATTTGTAGAACCAAAAATGATATCATCAACATAAATTTGGACTAAAAGTAAGTCCTTTCCATGGTTGATATAGAACTGAGTTTTATCAATTGTTCCTCTAGTAAATCCACTTTCTAGAAGAAATTATGCCAGAGTTTCATACCATGCTCTTGAAGCTTGCTTTAGGCCATAGAGTTCTTTATCAAGTCTGTAGACATGATTAGGAAATTTTGGATCTACAAATCCTGGAGGTTGTTCAACATATACCTCTTCTTCTAATTCTCCATTGAGAAAAGCACTTTTCACATCCATTTGAAAGACATTAAACTTCTTCTGAGAAGCATAAGCCAAAAAGATTCTTATGGCTTCCAATCTAGCAACTGGAGCAAATGTTTCATTATAGTCAATACCCTCATGTTGAGAGTAACCTTTAGCAACCAGCCTTGCTTTATTCCATGTTATTATGCCATCACTGTCAGTTTTGTTTCTGAACACCCATTTTGTGCCAACAATGGACCTGTTCTTTGGTCTTGGCACTAGGGTCCAGACTTTATTTCTTTCAAATTCATTTAACTCTTCCTGCATTGCTTGCACCCAATCAGCATCTTAAAGAGCTTCTTCCACTTTCTTTGGTTCAGTATGAGATAGAAAGGAATGATAGAGACATTCATTTGTTGTTGTTGTTCTAGTTCTAACACCTGCTTCAGTATCTCCAATTATTAAGTCAGGTGTATGTGATTTAGTCCACTTCCTTGCAGATGGAAGTTGATCTCTAGAACTGGATCCTCCCCCATGATTCATGCTATCTCCATCAGCATTTTCTGATGCTCCCTCTGAATTATGCTATCTGAGATTCTAGAATTTGAGTTGGATCCTTCAGGAATCGAGGAATTAGAATTTCCAGAATTGTCAGAATTTGGCTTATCAGAACTTGATGAATCAGAACTTGAAGAGCCAGTGACTGGTTCTGATGCTTCTTGAGAGTCTTGAGATGTGGTATGATCATCAGCTTGCTCCCCCTGAATAGGTGCATTTTCCTTTGGAGCAGTTACCACAGTTTCAATGACATCAGAATTTAACCCATCAGAACTTACAGGATCAGGATTTAGGTCATCATAATTTACAGAATCAGAGTTTACATTTTCATTTTCAAATCTCAGCTGATCATGATCATTGAAATTTTCAAGTCCAGTAATCTTTTTATCATCAAAACATACATTGATAGATTCCATGACAACCCTTGTTCTTAAATTGTAGACTCTGAAGGCTTTTGTGGAAAATGGATATCCAACAAAAATTCCTTCATCAGCTTTTAGATCAAATTTTGACAGCTGTTCAGGATGAGTCTTAAGAACAAAACACTTGCATCCAAATACATGAAAGTATTTCAGATTTGGCTTCTTTTTCTTCACCATCTCATATGGTGTTTTTCCATGCTTGTTTATGAGTGTTGCATTCTGTGTAAAACAAGCAGTCTGCACAGCTTCAGCCCAAAAATAGGTTGGTAGCTTTCCTTCATCAAGCATTGTTCGTGCAACTTAATAAGAGTCATGTTCTTTCTTTCTACAACTCCATTCCGCTGCTTTATTGCTTGCTCTTTGCAGAACTCTTCCATGATTGAATTCTTGAACTTAGTGCCATTATCACTTCTTATTATTTTAACAGAATCTTTGACTAACTTATCCAGTTGTCTGACATGATCAGTTAGAGTAGATGCGGTTTTATTCTTCTTGTGCAAGAAATACACCCAAGTGTATCTTGTGAACTCATCCACTATAATCATAGCATATTTCTTCTTTGCAATAGACATGACATTGACTGGACCAAATAGATTAACATGCAATAAGTGATAAGGCTCAAGAATTGAGTATTCAATTTTGCTCTTGAATGAAGATTTTCTTTGTTTTGCCTTTTATCATGAGTCACAAAGACCATCAGGAGAAAATATTAATTTTGGCAGTCCTTTCACAAGATCTTTCTTTACTAGCTCATTAATGTTGTTGAAATTTAAATGAGAGAGTCTCTTGTGCCAATTCCAGCTTTCTTCAATTGATGTTCTGCTTAATAGACATATTGCAAAACCATCAGAATTTATTGAAAGTATGGCTTCATATATGTTACCATGTCTGTAACCTTTCAGAACCACTTTGCCTGTAGTATTACTTACAACTTCACAGTATTCTTCAAAGAAATCGACATGATAACCTCTGTCACAGATTTGATTCACACTTAGCAGATTATGTTTAAGTCCTGAGACAAGAGCTACTGTTTCAATTATGACATTCCCAAGATTGATATTGCCATATCTCAGAGTCTTTCCCATGTTTCCATCTCCATAAGAAATTCATGGGCCAACTTTCTCTACAAAGTCTGATAGCAGGGCTTTATTTCCAGTTATATGTCCTGAACATCCATTGTCCAGAACCATGATACTTTTCCTGTTGCCATGCAATCACAAAGACCACTATTGATTAGTTTTAAGGACCCATACTTGCTTGGATCATTTGGCCTCTTTAAGTTTGTTAGCATTTGCAACGGATTTAGTTTCAGAGTTTATGCTAACATGCTTTTTATCAGACTTTATATCAGACTTTGCATCAGAATTTACACTAGAAGGAATTACACTAACTTTCTTTAAAGAAGGTTGTATTTCATAATAATCATAGTACAAACTATGATATTCCTTACAAGTATAAATAGAATGACATAAACTACCATAATGAAAATAAGGATTTTATGGTTTAAACCTAACAGACTGACTCTTAACTCCTGATCTAGGAGGTAAAGAGTTTATATCTTTATTTTTCTAGTAAAAAGAAGCAAGATGGTTAGAGTTTCCACAATTATAGCATTTCTTTCTAGGAGCATTAGGAACAGGCATATAATTATTACTTTTATTCACACCTTCCTTTCCATTCCTATTTTTCCTAGCTTCCTTTACCTTGTTCACATTTTTAATCTCTTTCAGCTTATACTTAAGCTGCTTCTTTGTCATTAAGCCAATGTTCACCAAAGCTGGTTTATCCTGTTTTGATTTGTCAGAAGTTGACTTTTCTTTGACTTATATTTTAGAGTCTTTCATCTCTTCAGAATCAGACACAACAGTTTTTGCAACAAATTTAACAGGATTTACCTTTGGCTTTACAATCTGTTTGATAGAAATTGGCTTAATTGGCAAAGTCCATTTCTTACTTTTACCATCTTTATAACCTAACCCCTCTTTCCAGTTTCCACTACTTAGAATATTCTGAGTTGTTTTGCCTGAGTTAGTCCAAGTCCTGATGATTTCTCTTTCTTTTTCTAATTCAGTTTTTAGATATGTTGGTAACTTTAATTCTTCAAGCATTGTCCTTGCAGCTTCAATAAGTGATCTGTTCTTTCTTTCTACTACTCCATTTTGTTGTGGAGTTCTTGCTGCTAAAAATTCATGCATAATCCCATTCTCTTTACAAAATACCCTCATAACAGAATTCTTGAACTCAGTTCCATTGTCACTCCTGATTCTTCTAACTTTGAAATCAGGATGATTGTTGACTTGCCTTATATGATTGATGATGATTTCACTAGCCTCGTCTTTAGACTTTAGGAAATATGTCCAAGAGAACTTTGAGAATCATCTACAATTACTAGGCAAAATCTTTTCCTTGAGATGGACAATACATTGACTGGTCCAAACAAATCCATGTGAAGCAGTTGTAGAGGCTCTTCAATTGTTGAATCAAGTTTCTTCCTGAATGATACTTTAATCTGCTTTCCTTTTTGGAAGGCATCACACAGTCCATCCTTAGAAAACTCCACTTGAGGAATGTCTCTAACCAGTTCTTTCTTTACTAGCTCATTCATGGTCTTGAAGTTTAATTGGGATAACTTCTTATGCCATAGCCAACTTTCATCCTAACTTGCTTTACTGAGAAGACAAGTTACAGATTCTGCATTAGATGAGTTAAAATCAGCTAGGTACACATTTCCTTTTCTCACACCAGTGAGAACCACTTAGTTGCTTCTTTTATTAGTCACAACACAGGCTTCTGAATTGAAGGTTACTGAGTTGCCTTTATCACAAAGCTGGCTGATACTCAACAAGTTATGTTTGAGACCATCCACTAAGGCAACCTCCTCACTAATGACATTGTCCTTTGAAATCAAGCCATATCCCACAGTATAACCCTTACTGTCATCTCTAAAAGTAATACTTGGGCCAGCTCTCTCCTTAAACTCTGTGAGCAGGGTAGAATCACCAGTCATGTGTCTTGAACAACCACTATCCAAGTACCAAAGATTCTTTCTGTTTCCCTGCACATATCAAAATCAAATTAAGTTGATTTTGGTACTCAAGTTTCCTTGGGTCCTGCCTTGTTAGCTTTCTTTTTCTGTTTCTTAGGCTTATCTCATTTGACTTAGGAATTTCAGATTCATCCTTAGTCATTTGAGTTGGGCCTTTGAAACCATTCATTTCAACAGAATTATCATGCATATTATGACTAACATGAAATGGCATGCTATGTGCAAACATGTTGTTATTCCTAGTGGACTAACAATGAGATTTACAGAAGGGGGGTTGAATGTAAATCTCAAAACTTTTTCAAGTTTTGAGCAGTTTATGAAAGTTGTGTGTTCAAGAAGAACAAGTGTGTGAATTGCTTTAAGCTAATACAGACAGATATATATTCAAGCACAAATGTAAAGAACACAACAGACCTTAAAAACTTTTCTGGTGGATTTGTTGTTCCACCAGAGATGGTATTTTAGAAAATCTGTGATTAAACAATGTTGATCACAGCTGCATCCTAGTACAAACTAGATGAATTTTCTCTCAATATTTTTCTAAACAGCTCTGGAAAATCTCTCTTCTAATTACTAGCTTCTACTTGGTTTATATATTACCAAGTGTACAAGTGAAGAACAATATAAAATACAGTAATAAAATAAGATCTTCACTTGCTTCTTTTCCTGTTCACTCCAGTACTTTGTTGACTATTGCATCTTTGTACTAGAGAAGAACGGCTGCTTTTTCTGTTGTTCCTGAAATTCGGCTACCACATCTCAGTTGTCTCTATCAACCCATGTGCCTCTGTTTGTAGGTACAACTACCCCTTATCAACGGCTAATCATCAGAACATCCGTTGAAGCTTTCATCCGTTGATGCACTCATCCGTTGAAGGATGTTATCCGTTGAAGCTTTCATCCGTTGATGCACTCATCCGTTGAAGGATGTTATCCGTTGATGACTTTATCCGTTGAAGCTTTAGAGACATCCGTTGAAGCTTAGCTTCTCATCCGTTGAAGGTCTTTAAGTCATCCGTTGATACCACTTCACTTATACAAAATTACAAGGCATGAAGTATTTACAATTGGCCTTCCTATCTGCATATCATCTAGTAGTCAACATGACTCATAGTTTCTCTCAACTTCCAAGAATTACATTTTAAATACAGAGACTGAAATATGCTACAACACTAGACTTATTTCTAAGTAAAGCTACACCATCAACGGATAGCCAAAGTGATCTTATCCGTTGAGGCTACAGACACTAAATTTCTACTTAAGTATTTTGTTAAACATATCATCAAACTAATGCACATACATTCCTAACAATCTCCCCCTATTTATGTCTATAAGAATTGTAGGCATAAATTCAGGGTTAACTTGATGATAACAAAACACTTAACAGATATATGAATTGAAACTAAGTAGAAATTTAAAAATGCTGCAAAAGTGTATGTACTAGGAGATAATTGAAGATTTACAGTGTTTCCAAGGACACTCCTTTAGTCTGAGCAAATCATCTTTTTCTTCTTTGTTCCCTGGTTTTCTTTCCTAGCCTTTTGTCATTTTCCTCAATTTGGAGTTGGAGTTGTCTGAAGAATTCAGCTTCATCTTCAACACTGACATCCAACTTAGATTGCATTTCTTTGAGAGTTTCATTGCTGGCAATCTTGAGTTGGTCTTCAAGTCTGAAAAATCTTCTGACTCCTTTATCATCTCTAAATTCCATCAACCAATGAGGTGATTTGTGAATTTTCATTTCCCTTTCTTGAATGAGTAAAGTCCTGGGTAAAGCATTGGGCTCCCTCCAAGTTTTCCTTATATTGGCTATCTTGTTGAGAATTTCAGTCTTGGCAGTTCTGGTAAAGCCAGAATCCTTTTGTATAGCTGAATAGACTCTAATCAAGGTAGAGTAGCCTTCATCCAGAATCCTGTGGAGAGGCCATGTTCTTTCCCCAGCTCCTTTATATCTGAACACTAATCTCTCTGGTAGCTGTCTGTAGGCAGCTATTCCCCTTACATCCTCCAGCTCATCCAGATAGAGTTCAATGTCTGAAATTTCTTTTATGTCACTGATGTGAACATAATCATCTTTAGAAATGGGTGACTTAGGCTTAGGTTTTTGTTTTTGAGTGAATTTCTTAGAGGTTATGGGAGGTGTAGATTTTGGTTTTCTTTTCTGTTTCTTTGGTAGTGGAAGAGTGGTTAGAAAGGTAGGCAATTTGATAGTGTCCCAATCAATAGGTTCCTCTTTTGGAATGATTGGTTCACCATGGATGTTTATTGTGGGATCAGCAACAAGGGGTTCAGGTATGGAAGGTAGTGGTTTAGATATAGATTTGGTTACTTCAGTGTTATCTCCACTCCTTCTATGTGCCTTGGCCTTTCTTCTGTTTCCCTTCTGCCATTCCTCTCTTTCTTCCACACTCTCACCAAATATACTCCCTAAAACCTCATCTAGGTTTGTAGTCTTGTCTTCACCCCTGACTTCAATCCCTTTTTCTTTTTCAACTAGACTTGACTTTAGCTGTTGTTCAAGCTTTGCTTGTGCTCTTTTGTCAGCCTTTAATTGCTTGTCTTCTTCCTTCTTGGCTATTGAGAATTTGGGATGTCCTTGCATCACACATATGCTCTTTCCCTCTCTAATGATAATAGCTCTATTTCTCCTTACAGCCTCATCCATGGTCTTTTTGAGATAAGCAATACTCCTGCCTAAAATCTTGTTCTCATCAGCTTTTGGAGGAGGAAAGTCCACTTCTTTTAAAGGATTCTTTGTTGAGTCCTTATTGGATCTTTCATTGGGCTTGAGAATTATAGCTTGTAGTTCTTTGGAAGAAGCTTCTCCATCCTTATGACTCCCTACTGGCATGAGCTCCATGTTGATTTGTTCAATTTTTGTGCTGTATTTCACAGATGTTGATTTGTCTTGTGTAGAACCAAACAACAGTTGCAACCTTTCATCAATTCTCCTCCTTTGTTCTTTCACTTGAATTTCAGCTGCTGCTAGCTGAATCAAATCAATTCCATCAGGCTTGCCCTTGATTTGAATGATTGGAGAAGTAGTGATGGCAGGAACTAGCACTTTAGATATGTTGACTTTTGTAGATGGCTCTCCTTCCCCTTCCCTTTTAATCTCCCCCTTTTTGTTATCATCAAGGAGAGGGGTCAAGCCTTGTGCTTTTGCCAGCTGCATTAGGAGACTGGTTTGAGATTGTTGATTGTGAAGAATGGTGGCCACAGAATCTTCAATAACTTGAACTCTGTCTTCTAACTTGGCCAACCGTTTTTCAGTAACAGATTCTTTCTTCAATCTCAAAACCAAGTCCTGCAATGTACCATAGGGCATGACTGAATCCAATTTTTCTGAAGTATAGGTTTTCAAGTCAGCAATATCCTTCCTGAGATCATCCATACTCAGATTCTGCCTCACTTGCTGCAGCTTCATGAGATGCAGTGAGTCAAGGTGAGCTTGAAGGATAGCCTTGATACTTGCATGTGAAGTATTCTGAATGGCCTGTTGAATAGTGTTGATTTGTTTGACTAAAGAGACATTAAATTCCCCTGATCTATACTCCTTAGTCAAGGCCCATTCAGGTAGATTTGGAATTGAACTAGGGCCTTCATCTCCCCCTAAGTTCATGCTTCCATCAAAAGAAATAGAGTCATCATCATCAGAATTTGCTCCAAATTCCTCAGATGGCTCACCAGCTGTAGAAGGCATTTTGTTAATGGCAGCTTTATCCCTTTGAAGAGATTCTGTTGTGTGCACTAGATGTAGTGACCTTGCTGCCTCCTCATTGCCCTGAGCAGCCAACAGTTGATAGGCTGTCACAGGATGAGTAAAAGTGTCAGCATCCAAGGAAATGTTATCAATTACAGCTTTGTAATGTTGCTGAAATTGTCTTTCCTTTTCAGCATCATCCACAATCATTGACTCATTAGCAATGGCTGGTTCCACCCTTGTATCTACTGTACCTGCTTTTCTCTCTTTTTCTCTATGTTCTTGCATCAGGGGCTCCCCCTGGCTCACACATCTCACTCCCTCACCTTCACCTACTAAGGTGGTACTCCACTCACTTACTTTTGCCATGCTGGAAGAAATAGCATGCATTTTTGAGCTCTCAATCTCTCCTTTTTCCTGGGAGCAACCCAGCCTCTCACTCAAATTGTCACTCCCTTCCCTCAATCCTAAGAGTGATTGTACAGTATTCATGTCTTCTACACTTGGGATTAATTCAGTTATTTGTGTAGAGACTGTCAACGGATGTGGAATATCCGTTGAAGGTGAAACTGCTGTTATCAACGGATAACTGCTGTTAAGCTTATCCGTTGAAGAACAACCACTTGTCAACGGATGAGTGATATCCGTTGAAGAAGGAAAAGAAGTTGAAATTGAAAGTTGTAACACCCCCAGATCCGGGGTCGGGGATCCGGGTCGTCACGAGTTCCATTTCCCTTAATAACACCCAATCTTAATAATTACTCAACTACTCTGTACTGTGACCCCACAATAAACACACACACCACACGTTATAGTCTCAGAGATGAACATCCAAAAATAACCACAAGTCATTTTATTCCACAATTATCTGCCAATACACCTTAAAAGGTTTTCTGAATAAATTTACATTTATTTGCCATTATTACAATTCATAAATATAAATAAATCTGGTACATCAAAAGTTGAAAGCCTAGCCTATTGGTAGTTCCTACCTCAGCTACGGCGGCATCAATGCTTCTAGAAAACTGCGGAACGTCTCCTAATCGCTTGCGAATCGGGAGCTTGGTTCTGTTCATCTTTTCTATCTGTTGTTGTGTGATGAAAGAAGAAAGCAAGGGTGAGCAGCAAGCCCACCAAAATAATATGTATAATGATTAATAGTATATGAGCCTTCTCATAGTACTCATGAAAGTCTTGGTCAAAAGAAATGAACCAAGTTGATATCTTAATGCGATGAAGTCGCAAAATATTCAGTATATATATACATATATACTTTTCAAAATCTTGGAAGTCCTCTTCCATACATAATATACACAGAGTTCCAGTTTATAATTGTATAAAAATATTGTTGCAAGGTGATCTCATATATCTAACCTTGTCTCAACGTTTTTTTCTGAAAATCTTTGTCATGCATAAGATAATCATTTACTAGATATAAGTTTAAAAGATGAAGTTACAAGATACTCCAATATACTTATATATTTTCCAAATACTACTTGAACTACCACCGTTCAAGTTATAATTAGTTTCAAAAGTTCATCACGTAGATGAGACTACAAGACCAGATTTGAATAGATTAAATCTTTAAAATATCATCAAAATAAAATGAAGTTACGAGATACTTCATTTGATGCAAACATCATTTTGAAAACTTGACCCTGCCAACACTCAACAATCGCCCAGCCGTAGCCTTTCTATCGAAGTGCTCTGGGTAGTGTTGCAGAAATATCCAATTGGATGATGAACTCATTACGGGAGTTTGCCGCGCCAGGAAGACCACTTACGATGATCAGTCGTAGTAGTACAACCCCACCATTTTCTACATGTAGAGGAGAACCTGTCGGATTTACTTGTCAACCGAACACTGAACTCCTAAGGAATGGACCGCCTTAGCGGAACTTCCAGGCCATTTGGGCCAATATAATAAGGCTGGGCCGGCGCCACTCGACCACTTACGCCACTCCTAGTTCAGATGAAATCCATGACTCTGAAACGTAAAGCTCGTTCCCCCTTTCCCCAAGTAGAAACTTATTGATACGGCTCCACCAAGAAGTCGTATCTAGTTGGAAAGGAGAACTCACCGATATTTCCCAGGCGATGCCTGTTAATGGATTAACTTGTTCCAAGAATTTTACTTCCCGAGTGTTGGGTAAGTAATCGATTCATTTAACAAAACAGCAACCTTGTTGCGAATATAAAACACACCACAGAGCCGGATCCCTCAGGTTTTGAGCGAGTATTTAAATCCCCTTCGAAAAGAGGATCTTAAATATAAAAATGAGTTTTGGGATCCGCTCTAACTTTTAAAAATCATTTTGAAGACTCGCAAAACATTTTTAAGAATGTTTGGAGTGATGCTGATTTAACAAAATAAATCAGTCCCAATATATTAGAAAATATCTGAATATTATTGTTTAAATAATATTCCCATAAAGAATAATCTTTATAAAAATAATTGAAGTAGAAGTTTTAAAACTTATACTTGAAATGAATATTAAATAACCAAAGATATACCTATACGAAAGTACTATCTTTATTTGAATAATCAAAAGTGAGTTTGATTATCGACACCTTATTCTTTAATAAAATAAAGAATATATCTCAGCAAATAATCGGAGTCATAGATCCTCAAATGAATATTCAAATAATATTCAATAAATAAAATAAGCTGAGTCATAAGCCCTCGAATGAATATTCGAAATAATATTCAATAAATAAATAAGTTGAGTCATAAGCCCTCGAATGAATATTATAAATAATATTCATTAAATAAAATAAAGGAGTCATACATCCTCAAATGAATATCCAAGTAATATTCAATAAATAATATAAAGGAGTCATAAGTCCTCGAATGAATATTCAAGATAATATTCATTAAATAAAATAAAGTTATCGAATAAACCTTATTCGATTAATAGTTTTGAAAACTATAACCATATATTTATATAAATATATATGTATATATATACATATATACAAAATCTACTCGGGATCCTCGACTCCCGGTTTAGAAAATATTTCTACCTTTTGGGTCCCTATACTAAGGGTATATGCAAGTTACCGCTATCCTCTAGCATAGGTATTATCAACTGAATCAACAATTATATATGGAAAGAATATGAAACAGGCATGCATATATATACCATAGCAGCATGCTTCAATATATTACAACATTTGCTAATATAAACATCATGCATCTATCGCAAGATAATGCATATACATATATACATCACAACAACAGTATAACGGGTAGAAAACTTGCATGAGCGACTGGGGGTTACGAATGGCTCGGGACGAGTCTGGTAACCTATAAACAACAAGTAAGTTGGAATTAAACCAAAGTCACTTGTAAATCTATACTTTAACTAACTTAGACTCTAACGCTTGTTTTGCGCTTACTGATTCTCTTAAGTCACCCGAGTACCCTCGGCTCCACCATTTTTAATAATTTAACCTTTATGAGTTTTAAGGCGATTCCTTCGCGAGTGTCTTACCAACTTCCTAACACACTTACCATAAATGTTTCATACATTAATTAACCCTTTTTGGTCTTTAACCTATGTTTCAAAGTAAGGCGAGGGGAAAAGTTTCGTTCGCGAAACGCCGTTACTTGAAACGGTTGTTTCTCCTAAACCGTGCATCGGAATCGAACGAACTACATATCAAAACGAAGCTCGTAACATGAGCTATCTAAACATGGCAGTGGTCATAATCTAGCAGGGGGTTCTCGGGTCCTAATGTTATGCACAAAAACAGTCCAAAGAAAATCGGACGTTACGACGGCTATGTTTACGCGATTACCAATGTTTAAACTACTCCAATTAACCACCAACCAACTCATAACCATCAATACAACAAAACTTCACCTAAACCATACCACATCAGTCCATAATCTCCAAGGTTTTCAACTCAAACAACCACAATCAAGACCTATGAACTATAATCAAGCTTCAATTACCAAAACACTTCCAAATCAAACCAAACTACTAATAATCACAATCCATGCTTCTCATTTCACAACACCAACCATTAAACTTACTAACAAATAAAGTAAAGGCTAGGGTTTGAAGTTTATACCTTCCTTGGGAGGTGTTAAGTTGCTAGGAAGCCTTAGGGAGCCTCCTACAAGCTTGATATTTCCAAAGAAATCAAGAACACAAAGTTAGGCTTTGAAGTTTCTAAAAGTCCGATTTAAAGAACTATAAAAATGAGGGTCTTACCATGATTATTTGGACGAGAATTGTGAACAAGAGTTGTAGGCCATCTCAATACCTTTCCAATGAGCTATAGAACACAATATTTGAGTGAGAAATGAAGGAGATACAGTAGTTTTAGTGTTCTGGTTCTGTTTTGGCCGAGAGCATGAAGAACAATGCCTTGGTTTCTTTTTGATTTTGATGAAAAATGATTTGCTTGGCTTGGTTGGTTTGATTTTTGTGTTTGTTTTAGTAAATTACCTAGTTGCCCTTGATTTTGTGTGGTTAAAAAGCCACCACATCTCCTTCCTTCCCATGTCATGCTTGTGTCATCCTCATGATGTCATCATCCCCTCCTTGTCCTCTTATTATTGGTTGGATGACATCATCCCCACTAATCCCCTTGATTAACTTCCTAATCGTTTGCCTAATGACCGCTGATCTGTTATACGGTTCGCTTAACTTTCATTTTCGTTTATCGTTTGAGGGATCATACCTGTCACACCCCCAACTTAAATAGCAAAATAATTATAGCTATTACATCATTTTAATGAGTATTACACAACCAAAATCCAAGATCTTACAGTTTAGGGTTTGGAACAGCCCAACACTACCAACTATTACATCTGATTACAAATACCGAGTCCTCACACAACTATTATTACTTATTCTACCTGAGCTCGAACATAAGCATCAGCATCACAGGTCTTACGGGCAGTCTGCTTGAATCTAACCATGGCTGCTAGCTGTAATATCAGGGTAAAGCAAGAAGTGAGCCAAAAGCTCAACAAGTGCTAACAATACAACGCAAAGCATAAATCGAGATATACCTTTAGGAATGACAATGGAATGACATAATCAATGATAATCGAGAGATAAAACTTATGTGAGTTGGCATCATTTTGCTTGCATCAAAACAAATTTTAAAACCATTCTTAATCAAAATCATTTTATGACGCTACGGATTACAGCCGGTGATCAGCCGCGAAGTAATCCCGAACCTCGCTGGGTTCTAAAACATTATTGGGAATCCCTAGGCAACTTTTAAGCCTAATATAAGTGTGGAAAGGACTCGCGTCTCAGTCCAGATCCACCATTCAAGAAAACATTTGTCCCCCTTTGGGACTGAAAAATCCACCTTTTATTCATTTTGAAAACTGATGCCGATTTATGACAAAATCTCTTTTGACTGAAATCATTTTTTTTTATCAGGGGATTATAGATCAACTTGAAACACTGGAAATATGACACTAAATCTCAGGGCCATGATCCACTAGACTTTACTATATTAGGGTAATCGAGAGATTTCCATAAACAAGAATTTTGACAAGGAAATTAAGCAAGGCTATTGGATAATATGAAAGAGTAATGCCAAACTAGGCTTAAAGCAATGGTTGTAGACAAGGTATAGGTATTAGAACATCAAGAAGATAAGCATCACTGGTTCCAATAGGATAGAGGTGCTAAAATATAAAGGAAGTGATCATCAGCTCAAGATATAACAGGGTATCAAGCTTTAGGGTAAGGATAGGGTTATCAAACAATCATGAATGAATTTAAGAAATGATTGGCTTTTAGGTATCAAGATAAAGTTTATATCGAGGTTATTTCAAGAGTTGAATCAAAGCATCAGGGTGCAACATCAAGATTTCTCAGGGATCAATAGCATGATAATCAAAAGGATCAACAAGGTATTATAACACATCTCTATTTTATCATGGCATTAAACTATCATGAAAGACTTTTGAACTACTTGCAATACGTACTCGAGGGTTCATGGCATCTCTATGTAACTCAAAGATAAACAAAAGATACTCTTGATTTAAATATATCAAAATGACTCAGGATAATTGCATCGATATATATATATGAACTGTTTACAGTAAATGCGAAGGTCAAGTTGAATCACTTGCCTTGAGATAGACTGGTCTGGTCTGACTGGTAGGAGCAACAACTGGAGCTTCACTCGACTTTTATGGCAAGTTTTCCCTCGTCTCGAGATCCTACATAAATAATAATAATCCTCATTATAATATATTCTTTCCATCTTAACCTATTTACAACCCGAAATTAAACATGGATGGCACTTAGGCCTATACACACTTAATTCATATCCACCATTTATATTTTCAAATGTACACACGTAGCCACATAATCACATATCGTATATTAATACCAAATAACATCATATACACCATAATGCCACACTAGGCTTGGATGATCTCGACTCACCACTTAAGTTACTTGGTCGCTAACTAAACGAAGTCTTCGAATTTGGGCTTCCTAACTCAATGTGCCTTTCCTAAATTATCCAAAACCTATTGACCCTCACTTGTGCCTTTTGTTCTACTGACCTTATACTATCTTACAACTATGGTGGTCGACCTAATACTCACTTCTAAGTGTCCTAAAACTATGTGATAAGTGAAAGTGCTCACTGGTGCAAATTTCAGAATGGTAACTAAGGTTTCTTGAGTGCATTAGACACTCTTAAACTACAAGTTTTTCTTCAAAATTTTTACACAAGACTCTCCTGACCTAAGGGCATCTCACAAGCTTGATGTGGCTCAAAGGCCTGGCTTGGGCCTTCTTGGGCCTAAGCTAAAAGTCCAAGGTACCCCTGTTTTTCTGGGCAGAAAATGCCCTGACTTGAATTAACTTGTGACACATGGTTCTAGCTCATATCCTATGAACTATGGTTGGAAAAACTTCTCTGACATACCCTCTAACTAAGGCCCAATTGGGCCTAATGAGGGCCTACCCATGACATGGCCAAATCTCCCTATTTCTAAGTTGCAACAAAACTGTCCCCTGCTGGACAGATTTTGTTATTCTACTTGTGCACCTAACCAAATGACATGCAAACCTCCAACCAACTCCTAAAACCTATTATATACTCCTCATACTAACTTCTGGTGGCTTGGGCCTCAAAGTGCACATCAATGACATGGTCAAAACTTACTCTAAACCTCAGGGTACTAAACTGATTTTTCTGCAGAAACTATAACTTCTCATTTTCCAAGGTTTTGACTTGACAAACCCAACTAACAACAACTAAATACTTAAACCAAGACCTATACTTGGTATTCTACTGAACTAACTCCCTTTTTCTCAAAATAACCTTGGTGAGATCATCCTTACCTAAGGTGCAATTATGGCAAAACAAAAGAGACTACTCTTAACAAATCGCAAATCTTCATGCTTTTGAAACAACAAGATATATATTTTTATAAAAGATAACCACAAATTATTGCCATGCAACAAGAAGCATAAATCAATATTATCACATTATTCCTACTGAAATTAAGGCTCACTAACAAAATCTTTTCCAAATGATCAAAATCTTACAACAAACTAAGAGAATTCCACATGCATGCATGCCTTCGGGTTTTTCAAACCAAAACAACATATTTTCTACATATATTCCATCTTAAAATTGACATGCAAGCCTAGCATAAGGTATACCTAGATGATCACTTAGCATGCAAGGAGTTTTATCAAATTTTCACCACAAAATTCAAGTCATTATCACATAAACATGCAAAAATTGAACAAAACAACAAGAATGATTTCAAGGACCATTCATTCGGCTCCCATAT